>NW_020699373.1:1105308-1212082 GCF_002925995.2 Terrapene triunguis
CTGCATGCCGAACGTTGCCGACCCCTGGTCTACACTGTAGCTGGGAACATGCTTCCCAGCCCAGTTAGACAGACACACACACTAACTATGCTAAAGCTAGTGTGCTAAAAATAGCCATGTAGCCAGGGTTAGCATGGGTGGTAGCTTAGGACTAGCCATGCGAGTACAAACCTGTTCAACCCCCTGATACATATTTAGTTGGCTAGGCCAAGGCTTGCCTCAGGCTACACTCAGGGGTGCTGGAACAATTTTTATAGTGGGGGTACTGATTATGGGAAACCATGTATTTGGTGTTTGTTGTTACTACTGCAAGCCAAGGGGTGTGGCAGCTCACCCAGCACCCCTACTTCCAGCATCACTGGCTACATTGCTGCTATTAGTGTGCTAGGTGAGTAGAGCTAGCGCATGTCTGTCTACCCATTCTGGGAAGCACTCTCCCAGCTGCAGTGTAGATGTGTACCATAAGCCAGTGGAATTCTCCGTATGAGAAAATTGACCATGTGGCTATAGAAGAGTGGACATAAAAATGTGAAAGGTGACAATAAGCAGCATGGGCTAGTGGACTGAGAGGGGGACGGGAAGAAGGGAATGCCTGAGTTCTGTTTCTTGCTATGCCCATGACTCACTGTGTGGTGTCATCATGCAAGTCATTTAGGCCAAAATTTTCTAGCGTGAGTGTATAAAGTTAGACACCTAGTTCCTATATTTAGGCACAAGTGGCTTTATTTTTAAGAGATACCGAGCAACTACAGCACCCATTGGATTTAGTGGGATGTCTCCGTGCTGAGCATTTCTGAAATGGAAGACATTTTTATTTAGGTGTTTAAATAGGGGCTTACATCCCGGGCTTTGCACGCCCAAATATGGTAAGTTGGACCTAAGCCTCTCTGTGTCAGTTCCACTTTCTGGCCTGTTTATCTGCATGTTTTCTCGGTGTGTTTAAAGGGTTCACAGGGACTCTAAAATGCATATACAAACATGTAACCCATCTTGACCCAGGCTCAGTCTTTGTTCCCCTCTAGCGGATGGCCCACATGTAGAGACTAATATGTTTGCTACAGTTTGCAAGCTAATCGAGCTGGTCCCTTTGATGCTTTTAGATACAAAGGTCCAAGGTTCAATTCCCTGCAGATGACCAAGCCAGCAGTGTTGTTACAAATACATACATGAGCCAAATGAAGCTCTGATCCTGCAGTGAGCTCTATGCAGATGGAGCCATGCACTTGTCACTTCATTAGGGCTATGTGCAGGTAAAGGGACTCACCTGCATTTACAGATCTCATTGCAGGATTGGGATGTAAGTTATTTTAGTATCAGCTGGACAGTAGAGTCACTTCCTTGTAACATCCATGGCTTTGCAAAACGGCCAAGGACATGTTCTGATGAACAGTCATCAATGGTCAACTCACTGCACAAACAAGACTTACGTTTTTGTTTTGTTTAATTGACTGCAGAAATACTCAGTGTATAAACATTGATGGGCAAAGTAAATTAGCACTTTAAACAGACATATTGTCCTATTTCATGCCATCCTTTTGTCTGTCTCTGCATGGTTTTGCATTCTCATTTGCTTCACCTATGAGATACCAAAGATCCATGTTAGTTTTTTCATTAGTAAAATCCATTTTAAGGTCTCCAGGAGGTAAATTATTTTTAAAATTAGTTTTTATTTTATTAGTCGGGTTGCATAGTGTCAAAACTATGCTGCAGTCAGTGGCACTTCACTGAGCTTATTAATATTGATATAATCGCTCTCTGCCTCAATGCAGGGTGACCCTGTTAACCTTCTGAGAGATTAAAAAAAAAAAGACAATAGCTATTTTTTTAACTCATTACTTTAAAATAGATTTTGGAGCTTTTTAAAATTCCTAATGGTTTTATGTCAATGAGAAATAGGACCTAAGCTGCAGCTTTCAGACTGTTTACCAGCCCAGGATAGGTGCATGCATATTACTCTAGATAATTATCAAAACTAACATCAAGCTGATGTGAAGATCCTTCCAGATGCTTTGGCCATTGCTCTGGCCTGCATTACTGTCAGAATGGAAGAAAGAAGAGAGTAAATATGGTCAGTGAAGATCTGTTCAAAGCAACCTTCCCTCTTTTGGACTAGGGAGAGAGAGAGCTGAAGACTTGGGATAAATTTTTGTTAAAGCATCTAAGCAAGTTAGGGGTCTGTATCCCATTAGGTCCTTCAGAAAATTTTACTCTGGTCTCATGTCAACCTGCTCATGGACCTGTCAGTTGTTCACATTCCAAGTTGATGCGTGGCATAAAATATCTAAAGAGAGTGCCTGCGAGAGAGAGATTTTTATTGTTACTGTTCGCTAGTACTAGTTTTCTTTTGCAAATCTGCCACTTTCCTGCTGCGTGTAGAACCAGATTGATGGAGGCGGTGATAATGACAGATAAATCAATTCTCATTCCCACTCTAGACACTGACAAATAAATACATTAGTAAGGTCGTTAATATAATTATTGTAGAAGTGTTATTCCTTCCCCCTTGCTGCAATTTCTGCCTTCTGTATCAGTCCCCAAAAAATGCTGGTGTGATGCTCACCTACAGAATCATGGCAACCTTTTTCCAGTCTCAGAATGCTGTGTGCGGTGGGCACCCTGAGGACGAGCAGTATTGGGTGATGGTGTGAATTTGGCACACAGATTTATTTTAACGGGGTGCTGTGACATACTTCCCCGAGGTGCAACCTAGAACTGGGATACCGCTGAGCGCTCTGGCATACCCTCCTCACACTGTGAGGCTGTGACAAACTGCAGTCCTCTCCAGATCTTGCATGTATACACAAGTAGCGACACATTCAGCTGCAGTTAAATGAAAGCTTTTTCTGGTTACTCATGTACCAATAATAGAGAGGTTTCAGCCAGTTCCCCCCCAGCTCGCCAGCCTAAGATCTCAGAGCTGTACCGTCTAGCCCTGGTCAAAAGCCTGACTAATATAAGTTTATTACCCAGTCCGCCCCTCCCTCAATGTGGAGAGGACAATGCACCAGCCCCTGTTCCTGAGCAGATTTCCCTTTTCACTTCAAACACCACACTGTTTTAGGTAAAACAGATTTATTAACTACAGAAAGATAGATGTTAAATGATTCTAAGTAATAAGTGTACAGATCAAAGTAGATTGCCTAAGAAACAAAATGCAATCCAAGTTCTATAAGCTAGACAGGATTTGAATCCAGTAGTGTCCCATCCTGATAGTACAAGCAGTTTTCAGATCTTTCATACACAGGCTGGAATCCACCTTTTGCCTAGGACCACACCCCCAGTTCAGTCTTTGTTCCTAAAGTATTTCCAGGTGTTGAGTTGTAGGGCTGGGGGGGAATGAGGCCAAGTGACAATGTCGCTTCCCCTTTTTATAACTTCTGCCATGTGGAGGGAACTTCATTGTCCCAAATAAAAGCCCCCAGCACAGTTAGTGGAAAAGTACAGGCACAAGATGGCTTTCAGTATCACATGATCTAGTCACATGCCCTTGCATGCTTCAATGAGTCATAGCGAGGGCCATAATCCATATTCTGTCTAGAACATTCACAGGAAAGCCCATTAGGTGGGGATGAACTTCTTTTGTGGCCTATTGTGTTTCTTAATGGGCCATTACTTTGAATGGTTCATCCACAATGTGCTGGGTAGACTGGATGTAAACTACCTTGTGGATGCCACCCCAGGAGCAAACACATCTTAAATACTGGTACATAGTCAATATTCATAACTTCAGATGCAGTGACAGCACATACAATCCAACAGGATACTAATGTTCAACAGATCAAGACTTTTAGAATGCTACCTTACAAGGCACCATACTTTGCACAAAACAGATCATAATTATATCACCATCGTAAATATGGGGGTGCCAGAGAGTTGCTTGGTAAATATGGGGGTACAAAATGCCATGGGTGGACTAAATGGAGCTGGTGGTGATATGATGATGATGATGGTATATTCAAAATCCTGTGTACTCAATAGCAAGTTGGACCTAAATTCGGTGGCAAGGTTCCTACATTCTGTTGCAATTCTGCGCAGCAGAGTGGAGAGAGACTGTGATGCTTTGTTTAATATCCAAAAGTGAAGCTATTATTGAATTTAAATAGGAAAATGAATGATACAATCAATACAGAGTTACTCATTTTGATTTGTGGAGGTGTGGGATGCAGTTGGGGGGGGTGGGTGGGGCTGCAATAAGCATATTAACTGAATATTCCTGCTAAAGTGATTAATAGTGAACTAGTTAACCGTGTGGACAATTACATCTTTAGGGTTCAGAATCGAAAGGGCTGGTTTACACATCTTAGAACCGTTGTCTCAGGCTGTCTATAGACTCAAGTAGTTACCATTGCATTTGGTTCACAGTTTCAAACTTATTTTCAAAAACATGAGGGCTAGAAACTTAATTGTTATATAAAAACTAAGATCCTGGAACACACTTGTGTCTAGAGGAGTGGATTCTACAGCAAGTGCTGTAGCCAGGGTGTTCTGAAATACACCGCCCCCCTGGATAATTTGCTGCGCCACTCCATTAGGCACAACTATGGTACAAGATGTTCTAAGGTTCACTTATATGCAACTATGTCTCATGACATCCTCAGATATTGTTACCTTGTCCCCCTTTTCACAATACATTACTTATCTTCATTTATCTGATGTATTTTATGATCTTCAGGTAGACTATCAGAAATTTAACTGTAACTGCTTTCAGAGCTTTTGCCGTCTTACTTAATTTCAGTTTATAATCAGTGGGTGTATAGTTCTCTTTCAAGTCACTCGTCTCTGAACAAATCTGGGTGTTGTGTTTGATACAATAATGGGCTTTCCCCATACCAGTAAAAGCATTGAGCCATATTCTGCCCTTTAATGTGCACACACAACTCCCACTGAAGTCAAAGGCGGTTGTGTGCGTGTATCTGAAGGTAGAATTTATTTTGAAAGGTTTTTGAATAACTTTTTTCTCTGCATTGATAGTTTCATTGTGAACAGTATGTCAATCCCAGTGAAACTAGTAAAGGTTCTTTGGCTTTGTCTTCAAATTTCAATCACACTCTGAAGAAAATGCAAATTCAATATTCATTTTCTGAATATTCAGGGTGTATTCACATACGGAGCTGAATACAGAGCAGAGACCTAATTATTTACATTCAGAACATTCAAGGTAATAAACAAATCATGTTATAGAAATCTATTTGTTGCTAAAATTTGAAAAAAAAATTGTTTTGCTCAAATAAATAACTACAAAAGGTCATTCTTAAAGTCTAAGAGCTTGATTCACCTCTGACACTGGAATTAGCTCAGTTTGATACTGGAATGACTCCACTGACCCTAATAGAAATACACTGACATGAAACTGGAATAAGACAGGATTGAATCAGGCATGGACTTTGTAGGCACAGATCTGATCGAGTTAGATCTCTGAGATTTTGTCAAGATGTTTTTGGCTCTTGAATTTCTGTTCTTCAGATATTAATTTTTAATTATTTAAAAATAATTTACAAAAATAGTACAGTAGGCAAATAAAAGATTTCTCTTTCACGTTTCTTTTTTTTTACATTTTATAAGAAGTGTCAGCTCCCAGAGTGCCAGGTTCAGACATTCTTACACCTTACTTCACAAGTAGCCCATTGACCTCAAGTTGCCCCTCAAGGTGCCCCTCAATGTGAGTAAGGAGATTAGAATCTGGCCCAAAGAATGTTTGCTGTAATTAACTGCTAATTCCCCTGCACCCCACAGACACCCATGCAAATGCCAGGTACCATTCAATGTGTCCTGTAATGGTATTTAAATTAGTAATAAATGCAAACCACAGGCAGTTTGGATCAGATCCACCAGATGTGCATTTACTCTTTGGAGTGTGACAGGAAAGCCACATGCTTAACATGATCATGTACTTGAAGACTGTGTAAAAGGCATATGAACAAGAGAACAGAGTTAAAGTATCAGATTAGACCTTAACTTTGACATTTCCAGACTCCTGATTGCTCATTTTACAACTTTAATGTTCTTTTAATGTAGCATTTTATATGAAATATTAAGTAACAGTTAAGTGTTCATAAGAGAATAAACAACATGTGAACCGCTATTTAAAATTTATTGGCTTCCCAGGTTCTTTTGGGCAAAATTATCATATTGTGCTGATGAAGGAAATTAAAACAAAATAAAGACCGACATTCAGGAAATATGAATTAACGTCTGATGTTAGCAATTGTGATGCCATATAGATTTTTTCCAGGGGTTTTTCTGTACAGCCTCCATGTAAGAAAAAGTATTCTTTACTCTCAGTGATGCTCAGTTCAGCTGGGGAAGATGTTATGTGGAGGAAGGTTTTCAGTATGGTTACCAATGTGCACCACTTGAGTGACTATCTGGACACATATATAGAATAAAAGACTCTTGTGGGTTTTCTTAAATATCATGTGCATGAGCCACTGGTGCAAAGTGGCTGGAAAGTTCTCTTAACCAGCTAGCTCAGGATTCCTTCAGTGTAGGAGATTTTTTTTTTTTACGGCACATATAACCAGTACACACTGGTTGTACATCTCATCCTGACCTCCATGAAAATGGTTCAGTCATTTCCATGCTCAAGGCTACTGAAAACCAGATAGTTTTTGCCAAAGTTATGCTTTATTGTTTTCTGTTGTTTCTTGATAGAACTCTAATACTTTTGTGCCAGACTTGAAATATGGTTGCAGAATGGTCCTGAGGTAAGAGAGAGACTTTTTTCTATCCCTATTAAAACCTAGCTAGATTAGAGTTACTTAGAAGCATCTGAAAAATCTCCATATGCATATGCTCTTTAGAACTTATGAGAGGCTTGCTAGTAAAAACTTTGAATAGTTCATCTGCACTGAGCATGAAGCAGACCAAGGCATGAAAAATTTCAGTCCAAATGGATAAAGTTTGGCAAAGTTATAAGCATCTAAAAACTGGGGCTTATAATGGGAAGTGTTTGGCAGCCTTAACTTTAGGTGTCATTACCAGTTCTGTCCGTTATAAAAACAAAAAGTTTGTAAATTATTGTATGCCACTTTAAAAAAAATCTATTATTTTTCTTAAACTGCTCCCACTTGTACCTCTGCCTTCATTTTCTATATTCTTGCTTTTCAGATTTAAATAAATAAAAACATTAAACTGTCTCTGGCTGTACACAGGCTGCTTTACGCCTCAGAATCAAGCAGAGCAGTGGAAATGGAACACAGAGAGCTGTTCACATCCAAGACATTCTATCACAGCCAGAGCAGGTAGGAAGTGGCTCAAAGTTTTTATCATGTTATGGTTGCTTGATGTGTTATGTAAAAAAGCCCAAGTTACCTTAGTCTAGTGTAGTAAATTGGTGTCTGGATCACTTGCAGGAGTTGTGCGGTTTCTAGTTCTGTGACTGGTAAATTTCATAAGCACTATAACAAATTTAGGTTCCACAGAATAGATGCTAGTATGCTGCACCATTTATAATTTTGGCTGATGCAAGAAGCATATTCTTGGTCAGCAATTCTCTGCTGGAAGCATATGGGATGTTATACTTAAACTCTTTCTGTGAACTTACTTTCATACCATAATTAGGGCAGTGATTTTGTCACAAAGATTTCAGTTAAAAATCCCAGGCCTGTTACAAGGTGCCTTCAGCATGAAGGGGATGAGCGGAGGAAGTGTGCAGAAGCCTGGTGTTCGATGCCATTCTCTTAAAATAACTCCTGAAGAAAGAAGCAATCATTAAGTTAAAACGGAGAGCTGCTTTTTCTGTTCAACAAGAACTTCACTTCTCCAAGAGCCCTTCTCAAGTGTGCTTATTTTGAAGGTTCTTATTTATTTTGTGTCTTTGTAATTCAACATGATGGGAGGGAGAGAGGGGAAATCTCAGTCCCAGTTCAATCAGGCGGAGTTTGGCAATGGGGTTCAGTGTAATCAAAGGGTCCAAATCCCGATTCCCTGCTCCCAGCCCTTTCTCCCTAGACTGTGGAGTGGCTGCACAGCCACTGTGCGGGAGCTACTAAAGCCCAATGGCTGGAGTAGTCTCTGTGGGGTTTTGTATGTCCTCTCATATGAGTAGGGTGGCAAGATTTTCAAAGTGAAAACTAGGACTCCCCTGCTCTCAGGAGGCAGAAGGGTAGGTAAAGGATGGTTTCAGTGATCATCAACAAGGTGCACCTAAGATGATGTGGTCCACTTCTTCCATTTCTCAGACAAGTAATACCCCCTCTTCCCATGCCATCCTGCATGTTTGCTTTTACCCGTGAGCACTGTCGGATAAGCACATGCAAGGTGGGACAGGGTCCCCTGGGTGGTAGAGGCAAGGTATCTAGGATGAGGTAGTTCTTGAGATACACACGCAACTCAACCTGCCTGTCATCAGTTTTACCGGTTCAACTGGACAGCAGCTCCTTAAAGTAAACATTCTGCAGTGTCGTGATAAAAAACAGCAACAAAATAGTTATTTTTGAAAACAACAGAGGATCCTCACACAAACCCTGAATATACAGACATTCATGTTTTTGAGAGATCACCCTCTCCATAGGAGGGATAGGAAGATCTGCATGGAACAACAGCTCAACAGCTAGTTCAGAGTTTTAATCTGAACAACTGTATAGTGTGGTCTGTCTCACTGCAGCAGGCTAGCATTTGGTGTGACTGAATGAAATGTTCAAGGCCAATTTCTGCTCCCAGTCACTGCAGTGTAAATCCAGAGTAGTTCCACAGATTAATCCCTAGATTAAGTATGATATCATGGGATGTACCATGACATCAGCTCCATCTGTACTCACACCTTCTCCCCAATTCAAATATGCTCTTGAGAGCACATATGCTACTTTTAAATCTTTTCGTAGCCTATAATCCAGTTTGTAGTTGGTATTAGTGGATTGTTAACAAGCTATCTCTGTATTCTTGGTGGAGCGCTGCTTATCAGAAGATTTCCAAAAATAGCCCTAAGCAAATTGTGATTTGTTTCTTCATGCATGTCTTTCTTATAGATGTGCTGATGAAAATGACTTCAGCCAAAGGAAAATATATTTCCTTTTCTAGTAAAGCACAATTTTGCTGGGCTATCTGTGACACATATGTAAACAGGAGTACCAAATAACTTTAAACACTATGGGCCAAGTTCACTGCTGGAATAAATGGATGCAGCATGAGTGAAAGTTTACACCAGTAGTGAATTTGGTCCTGATCGCTTATTTTATGAAATCTGTGTCCAGTGGCAGCAAAACCTTTCTTTTATGTCAAAGCACTTAAAAAAACAAGTATTTTCATTAGCACTTTCTGTTCATAATGTGGCATTTTATGCACTGGCATCTTGATAAACTCTTGTTCTGTCTCTAACAATTGTCACTGTGATGTAATTACAGTTGATGTTATAAAATTTGTTATAAAATTTCCTCAGTGTGTTATCATTCCGAGAAACCTTTGCAAATCTGTCTTGCAAGTGGCAAAGTAATTTCAAAAGGTGGTTGCTATATTGGTGTCATCTAATTTCAACCTTTCCTTTGTCAAAATGTGACTAAAATGTTGAATCTCCATTTTCCTTTGTCTCTTGTAGCAGAATGTGTGGTAGTTCCCCTGCACTAAAATGTAACTAATGTAGCAGTCTAAGCTTTCAGAGTTCTGCTATACTATGATATATTTCAAACCTTGAGCTTATTAACCAAATGGGATCTGGTGAATGTGAATCTTCTATATGGTGTGTTTAAAAGTCTAGAGATTCAAGTTTTTTTCATCCAGATGAAATTGCCAAACCCCACTTCTGGCATCTAACAATATTAATAATTCTCCATTTGCTAGCTTATTGGTTATTTCTTCAGCAATAGGTGTTTAGAAATGCTCATGCCTTAGTGCTCTAGTTATATTTCTATAGTCTAGACAAATTCTTACTTCACTCCTTCCAGATTTATCTGCAATTACTATTGCGTTTACTCAGGTTACAGCTTCACTTGCAATTCTCCTGTACAGTTAGTGTCTTTTCACTTTGCCTTGTAATGCCACAATTACCTTCCTCAGTGGTTGCTCTCCTAATAAATATTTGAGTTCATTTTTATGGTTTATTTTCCTGGAAAACACCCAAACCTTCAAATACAGTCTGGTATTCTGTAAACATGTCAGCATTCACTGCTTCCCGCTTTAAAATATTGACTCTACATTTATGTTTGTTACTATTGGCAAACCCAGAACTGTTCATGAGTCAGATTCAACAATATGAAACTCAGTGTTCTCTTCTATTCTTTCCTTATACAAAACACAGTTTAAGTTAAATTGCCCAGATATTTGTACTTATTATCCTAAATGAGGGCTCGAGCCTAAGAAGGGTTGAGCAGCGGCAACTCTGACTGAGATCAACATTTTGCTCTTTCTTTGAAGCCTCACACCTCAGCATGTCTGTAACTGACACTGCGGTGTCTTAGCGAAAGTACCTTGTCATGCTATAGCTCATTTAGATAAATAATTGTATTTGCTACAATTCCAGTCATATTGTTTAAAAAATGGCAGATTATTGTCTTAGAGGATGGTTTTATTCACCGGCAGCTGAATTGTTATGCCACCTTTTCAGGTTCCAGTTTGCATGCTTTTCACTGAATTGGAATATACAATTTCCTGCCCTTATTTACTCTGAATTTGTCCTTCTCATAGGTTTGGTGCATCCTTTTTGTAATGTAATGAAATGAGTAATGGAGCTAAGTTAGAGGATGTTTGTTCTTCCTGCTTGTTGATCATAAAATTAGTTCAAGACTGGCTGTGTGCATGTGTGGTCTCACTCTGCTATATTTTCCCAAGAAAGCCTTTTGTTGCACAGAATGTGCAGTTCCTTCTATTCATGTGGTTGCTCTTTCATTTTTGCATCCTCTGCAAATATCAAGGGCACGTTGGATCCCATTTCTCTTAATAACTTGGCATGCACTGGGTCTGATATAACTCCATATATCATAAAACGATTCACAAAACCTCCAAACTCCACATGACTTGGGAGCCAGTTTCAATGAGTTACAAATACATCAATAGCTGCACCATTTTTCTGATTTCTTATGTGAGAAAAATCCTTTGTGCCTGTGCTATGCAGCGTTCTCTCTTGGTGCACAGTGTGCTTCTAATTTATCCATGAGCAACATTACTTTTTAAAATCTGCTTCTCTATCAAACTCAAAACATCTTGAGCTCTAATTCTGCCACATGGAGAAATAATGCCCTTTACTTGCTAGCTGATGCTTTGCTGAAAACCTTACTTCTATTTTCTCATATTTTCTGTAGAATTTCATTCAGAGCTTGACTTTCCTGAGGGTTTGGCTGGACCATTTTTGTTTTAATCCTCTTCTGCAATCATATAATTGCTGCTAGTTTCTGTTGTAAAAGAAAGACGACACTGTAGATTTTTTTGTTTAATATATTTTATCAGGAAAACTCCAGGAACATAACCGGTGCTGTCTGCATATGGACAGAAGCAGTCCATGTGCTCACTAGCCCAGTCGACTGTTTGTGATCAAGTTCTAATCTTACTTCCAACTTTCAAGTTCTGTCCTTGCAGCTCTTTAATCACATGTGCGGAAGCTATCAATAAACAGCTACTTGGATGGCTCATGTTTAAAATATTGCTCTTGATACACATATGTTGTGTCTTTTTCTAATGCATAGGGCCAGGCAATAATAGAGTTGGTTATATTCTTCGTGTATTGGATAAATACCAGGCAATGACTAATTCGCATTGGCAGCATACGTAGTACTGCAACTGCCAGTCCCTACTGCATTCCTACTCCTGTATGTCAAAACCACAAGCCACACTTCATGGACCCAAAATGCCTGAACAAGTAAGATATAGCATTTCTAGCTTCATCTGGCTTCAGAAACTGCACATTATATTACAGCTGATTTGGCTACTTCTATCTCATGTAAATGTATGGGATATAGTTTGGCTTGTTGCTCCACACTAGTTGGGGGAAGAATGGGGTCATATCTGCGGGGGGGGGAGGGGGAACATGCAAAAACAAACAAACAAAAACAACGATGTGAGACATCCGGTTTGACCATTATGATGTGCCAGACTAAATTTTACTATTGTTTTAATAAAAAGGGGCAGTCTTTTTGTATCAGTCATGTAATGTTTTACCCGTGAATTTCTGTTAACATCCTATTCATTGGGCTACTCAGAGGGATGAGGTAATCCAAGTATGGGACTTTGTGACACGAAATTTCAGTATATTTAAGTGCATTTAAAGTCCTATGCAGTATATCACCAGTAAACTGCTGTATACCAAATGTGCCACTATTCAACTTCCCTTATATTTTATTAATCATTTTACTTTCAGTAAACCTATAAATGTTTCATTGTAGCTGAAATATAAATTCATTATACAATAAATGATTAAAGCACTGTAATGGTTTTTCCCTTAAGCATAATTTATGATTTGCCTTGGCAAGCTAATACCTGAAAACTGTTTGCTTCTTCTGCTGAAACAGCATATCAGGACAAAAAACAGCACTATATGTGTTCAGGAGAGCAAGTGCTAAGTATTTAAAATGTTAAATTATACTTGAAGTGCACTAAGGATAGTTTGAGAAAATAGGCTGTATTGGACATTTAAAAAAACTGATTGAAATGGCACCACTCAATGTTGCTGCAATAGCAGGTGTCATGGGCTGAGCAGTGGCTTTCCAGAACAAGTTAAGGGAGTACAGTTTAAAATCCCAGAGGAGCAAGTGATAAACTACAACTATAACTGGCACTAATCGACACCCTCTTTGGCAGTCACAGCAGGATTTTATATATCTGAAGACTTAAATACCCTTTCACCCTCATATAACAGTTCCTTCAGGTCATGGTTGAAACCTGCTGTCAAAGTGGCACCGATGCTCTGTCTTTCCTACATAGGATCTAAGTCTATATTGTTGTGGCAGTCTGGCAACTTTGGCCAGCACTAATTTCACTTTATATATGAGACACATGAAAGCAGTCTTGGGAAATCTGGAATGCTCTGACTATGTGAAGCATGGAGCCCTGAGGCAGCAGAAATGATATATACAGACTTTTGTGCCTTCAGATCTTTGGGTTGGACCCCGCCGAGCTATTCAGTAACAACTTGGCCACATTGTTAAATAATTACTTAGATTGTAAACTCTTTGGGGGCAAGGACTGTCTTTTTGTCCTGTATTGGTACAACACCTAGCACAGTGGAGTCCTGGTCCATGACCGGGGCTCCCAGGGACTACTACAGGATAAATAATAAATAGTTTTTATACCAGACATGTCCATGGAGTCATCTTGGGACAAAGCACTGTTTTTCTAGTACAGACCCCAAAGTCTGTCTTTCAGTTTTTGTTTTTAAAGGGAGGGGAAGTCACTGCAGAAAAGAAGCTGGAGAAAATCCTTATGCTCTACACAATTTGGCTTCTGGCTATTCTGTCCAGGTTCTCATACCACCCTCACCATAGCATCTGAGTGTCTTCCTGAAGTGCATTAAGCAATGTGACTAATGTCATCATACGTAGTTCAGTCTTTCTCTCATCCTCTTCCCATTGGGAGAATTGTGCATGCAGTGAAGTGCTGTGCTTTGATTGGGTAGGGTATGGGGTGATTGTTAAAAATGTGCACACTGCTATGTGCTTATGTTAGAGAAGTCAGGTCAAAGAGTGGCGCTGGAGTGTAAGGTGTGAAGCTTGTGATTGTCTTTAGTTCCTGTTGGAGTTTGTTCCACTGTCTCAGGCTAGATTCAGGAGCCCATCTGCCAAGCTGCTCTAACCATTTAAAAAGGAAAGACTATAAAGGGAAAATTAGCCATATCAACTAGCTTCTGAGATAGAAAGAAAGCTCTATGTGAGACATCTTTTCCAAGTTCTGTTATATTAAAATATTGCTTTCACTTTAAGAATTAATATAATTCCTATATTTAGAACTTCTATCTGCAATATTTCCCATCATGTATGGTTCTGGAGTGTGGGTGAAATTGACCCCTTTGCTTATTGTCTTAAGTGAGGTGTTGGTGGTTGCATAGACTTCAGGGCCGGCTCCAGCTTTTTTGCCGCCCCAAGCGGCAAAGAAAAAAAAAAAAAAGCCTGATTGAGCGGAGCGATTGAGCTGCCGCCGAATTGCCGCCGAAGAGGAAGCAAGGCATTGAAGGACCCGCCGCCGAATTGCTGCTGCAGACTCGGACGTGCCGCCCCAACTACGAACGGAGTGCTGCCCCTTTCTATTGGCCGCCCCAGGCACCTGCTTCCTTTGCTGATAGACTTTATGCTGGGGTGAATTTTAACCAGTGAGCACAAGGGTACTTCTCTCACTCTAACTTGGGCAGGGCCATTCTTGTTACACAGCGTAAGAGATTGAGATTGCAAAGGACCACATGAATTTATCTTGGAGCTAGACATAAAATTAACACCAAAAAAAAAAAAGGGGTCATAAACTACATTCACAACTCTTATTGAGGTGAGTGGGAGTTGTAATGTTGCCCTTTGTACTTTTTTATAATGACCAATTTATTTATAATCAAAAGAAAATGTATGTCTTCAAACAAATTATTGGGCCCAATCCCGCTCCCATTGAAGTTAATGGCAGTTTTGCCTCTGAGACGCCCATTGTAGCTGTCCTATCTCGGGGCCTCTCCTTTTGTCCCTCCAGACCCACGAACATGATACAGTTCTGGGGTGACCTAGAATCTACTTTCGACATCTCCGACTCAAAAAATATTTCCAACATACCTCTGAACAGCATACTAACCCACAGAATCCTCCCTACCAGCACTCCAAAAAAAAGGATTCTGCGTGGACTCCTCCGGATGGTCGAAACAACAGACTGGACTTCTACATAGATTGCTTCCGTCAACGTACAAAGGCTGAAATTGTGGAAAAGCAACATCACTTGCCCCACAACCTCAGCCATGCTGAACACAACGCCATCTACAGCCTCAGGAACAACTCTGACATCATAATTAAAAAGGCTGACAAAGGAGGTGCTGTCGTCATCATGAATAAGTTGGATTACGACCAAGAGGCTGCTAGACAGCTCTCTAACACCACATTCTACAAGCCATTATCCTCTGATCCCACTGAGGATTACCTAAAGCAACTACACCATCTGCTAAAAAAACTCCTTGACAGAGCACAGGAACAAATCTGTACAGACACATGCCTAGAACCCCGACCAGGGGTATTCTATTTGCTACCCAAGATCCATAAACCTGGAAATCCTGGACGCCCCATCATCTCAGGCATTGGCACCCTAACATCAGGATTGTCTGGCTATGTGGACTCTCTCCTCAGGCCCTACACTACCAGCACTCCCAGCTATCTTCGAGACACCACTGATTTCCTGAGGAAACTACAATCCATCGGTGATCTTCCAGAAAACACCATCCTGGCCACTATGGATGTAGAAGCCCTCTACACCAATATTCCACGCAAAGATGGACTACAAGCTATCAGGAACAGTATCCCTGATAATGTCACAGCTAACCTGGTGGCTGAACTTCGTGAGTTTGTCCTCACCCACAACTATTTCACATTTGGGGACAATATATACCTTCAAGTCAGCGGCACTGCTATGGGTACCCGCATGGCCCCACAGTATGCCAACATTTTTATGGCTGACTTAGAACAACGCTTCCTTAGCTCTCGTCCCCTAACGCCCCTACTCTACTTGCGCTACATTGATGACCTCTTCATCATCTGGACCCATGGAAAGGAAGCCCTTGAGGAATTCTACCATGATTTCAATAATTTCCATCCCACCATTAACCTCAGCCTAGATTAATCCACACAAGCGGTCCATTTCCTGGACACTACTGTGCTAATAAGCGATGGTCACATAAATACCACCCTATACCGGAAACCTACTGACCGCTATACTTACCTACATGCCTCTAGCTTCCATCCAGGACACACCACAAGATCCATTTTCTACAGCCAAGCTCTAAGATACAACCGCATTTGCTCCAATCCCTCAGACAGAGACAAGCACCTACAAGATCTCTATCAAGCATTCTTAAAACTACAATACCCACCTGCTGAAGTGAAAAAACAGATTGACAGAGCCAGATGAGTACCCAGAAGTCACCTCCTACAAGACAGGCCCAACAAAGAAAATAACAGAACACCACTAGCTGTCACCTTCAGCCCCCAACTAAAACCTCTCCAGCGCATCATCAAAGATCTACAACCTATCCTGAAAGATGATCCCTCACTCTCACAGATCTTGGGAGACAGACCTGTCCTCGCTTACAGACAACCCCCCAACCTGAAGCAAATACTCACCAGCAACAACACATCACTGAACAAAAACACTGACCCAGGAACCTATCCTTGTAACAAAGCCCGATGCCAACTCTGTCCACATATCTATTCAAGTGACATCATCATAGGACCTAATCACATCAGCCATACCATCAGGGGCTCGTTCACCTGCACATCTACCAATGTGGTATATGCCATCATGTGCCAGCAATGCCCCTCTGCCATGTACATTGGCCAAACCGGACAGTCTCTACGCAAAAGAATTAATAGACACAAATCTGACATCAGGAATCATAATACTCAAAAACCAGTGGGAGAACACTTTAACCTGTCTGGTCATTCAATGACAGACCTGCGGGTGGCTATTTTACAACAGAAAAGCTTCAAAAACAGACTCCAACGAGAAACTGCTGAACTCGAATTGATATGCAAATTAGACACAATCAATTTAGGTTTGAATAAAGACTGGGAGTGGCTGAGCCATTACAAACATTGAATCTATCTCCCCATGTAAGTACTCTCGCACTTCTTATCAACCTGTCTGTACTGGGCTATCTTGATTATCACTTCAAAAGTTTTTTTTTCCCTCTTATTTAATTGGCCTCTCAGAGTTGGTAAGACAACTCCCACCTGTTCATGCTCTCTGTATGTGTATGTATATATATCTCCTCAATATATGTTCCATTCTATGCATCCGAAGAAGTGGGATGTAGCCCACGAAAGCTTATGCTCAAATAAATTTGTTAGTCTCTAAGGTGCCACAAGTACTCCTGTTCTTTTTGCGGATACAGACTAACACGGCTGCTACTCTGAAACCCATTGTATTTAGGCAATCCCTACATTTCCCCCAAAAAGGGTATCGCTTAAAACTATGTTCAAAGGTTTGCATTACAGTGTGCAGCTTTTTCCAAAAAATGGAATCTCCTCACCAGACAACACATACTATCTAATAGACCATATTATTTTCTCTTGACGTCAATGCTTTTGTACCAACGAACCTGAGGAAAATCTGACGTGTAACTGGGTAAGGAATTTGACCCATTGTGACTCACATGGGAAGCTACAAAATGATGCTTTGAGATGTGCAGGATTGGCTGCAGAGCATGTATTCAGCAAAATAAATAAATAGCTTTAATAGCTCTATGGTATTTGTCCAACCTTTCTTTCTTTGTCTCTAAAAATAAAATGTATAAAGTCTTAACATTGTTTTTCAATCTGACAAGGGAAGATAAAGTAAATGATGTTATCAGCACTCTACACATTCATTTGCTCATGGTTTCCCCGTTAAAAAAATCTCTCATTCCCTCTCTGCTATTTATATAGCACCAAACATCCTAGTATAGGAGTGATCACTTGATGATTACCTGTTCTGTTCATTCCCTCAGGGGCATCTGCCATTGGCCACTGTCAGATGACAGGATATTGGGCTAGATGGATCTTTGGTCTGACCCAGTATGGCCGTTCTTATATTCTTATGTATGTTCTTATGCTGAAATACAATAAAATAAGAGGCACCCAGGATGGCCGTATCCTTTGTCCCCCTGGAATGCCTCCCCCTTATGTGGGAGGAATATGGACAGGGCTGGATCATCAGGTTTAAAGCTGCTTTGCATCCCTGAATGGTGCAAAGTCGCTGACGCAGACTTAAGAATCAGGCCTGCACTATATGTGGCTACCTCCAACTTCTAGTAAATACTCAGAAATCTCAGAATTTACATTTTAAGTTACTGCTGCCAAACTGCTTCAGATTGTGTGTGTTGGTTTTAGCACTTTCAAGGGGGAACTGATTAATTTCACACTTCCATCCTAAACAATTGCCTAAAAATCAGTTACTGAAGTGTCTTCTCTAAAAAAAAACCTGTTTGCTGTTTGGGAGCCTACTACGAAAATAGGAATCAGGCTTATTACACTGAAAATAACGAGTTCTGCTGCAGTATTTGACTACTGTCAAGATCTTTGTGGATAGCGAATCTTCAAAATGACTCATTTTATGATGTTAAGTGGAAAAAAAGTCAGAAGTACCAAATATGGTTGGCAGGTTAAAACACTTTTAAAGTAATTCCTTTAAAAATGAAAAAGGCGCTTCTTATGGTTAGATAAGTAATTTGTCTGATGTCTATTTCAGTACCTAAAGGGGGTAGGGGGTGCAAGCCTGCTGCCAATGAAGTCAGTGGAAATGTTACCTTTGACTTCAGGGTAAATTGGGCCTTTAATTGCTTTTCAGCAGGGGTACATAGACAAGTGATTCCCAAACTGTGGCCTGTGGACTACCCGTAGGCGGCCGATTGTCTGCGGAGAGTTGGCTAGTGGTCACATGGTTCTTCCCCCTCCTCCTAATTTCCAGCAGCTAAACTGCATTAAACAGTAGCTGACAATGCATTAAATACTTTATTAGTATTCCTTTTCCATGTAATCAATTGCTTAAATTCGCGCATGGATGCCATTCAATTGCCAGTGGGAGGGAAGGTCCAACCACAAGGCAATCTTTTTATTAAGGTGTAGAACACACTCTAAAATAGTTCCAGAACCTCTGCCATTGACTAAGCTATCGAGTGAACGGCCATGTTACTATTGGGAGGCAGTGTTGCCTAGTGGATAGAGCACTGGACTGGGTTCTATTCCTGGCTCTGCTACTAGCCAAGTTTGTGACCTTGGGCAAGTCACTTTAATCAATTGGTGCCTCCATTTCCCCAACTGTAAAATGGGGATAATACTGACCTCTTTTGCACAGTGCTTTGAGCTCTACTGATGAAAAGTGCTAAATAAGACGTAGGTATTTATTTATTTGCTAGCAGTAGCTGGGACCAAATGAAAGTGTATGCACTCTCACAACTAGATGTGTTCTAATAACTGTTTTGGTTTGTTTTTTGGTTCATTGGCCAAATAAAAAAAAAAGCATTTCAAGTTCAACAATAGGTTTAACCTTTTTTAAAAAAACTAAAAACCAAAAGTTGACTTGAATTGAAAAACTGAACCATTTCATTTTAAAAAATGTTGCAATATAGCATTTTGATATTTGTTTTCAGCAATTTTCCAACCAAAACAATTGGGTGAAGTTGCCAGGAGTTTGCAAAATGTTTTCGTTGACCTTAATCTGCATTTTAAAAAAAGTTTCATCTGAAAAATATCACCCACTTGTATCACACTAATATTGTAGCATGCACCTTTTTAATTACTACTTTAATTAGTCTGGTTTTGTCTGCTGAAGAAATAACCGATAGTGAGAAAACTTTTGATCTCTATTCTGCTTGGAACTTCTCCATTTGAACAAATCGTGAGGGCCTAATTCTGCTTTCATTTGCATCAGTGTAAACCCAGAGTAATGCCAGTGGCTCTAGTGAAGTTACTCTGCATTTTATGTTAGTGTAGCTGAGAGAATAATGTAGTCCGCAGTATTTTGTTAAGGAAATCCAAGCAGGTGCCTTGTAATTATTCCCAAAACAAATAGTTGTCTAAACCTTGTGCAGACTTTTAACAAGTTTCATTTTCCTTAATCTGCCCTGTTAGAGTCCTAGACTTTTGCATAATGTGTTCCATATGTTTTTACATCATCTTGACCCAGCTGAGAAGGGCATTGCACTGGTTTTTATTTCCCTTGCAAAAGTCAGAGCACTGCAGCAAAAATGATTCTTGTATAAAATTTGTTGCTTCACCATATGCATTATAACAAAATTTGGCCAGTTTGGCTGGTCTGCAGAGGTCTGACGTAGGAGTACATTTTGGCACTATGCTATCCCACCACATATTTTGTCTGTCTAGACATTGCAGGTATTTTCCTTTCTGCATGGCAGCAGGGAACCCATTAGAATTTGCAGAGAAAGCCTGTTCCATGCAACAAGTGGACTCAAGGAGGCAAAACCCCCAGCCTCCAGGAGGCGATCCTGGAGGGGTATCAAGTGGCTGCAGTATCAAGTGGTTGATGCTCAGACAATGGGCCACAGTTGGAGCCAAAGATACCCCCCACTCACCCTACGGACTGGGGGCTGTATCCAGGGCTGCTGAGAGCGGGTTCGGGCCCCGGTGAAAAAAAAATTTCGGGCCCCGGGCCCCCTTCCAGACCGCTGGCCCCTGGTAATTTGTACCAGCTTCCCCTCTCGTCAGCCCTGGCTGTATCAGGAAAACTGTAGAAAAAGCAGAAAAAGATCTCCCTCTTCTCCTTCCCTCAGCAATGGAAGACATAGCCGACTCACCGTTGCATGTACATGGAGCAGGGAGATACAGCTGGAAAGCAGCACCATACAGATGATGCACACAAGAGAATGCAAAGGCACAGAAATCAATGAATGACATGTGGAGATACGAGAAAGAGAGAGTAGAGAATAAAGAAATGGAAAGCAGACACAAGTAAATGGACACAACTTTAAGGGTGGCACTTTTTGGCACCTTTTCTGGCAGAAGAGGGGGAGTTGAAAGGGGAAGGAATGGCCAGCTGGGATCCTAGAAAGGCACATTATAATGGGTTGAAGGTGTCTCAGGAGGAGGAGGAATGGTCCTGCCAGTGGTAGCCTACTAGAACTTTTACTTTTCCACTTCAAGCAACCAAAGGGAAATATAATTCGTCTGCTCTGAAAGCTCCTTAAAATGGTATTTTTAGGATTAATTTGTTTGATTCCCAGCTTTTCAAGTAATTGAGCATGTGTCATAAGGGGAAGCATTCCAAGAAAGTTCATGACATCCATTACATGCAGTGCATAGCCCATGCACATACCTGATTAGACAATTTCTGACCACAGAAGGAAGCATTAAAAAGCTGCCCAACCGAATGAGATGCTTTATAATGCCAACTTCAATCTGCTGTTCCCATCAGCCCTAATTATAGCCAACTAATTCCATTAGCTTCTTAAACACATTTCAAGATACAGTACTTACAAGAACCTGCCACCCTATATTTTCTATGTCAACCCTCTCGTTCTATCTAGCAAAGCACACAAAGCATTTGCAATTAACGTTCATACAGAAACTTAGGGTTTGTGTCTTTTCTTGTATTAGATTACTTCAAACAAAGATTAAATAGCATTTTATTTACCTGACAACCTTTGGGAAGCATCATCAGATCAAAATAAGATGTAGAAAATAAATTAGTTCAAAGCAGCAATGAAAAAGCGGCATGGTAAGGGATGAAGTCACGGTGGTAAGCTATAATGATTGCTGTGTTTTGTACAGTGTTAGACCAAGAGCACTTTGGGGATGGTTTTTAAATATTGCTCCACTTTTCAGAGATGCTGATATTCTCCGCTGTAGTCAATAACCAGGTAGGTCAGAATGAAGTTCAATAATTTGTCCTTTTTTTAGAAAGAGACTATGAAATTGAAACCATAAAGTAGAAATGAGCCTGAACCAAAAACCTTTATCTGAACAAGCCATAACTCTGGGGGAGTTCAGATCTAAATATGTCTCTTAACTTTGTAGTTCAAGCACTTCTTTACTTAAATGGGGGATAGGGGAAGCTACATTCACTACAGTATTGTAGATTTCTCCCAGGAAATATAGGTTTATACAGTGTAACAGACTAGGCTTAAACTATTGAGTAATAAATGCATTTACAAATATAATAGCACTGTACTTTTGCTATTTCTTAAGGTCCAAATTTTGATACCATCATTCATGTCAAATAGTACTCTACTCCTTAGATCTTCTGGCTTATGGCTTCTGATGGCACAAACAATGAATTAGGTGTTCGGTAAATGATGTGCCCACTATCACAGCAGCAACATCCACAGATGTCAAGCTTGTCTGTCACATTGCCTGGAATGGTTCATGACCATGAGTGTCCATCTCAGGACAGACTGTCAAGAAGCAGGGCAGAGACCCCAAACTGTTTGTATGTTCTATAATTAGATTTCACCAATCCAGTACCAAGTGTGAACTCCTAAAGCATGTCCTATAACAGCCTGACCACGGAGTCACAGACAGTTCCCTTGGGCATTCCAGGTTATCTTGCTACCCAGGCAAGCTGCACTTAGTGATAGTTGGTTGCAATACAAAGATCACAAAAGATTTAGGTTGCTTCAAGTCCCAAGAGACCAGTCACTTACCCCAGGTCAATTTGTAATTCAGGTCTCACACCAAACACTTGTAACCAATCCTATAGTAAACTAATTAAGGAGATATATATAAGAGTTCTTTATAGGTTAAAGCAGGCAAACATATATACACAAATATTTCAGCTGTGCCGCTGTAAAGTCTCCTGTGTTGCTGCTCTATACCAATGAGAGAGAGCTCTCCCGCCAGCCTAATTAAACAGCGAGCGGCGGTAGCTATGTTGGTGAGAGAGCGTCTCCCGCTGACATAGCGCTGTCCACACTGGTACTTTGTCTGTCAGGGGTGTGTTTTTTCACACCCTTGACTGACAAAAGTTTTATCGACAAAAGTGCTAGTGCAAACAAAGCCTTAGACAGGAGCACAGTAGTTGAAGCATGGTAGCTGTGGTGTACAGGAGGGGCAATGATTGGGAGAGGAGAGGCAGGAGAACTTTTCTACTTATGCTAATTTTTTTGTTACAGCTCCTTGTAGAATGAGGTCAGTGCTATTGTGCATTATATCCTCCTTTTGGAGTCCCTATTGAGAAATTATCAGAGCATTACAGGGGTATGAAAAGGCATGAGGTCTGTTACAGAAGCTCATCATCAGGTAGACCAGCATCGCATTCAGAATATTCGAATGATCTATAGCTGAGACACAATGCCATAAGTTGCTGCGTCTACAAGATTTGTGTGTCCGTCCCCCCCCCCACCCCCCCGCCAAGGCTGTGGTTCTTTACACTGGCAAGGCAATTTGTGAGACCAATATTGGGGATGGCTATCCTGATGGTGAGGCCATTCTGAAAAGTTCTCAGAGAAAGCCAGTTTTTAAAAGGAGATTTTGAAAGGTGGTGCTAAAATAGTCTGTAAAACCAGTACTTTTTGTGATGCGTGATAGTGATTTAGGCACACTGGGTCCATTCTGTGGTGAATATTTAGAAGCTTCAGCAAACAATACTGCTAGGGTATTACATTGTTAATTATTATATTCCCTTCTCTCCTCAGGCCTTTGCAGTGACTTGGAGCTCTTTCAATCCACTTCAGAAGCCAAGGAACACAAACGTGCCCATATAAATGCTGGGAAAAGTGAACCAAAGGTCAATCCAGAAAACGAATGGGAGAGCTTAGCAGTGAAGGTTTCCAAAGAAAGCAAATGGGCATCCAGGAATGGAGGATGTGCAGACTTGGTTCCAGCAGTGAGCTGGCACTTAGCTGGGGATTAGCTACACCAGTCTGACACCCTTTTCTGCTGCTGGCTATACACCTTGCTGCTGCTCTCTCTCGCTCTCTCACTCTCTCTGACTCAGGGTTCTGTGTCTTCATAGCTTGGCCCTGCGGCCAGGTAACTCCATGTTTTACCCTTCAGGGGTATCAAAGGCTCTTCCTTCAAAATGGCAGCCTTCCCTTCACTGCCCAAACTGGAACACTTCCCCAGTGGCTCATAGGGGAACCCGGGCTCATCTTCTGCTCTGGGTTCCAGCTCAGGGAACCTTTAATCAGCAGCCAAGGTCTGCATGCTTTTAAACATTGACACCTTTTCCCTGAGCCTTTTCCTATACCCTTTCCACCTAGTTTCCCTTCTTTCCCTCTCTACTGTCCAGAGAGTGGCTACAGGCTCCCTCACTGCAGCTCCCTTCTGCTGCCAGATTCCTGGCTTTATCCTAGCCCTACCTGTTCCTAGCTGGGTTCTATCATTATTCATGAGTTAATTAGGCCAGCTAATCCCCCTCAGCTGCAGCCTATCTGGTTAATTGGCCTCTCCTCAGCCTCATTAACCCCATCTAGGCTGGTGTGGGGTGAATACCCTATCATACTCTTGCTTAAACCAGTTTAACTTCCATTGACACATTCAAATAGTTTTTGAACTTCCTTCTTTTTCTTTTACAACATTTCTGCAGTTCTCAAGAGATTTCTTCTCTCCCCATCATGACAGTTGAGAGTGGCAGAGGCTCTGAAGCTAAATCACCATTTAGTGTGTATGAGAAGGGACTGCCAGAAGAGCTCTGTCTATTGGGGCCATGCAGCTTTGGAGTTTGTTCCTCAGGTTAGTCTGAAAATACCCTATCATCTGGCTTTCAGGAGATGTTGCAAAGCTCTTCTTCCACAAGAATTTGAAAAGAGGGGTGAATTGTAATGGTAGGAGTTCTGGAAAGGGATGGGGATTTGAGCTTTTGAATTGCCTGGTTTGTTGTTGTTGGGTTTTATAGCCCTCTACTGATGCACTTTCATTATTTCTGCTATTAATTTTGTTATATTTTAAGTTGCCAAGGGTGACTAGAGTTTATTCATGGTTGTCTTTTTTTAGTGCTTATTTAAATAGAAACAAAGAAGTCAAACTTTCTGGTGGAGTATTTCCCTAGAGACCTAAAGATTTTGGCATAGGCATGCAAAGTTTGCTTATCCACTTTCAGATGCCACCAGCTTCCACTAATCTGTTGCAACATCTTATTACCAGTCAGCAAACAGAAGAGTATGTCATCTTATGAATCTTCAGAAATACACACAGGGCCTACGTCTGAAGTCCTTACTTATTTTCAACTCAGACAAGCTCGTGTTGGTTTACAGTGGGACTTTCATAAGTGTTCAGCATTGGTTAAACTCTGCTTTCATCGCTGTTAGTGTTAAAACTCCCATGGACTTCAATGGGAGCACAGTTAATCTAATAATAAGTGCTATTGAAAATCTCACTTGCTCAGTCTGCACTTACTGGTCTACACTGGGGTGGGGAGGGGGAATTGATCTAAGTTATGCAACTTCAGCTACATGAATAACGTAGCTGAAGTAGACATACTTAGATCTACTTACCGCTGTGTTTTCATTGTGGTAAGTTGACGGCTGACGCTCCCCCATCAACTCCGCCTGCACCTCTCGCCCTGGTGGAGTACCAGAGTCGATGGGAGAGCGCTCGGCTGTCGATTAATCAAGTCTAGACTAGATGCGATAAATCGACCCCCACTGGATCAATCGCTGCCCGTCGATCCAGCCAGTAATGTAGACAAGCCCTTAGTAAAATGTGAGTCAGGACCCCAGAATTTGTCTCCCTGAACATAAGACAAGATTCTGAAAGGGTTGGTGGTCTTTCAGTTTTGACATGGATAAGTATTCTCAGTAGTAAATGTAATAATGACATAAAATATTCCAGTATGAAATTACCTTTTCTCTACAATCACCTTACTTGAATCTGCTGGTCAGATGGAGTGTTATCAGGCCCAAGGAGGGGATTAAGACAAGGAGGTACCCTATCATAATCTCAGAAGGTGAGGAGTCAGGTATCTTCTTTCTCTTCGTGATTCTTCATAATGGCTTTTCTTCCAACCTAATTTAAACTTGCCAACTTCTCAGTGAAATACATGAGGGTGGAGGGGTGATGCCTGTGCCCCAGTCCTTAGGTCTCCAAGGAAGTGTTCCATCAGAAAGTTTGGCTTTTCTTTCTTTCTTGACTTCAGTGGGGCTCTGCACAGTCTGCCACACTATCAAATACAGGATTGTAGACATTCACTGCTTTCTGAAATTAAAATTATCTATCTATCTATTGGAAAACATTTTAGCTATCACCAGGTCCAGATGTCATGGAGGATGCTTTTAGCGCAACTGGGAATGGTTACTATTGGACAAGTGAGGCTGAATATTGAGGTTTTGGGATAATTGATGTTCTTCCACAGAATAAAGATGGAGTCATCATTCAGAAGATGCTGACAGTGATAAGTGCGAGTGGAATGTCAAATCAAAACAAAAGGCTACAGCACGGTGAAAAGGTGGGATCCTCTGAACAGGAAACCAAACTTGTATGTAACTTTTTTAATTCCATAGTCATAAATCTGCATTGTTTTGGTAATTTACAAAGAAGGATTCCCCATTTTTGCTTTAATCTCTGTCCCCTTTGGTACAGACATCAGCACACGCTCCAAATATCACATATCTTTAGTGAGAAACCAGATCTGCCCTTTAATTCAATTACTTGCATGGTGAGGATACTGTGACTGATTGGCAGATAGCTTCTAAATAAAGCTATAAAGTAATCGATTAGCATTGAGGAATATAAATTCTGTGTGTGTTACATGACCAATTTTTTCCATGAAACTCTTGCAAAAAATTCGTCTTATGTGAGGTATCAATTGCATTGAAATAGAGCCCGTAGTGCACATCAAAACATCACAATTTATAACACATGGTCAGGCCTTTGTATCTGAAATTTTGTTATATGACAATCACATCATAAAGTTTGTAAAAGGAGATCTTGGCTGGAGGCTCTGTTCATTTTCTGGTAGTGACAGAAAAACATCACAGCTGGGACATTGTCCTGATCTAAGTATCACAGGGCTGGCAAATGCCAGAAAACAAAACAAAACAAATCCCAACCTCCCTGCTCCCTGTTGGTAATAAGAGTCTTTTACTTCAGAAGAGTCACAAAAATCCTAACTAATATCTTCTGTAGTCCCGCTGACAGCAGACTCCCTGAAAAGGGCCTGCTCAAAATAGAGGAAAGTCAATAAAAGTAAAGTGTAAGTGTACTGTTAATGGCAGGTTCTTGTAGGCATTTTCCCCCAAATTATACCATTCCTATTCAAATACCATCTCAAGAGTCTCAGACAGTGTCAAGTGCAATCATTGTTATTGCAGTTGCCAAGGTAATCAATTGAAATCATAATGAAGGGAACAGAAGGAAATCAATAGAGTCTGAAATTACAAATAAAGAGAAGCTATCGTTTAAAAGCATTTGGCTGAAATCTTCCATATTAATGGAGTCAGAAATGGCTGTCATTCACAGGCAGTGTGGTGCATAATTCACTTGAGTGCATTATAACACCTAAAAGCTACAGCAACAATTAGGGCTGCCTACCAAGAAACTGTCCACCATAGGAGCATCACTGAGTTGTCTATTATGGTTCCAACATGTTTTCATGTTTAAAAATCGTAATATTTTTTTTCCGAGACAGGAGGTAGGGTGGCATAATCTGAGACATCAATAACACATTTTAAGTCCAATTCAACTCTTGTCAGAGATGTATATCTAATCATCAGTTTTGTTCTGGAGTTTTCTTTGCTTTGGAGGGCACTCCAGGCAGGGGGCTCAGATACAGGGTACAGAAGAAGCAGGCGGCATGGTGTCAAACATACAAGACAATAGCTGGGAACTTGGAAAGGCAATTATTTTGGTTTACACATCAAAAATAGGTTGTTATGAGCATTGTCTCTGGAGCAATAATGAAGAAGTTCTATAACTGGATCCATTAAGAGTCAGAAGAAGGATAGTCCAGTTTGTAGGGTACTAGTCTACAACTTGGGAGACTGGGTTTGATTCTCTGCTCTGCTGCAGATCCCCTGTGGTTGTTGGATAAGTTGCTTTGCTGTGCTTCATCTGTAAAATGGGATTAAAAGCACTTGCCAACCTCACGGGGGGGGAAGGGGAGTAACTATATGTAAAAATCTGAGGTGCTCAGTTACTATGGTGATGGGGACTATGTAAATTCTATAGAATAGGGAAAGAAGTAGAAGAATAACAACTGAGTTTCATAAAAGATTAACGGAACTGCACATACTGGAGAAAGCTGTCGCTGTCTCAGCAACTGCACCCAAGCTCTGAAACTAACCGATAACAACACACAAAGCAAATGAAATGTCAGGAGAAGCGTCATATCATCAGAAATATTATTACTGATTAATTTGTGAAGGGAAGTGAGCAGTGCCCAGTGTTTGGTCCATTAGAATGATCATTTCACCACAATTATTAAAATATCAGGGATGAAAGGCAACTTGCAGATATTTTTTCAAAGGTCATGGTGGTTGACTGTGATCTCAAACAGATGTAAGTCAGGAATAATTCAGTTAAAGTCAGCTGAGGTAAATTGGTGTAAAAGTGGGTAAGTGAGATCAGAATCAAGCTCACAGTCCTTGTCCAATATAGTTTACTGTATAAATTAGACAAACTTGGAACATGAAGATAGACAACAGAAATGGGTGAGGAGAGCAGAGATGCTGATTAAAACAAATCAAAATGTACTGAGTGTGCTCATGTAACAAGCATGTCATCTAAGTTCTGATATTTAAAGTAGAGTCAGAAGTAGAGCAAGAGGAAAGGAGCAAAGAACACAGGACTGGAAATCAGTGGTGAAAGCAAGGCAAACAAAGTGTGGTTTGAAGAGGAATGTGAAGGAGGAAAGGCCCAGATCCTCAAAGGTCTTTAGGCTCCTAATCTCCATTGAAATCTATTGAAATTAGGATCCTAAACATCTTTCAGGATCTGGGCCACGGTGAAGATGTTTTGCATATTAGAAAAAGGAATGTAATTCAGGGTGTAGGAAGCATCATGAAAGAGGCTGGATAAGAAGAGACTGTTGGAAAAAAACTGAGAAGCCAGTGCAGAGTGCCAGCAAGCCCTCCCAGATTGAATAATGACGGAGTTGAATTTTCAACCCTTCCTTCCACTCCTAGCAGCCGTCTAAGAATTCATATAATACTCAGGGTGGCCAAAGAGACCTCTTTTCAGAGTAGCAGCCGTGTTAGTCTGTATCCGCAAAAAGAACAGGAGTACTTGTGGCACCTTAGAGACTAACAAATCCGAAGAAGTGGGATGTAGCCCACGAAAGCTTATGCTCCAATAAATTTGTTAGTCTCTAAGGTGCCACAAGCACTCCTGTTCTTTTTAAAGAGACCTCTGTTTTCTCTTACAGTCTGCCTATCTTGCCAGCTTTAAAAACTCCCCTCCAAGTGGCTAATCATTGCACAAATTACTTTGATATTCACACTAGCTTATACTAAAGGGGGGCAGTCATGGTGCAAGAGTGAGAGCAAAGGACTGGAAATGTGAAGACTTCAGTTCTCTTCCTGACTGTCCTTGACATTGCTGTGTGACGTTGGAAAAGGTGCATAAACTCATGGATATATTTCCCATATATTAAAAGTTGGATGATAATACTGTAGCCAAACTATATAAACCACTGCTGAAAGGCAATCTATGACAAAGTTACTACTATTTTTGCGTAGATGTGGTGTTATTGCTGACGTGTTAAGTAGTGTAAAAGAATTCCTACTGAATTCATTCAGCCATCTTCTGATGTCATCTAGTAGTTAATGTTCTGTCACTAGCATACATCAGCAGCATCGTGACACAAGTCAGAATTGCAGATTGCTGCACAAGACCTCACAGTTTGAAATATCTTCTGCCTAAAAAGCAGAGTGCCGTCATCCTTCCAAAACAATTCCCTGTCTTGTCAGTGTAGCATATCAACATTGTGGAAATGGCTCTTCCCTCTCTTTAGCACTGATGCCTCCTATTTCCTCTAGGGAAAAAACCTCTCATTTGTTAGATTTTTGTAAATACAGAGGAAATTGTAGTAGGGGTTTATTTCTTTCCTCCCACCATACTTTTCTTGTATTTCTTATCTTTTTTGGCCTATGGATCTTTTCTTCCTTCCACTCAATCTACTGATACATATGCGTAAAGGTGATTTTAAGTAAAAAATTATTCTATTGACGCATTAACCAAGTCCTTGATTGCAATGATGCCAAAGTGCTTAAATCCCATGATGATGAGCATGGCATCAATGACTAGATTCACCTGGTATGCGAAGCAATAGCATATGGATTCAGCATTGTTCCACTTTGTTTCACTCAATGAATATTGAATGACTAATGATTTTGGATAAAGGAGCATGGTCAGTACATGAAACTCTGAGGGAATACAAAGAATAACAGTGCAGTGAATTCCAGTCTACATGGTATCCACAAGGGGAAGATTAGTATTTTTAAAACATCTGTGTATATCTGTCCAATGGCTCCACCATATTGTATCCTGTTTGTAGTGCAGCCTTCGGTGCTTGAAGTCAAATTTCCTAAAATTGGGACCTCCTTTTCTGGTAAAAGGACCAGGAGAACCTCCCACGTCAGCAGAAGCACGTGCAATTACTACACTAAAAGATTTCACTGAAGTTTGCCAGCAGAGACTTTTCATTCTCTGCACAGAAGTTTAAGGAAATTATCCAGACGTGGCAGGGGCAGAGGTAGGGCTACAGGCTTGGAAACAAGGAGATTATGGGGCAGGAGACTATCACCCACCTTGTAATTAGATTACTAAATAAGGGAGAGCACAGAGATTAAAACAAAGTGCCGATCGTTTACCATTAAAGCACTATGTAGAGTCTTTTATATGCTTTAAGGTTCTCATTGCTCTTGTACTCTTCCTTCCCTCTGCACAATGCTACTTGTCTATGTTAAGCAAATTGGATCTTAAAGTAATAAAGCAGCTGGAATGGGAACAAAAATGAAAAGGTACTTCCCTGGCCTCTGAAATATTGTTAGAAAAATGCCCGAGGCCTAGGCAACAAAGAGCTTTCTTCCTCCAAATTATCGATTGGCTCTTGCATGACATTTAATAAAAACTTTCCATTACCAGTTACATAACAGCAATTAAAATCCTCATCAAATCTATCTTAACTGCTTAGAGTCTTCCACTGGGGAGCATTTTCCTTGGCAAACATCTGCAATAAAAGGCTATTTAATCTTCATAACTGAAACAGTCAGTTATGCTAATTCATCTCTTTTATTGTCAGTTTACATTGGAATCTCAACCAGATCTGGCCTTCTGCACGAGGTGCACTAAGGCACTCCCTGGCTTGCTCTGAGGAACAAAAAAAGCCCTTCACTTTTTTTCCAAAAAGCAGCTGAGACTTAAGCTGGCCTCACAGTCATGGATTTAAACTATTTTGCTCTGAAGCCTGTAGCCTGCCATTTCAAACACATTCTTTATCTTGGATGAATTCATTTCATGATTGAGACCACTGAGTCACCCCAAATCTAGGCAATAAAATGAAAATACAAAATCATTTCCCTGACACTAACTGTACGATAGCGAGTATTTTAGAGACGTTCCCAGGTCCAGTTTTAATGAAAAAGTTATTCAGATGCAGCATATAAAAAAGCCACCAAATCTTTCCCTGTTCTCTCTGACCTTATACAAGACACGACAGAAGGGAAACATTCTTTCTCATCATCATGCCCTCATGCCCTCAGTTCTCCTCCACCCCATCACCACTTTCCAGGCCCTTGGGTGGCTTACAGAATTCTGCTTTACCTTGCATTGCGCCAGGTCGGTGATCTTTAGGCTGTCCCTTTAAGAGCTTCCAAAGGAACATTATCAAAGGCCAGGATGTTGCAGACTTTGAAGATATGAGGCTTTGCCTTCTAGTGTCTCTGGCTTTGTCTTCTGGCATCTGGCTGCAAAATTGAAGCTGTGAAACTTCTCTCTCTGCCTTTCCTAGTTCTCAGTTTCAGCTTTTACAGGAACATCTGCCTCCCTCTCCCCTCCACTTTGCTCCCCCCAGAAGATTTCAACCTTTAATGAAACAGGAACGACTCCATCAGTAAGATAGGCCTGGGTGCCTTTCCTATTGTTAAAAGGAGCCTTGCTAAAGGGGAAAACAAAAATCTTACAAATGTCTGAATAAAGGTCAAAAATAAATCAAATAGGTATTTACACTTTAAATAATGTGCTGAATGTTTCTCTACTGTAAACTCTTCATAGTGGATCAATACCGTTTACACAATTCACTTGCAACAAGCAGTAAAAGTCTTTCACTTTGCCAGTTTCCAGCCATTTAACATTGTTAAAAAGACAGCTAAAAACATCAATTGGGGGCGTTTTCTCCTAAACTGAAAATGGATCAATTAGTCTTTTTGATGTTTGCTGTGGAGAAGCAGCATCTAGGACAAAATGAAACATACTTATATAAGTTGATAAAATAAGTTGCATACTTGTGTTCAGCAAGTCTAAATCCCATCAGAAAAGATTGACTTTGTTACAATACCATGTTAATAACTTGTTCGCTTGTAGTATGGATTGCTTTATGTATTAATTTAGTTGTAAGTATGCAAAAGGGAACAATGGCTTTGAGATTCTGGCCTGTGACATTTGTCTTGTCAAATCAGTTAAGCAGCTGTGTAAATTGGTGATCAATGCCATTTCAAAGGGACTAGGTATTCATTACTGGTAAACACTTCAAGAGCTATACAAGGTAATTAAATAGAAATAAATTGTTTTACTGTTTTTTGGAAGTAAAAACCGACTGATTACTAAATTCAGCTAATTAATGCCTCCGCACAATCCCAAACCAACAGTGTTGTTAATAATGTATAGAAATACTAAAGTGGGCTATAAGAACCAATTTAGCACCTAAGTAGCAGAAGGCTTTTATGAAAAAAGATGCAAGGAAATTTAGTTCCAAGGTATTCTGACATTGGTATATTGCCCTTCTCCTTTTCTTTTCTTTTCTATTTTTTTTTTTTTTTTTTTTTTTTTTTTTTTTTTGGTCTTTATTTCTTCCCCTCCTAATTTTTAAAAATAGCCAGATTTTTATTTTAAAGCACTTTTAAAACAATTGCTTCTGGGGCTTTAAAGCCCTAGCTGAATATTTAATACTGGGATAGTGTAAGTCTTGTTTTTGAATGTAATATAGAAAATCATTTTTTTCACCATCACAAACCGTTATGTGGTGTTGCTGTGGCACTGTTAAACAGCTGCTATGCACCACCCCATGACTTGTTGCATTTCAGTGCTGGACAGAGAATTTATTTATAGACAGAGGTATAGGTTGATCCTGATCTTGAGATACATAACTTCCATTGGCTGTTGGGGGTCCTCTGGGATTGAAAGTGTTACACAGATATCAGTATATGTCAACATGTTTCCAATCTGAAAAACAAAATTAAACCAACCATTCAGAGTCAAGGACCCACATTCCAATAATGAGCAAACAGGTTAATTACAGAGACACAACAAGCTTTGTTTTCTTCGAAGATGCTTAAATTTCCTAGGGGAAGAAACACCCAATGAAATCCCGAGATAACATAGGTAATGAACTGTTTTGCATAACATTAAATTGTTATGCCTTGGCTCAAATTAGATTATTCCCACTATATCCTATTGGTTTTGGCAAAAAAAAGTGCCAGAACAAGTGACCTAGAACTAAGGTTCTCTTTTAGCGCTTGATACTGCTCAGCGTCTGTAGAGTGTTGAACATCACAAGGCAAAAGTGATGAGAAGGATGTGGAGCACAGGGGAATCTGATTCTACACTCCTGGGAAATAAAAGCGAATCCCCAAAAAGGCAAAGTTATAGCTGAAATTCCATCACCTAAAAAGGTATCCCAATTGATACTGTTCCTTGCTATTATAAAAATGTGGCGGAAATTCATCCAAAAGCCAACATTCTTGTGAATTGCTTGAGACAGTGGATTTGGAATAAAGCAGAGGAGCACAATTTGGAGGATCAAAAGAGTCTATTGACCACATCCCCTGTTGTTGTACTGATGTTTCCTAATCTGCAGCCATCTCCACAGATGCCAACAGCTATGGTCCCAGTGGAGTACTGCTTCTGTTGTCTGGAGATTGACTGGAAGTGCACAGCATATTGTTCCAGGTACCTTTCAAATGTTGATAACAAGTATGCCCAAATACGGAGACAATGTATGGTAAGTGCCTGAGGCTTGCAAGATGTTTGTAAGGTTTTGGTAGTTTGTAACTAACAGTGGATCACAAGCCATTCATATGATTTGATAAACAGTAAAGCCCAGGACAAGGTGCCTCTTGATGATCATGAATTTGATGATGTTTAAAGCTATTGAATGTGGACAAAGGTTGAGCCTAACGCTTTATCTGAGAGCACTAATGACCACCTCCAAGCAGGGCTGGCTCCAGGCATCAGCACAGCAAGCAGGTGCTTGAGGCGGCCAACGGAGATGGGCGGCACGTCCAGCTCTTCGGCGGCAATTCGGCATCGGGTCCCTCTCTCCCTCTCTGAGGGAAGGACCTGCCGCCGAATTGCCGCCGAAGAACGAAGCAGCGGTGGTAGAGCTGCCGCCGAAGTGCGGCCGATTACATCTTTTTTTTCTTTTTCTTTTTTCGCCGCTTGGGGTGACAAAAACGCTGGAGCCGGCCCTGCCTCCAAAGGTTTGGGATGATGTAAAAGCATATGGGAACCATTTTGAGTGGCCTGCCAGTTCCACCCCAGCAAATAGCCAGTAGTGTTAATACACAACTGTAAGCTATGTGTACGTTCACAAGGGCATGATAGGCCCAGTTGCTAATCGGGTGTCCCACCCTCAGCTTCTGACTTCTGTACAATGAGAGGGAACTCTCAGAAACTGAAGATCTAATTACCTCCAAATCTATAGGGTAGGAAGAAGATTGAATAGTTCATGGGATAGATGATGGACTGCAGAGACCTTCATATGAAGGTTACATGCAGTGACAATTCTGGATTTATGTATGTATATATTTCTTTATTTAGGAACTGATCAGATGCCCTTATAAAATTGGTTGATGATCTCATTCCAGCTCATGCTGTTTATTCTTGGATCTCTCTGCAAATGTGGCTACTCAGGTACCATCACCATCAGGCTGTCATTATACTGACCTCAGAGATGCAGAGACTGATCAGAGACGGTTAGCTTCTGCACAGCCATGTGGAGAACAAACACCGAAACTTTAACCCCAGTTGGCCCAACCTGGCATCCTTATTGTCATTCTCAGAAGAAAAACAAATACAGAACTCGTGGGCAAAACTTCCATCTCTCCCTCCTTCCTTCAGCTCAGGATTGACGCGTTAAGGAAAGGCCAGCGCTGGACTTTGGTTTCCTTGGCTGTCGGTCTGGCATTGTTCGGAGGCATTAAGTTTGCTAAATAAAAGAAAGCTAGTGGGTACTTTAGGCCTGATCCAAAGATCACTCAAATCAGTACAGTGACTCCCATTGACCTCAGTGAGTCTTGGATCAGGTTCTTTATGTAGCCCTGCCAATATTTTAAAACTAACAGGAACATCTGGGGAGGAAAGCAGGAATGCACTCTGTAAAAGTCATTCTATCAGTCACCTTTCACCAGGCTATCTAGGTGCATGGTGTTCAATACATTTAACTAGTAGAGGACAGTGTATGAAAGTGATAAATATTTTGCTGAAACTAGGGACGTCCTCTTCTAAAGAGGGACAATCCTCATAGTGCACAGTGAGGGAGACAGTCTCTTCTCAGTGCACGCATGAAGTTGTTATTGCATGTGTTTCACATGTGCATTGAGGTAGCTAGAGAATATACCCCTATGTAGTTATAGTGCCTTGGTTTAGCATCCAAACCAGTGAGATTATGTCCAGGTGCTCATAAAGCAAACAGAACAGGGGAAAGAGGAAACTTTTGAGCTTGATCCCGCTCCCATTGAAGTCAATAGCAGACCTTCCACTGGACTCCAGTGATAGCAGATAGAGGCTGTTTAGTGAGGTATAGTAGCTTGTGCTTTTATCATGCACCCTGTGGTACAAGTGAAAGGATCTGACTTGGCAGGTCAGCAGGAATCCTCTGCTTCTTTGATTTTTCAGGCAGTGGAATATGTTTTCCAGAGGCGATACATGAATAAAACCTTATCATTTCCATATTCGACATCTGAACCATCACTGTGTAAAGTTGTAAATATGTCTTCACAACTGATTGTTACAATGCACTTAAGAATGTGTAGCTCTCCTCATCTGCAGACCTTACCCACAAGACTAGTTCCAGTAAAATCAGTGAGAGCTTTGTCTACATAAGGAGTAGAATGGAATGGAAATTGTTGTATTTGCACATAAAGATGACTGAGGCGCCTAGGAGATGCAGGTATTCAGCATATCTAAGGATCAGGCCTGGAGGCTGCAAAATACTTTTGCTATGTTCCGTAGAGAAGTCTATAAATGGATGCTCTAATGAAAGACTTTCTGTAGTGTTAATCACTGTCAGTGTTTACAGCAGAATGTTTTCTTCACCTGTATCAGCACTGGACAGCATTCAGAAAGCACATTTGTTGGTTACAAAATTTTCTAAATAAGATTCCAAATCTCACTGGCTTTGTTGGTGATGGTGTGGGATGGGATCAAGCATGCTATGAGAAAAGACATGCATAAATTATTTCTTATCTAATTTTAGTTGAAATTAGATGCAGATTTCATGGATTTGGGTCATGAGAGATCATATTAAAATGTGTTAACTGCTTCCTTCTAATGAGTTTAAAGGGGAACTACTTCATTTTTCTTTGAGTTTATTTTAGGTTATTAGCATTGGGAGTACAATATGATAGCTAAGAAAAATGCCACCAGACTATTGCTTCTCATATTTATATGTAAAAGGAAATGCCCCTTAGACTTTGAACTAGGGTAGTACTCTGTGCAAAGGTTAACTTCAACAGAAAATCCCTCTTCATGAACTCAACCCTAGTATTTTAGCAAAGAGATGAGCAAAGGTCAAATCCTCAGTCAATATAAGCTTTAGGACTATTGCTCAGCAAAGCGTTGCAAATATTCTTCTTGCATCTCTTTGCCCTCCCATCACAGGTACATGCACACTCAGACATGGTGGCATTTTAATGATTTTGAAAGCCCTTAGTCTTTTCCTACAAGTTCTTTGCAAACTTGGCCAGTATTTCAGGTTAAGTGTAAAGGTCAATCAGCTCCTCTTTCAAGATGCATTGTTAGTCTATCATGGAAAACTGTGTGACAAAAATCAAAGGAATAGACAAATAAGTTGCATACTGTCATCCCAATGAGACACACTCATTAAAACAGACATTTTCACACAGATGAGTAGTCTCAAAATTGATAGGAAAAATCCCCAGCCTGGAATCTAAAGGTCTTTCACTGGCACCAATGCAAAACAGTTGAGTGTATAGAACTGTATGTCTAAAATAATCCCTAGTACTATCGTTAAGGACATGTTCTATATTTGTATGAAACAAGGCCAAAGTTCATCAAGAAAAAATTCCTTTTTTGTCTCTAAGGATTGTCACATACTTATTAAAAATGCAAACGTCTCTTATTCTATTTTTTAAAATACAGGTCACAATTATACTGAATTTTGGCAGAGGCTATTATTTGAAAATATAAATCAGACAAAAGGACATTCATGGGATAACAATTTTCTTTTCCATTTAAGCTCTCACAAATGCCAACTCACCACTCCCCAACTACCCTTTCAAAAAATAAAATGTTTAATTTTTATAACTCTCTGTGTGTGCGCGCAAGCGAGAGAGAGGGAGAGAACTGCTAGCTGCCAAAAGCTCTAGCCTGGATTTCTCTTCAGTCTTCTTGCTTCTTTATTTGTCAAGAGGTGAGCCTGCAGAAAATTAAATATAAAACCAAGTTCCAGACCACTTTTTGGAAGAGTAGGGGTCTTTGATGAGTGTTCAGACGAAATTGTAGCTACAGCAATTACAGTCCAAATACCTAAATTCTTGTTTGGTTTTACTGGATAAAGTATTCGTTACTTCCTGCCCAACATTGCTGTGCAGTGGATATACTGGCTCATAAAAAAAAATCTTTGTTGATGAATTATACACAAATGTTTGTTTATATGTATGTTCAGTGAATAGCTTTATCACCAGTTATGGGGTAATGCTAAGATAAGGTAGACTTTGAGAAACCTTATTGTGGTGTGCATGGCTATAAAAGTGTCTTCTGTGTACTGCATCTTTAAATGTAAGGCATCTGCCTGTCTGTGTGTCTTGCAGGGGGCAGATCCTAATGCAATTCTATGGTTCTTTTTGCAGCAGTAGTCTTGGATAAACATGGAGCTCTCCAAAGTCTAACTCTCACATAGTCCCCAAATGCAAATCCTTAAATCAAATTTAGGCTCACTACAAACTAGAAGAACAGAGCTTTTTGGTTACTACCTAGTTCACAAAACACCTTCAAAATGAATTGACTTTCATGTTAAAGACAGTCTTATTTCTTAACATGTATGTTTCTACCACTAAAGTGTACAGAGTTTCTAAAGTATCAATACATACAAAAGCCTTAAGTTGGTAAAGAAGACTGCTGTTTATTTCTCAGGCTCTCTGGGCTTTTGATATGAGGCCCCCCGGTTTGGCATAGCATGGTCTAATGGACTAAGCATGGTAGTGGTATCCAGAAACAAGAGTCCAACTCTTATTAAGGCAACTGAAATGGCCAGATTTGCTCAGTGTTCAGTATCCAGAAGTTCCCATTATTCTAAATGGGAGCTGCAAAGTGATGAACATTTTTAAAAATGTGGCCCATAATAACACTTATTGGCTTGCTCACATGGGCAACTAAGTGCTTCCACCTCCCTTGCCCTGCCACTGCAGTCAGTGAGAGCTGAGAGTGCTCAGCACAGCCCAGGAACAGGACCCTACATAGCTGAGTTTCCCTAAATGTAAAATAAGAATAATACTACTTAATTACCTGAGGCTACGTCCTCGTTACGGGGGGGGGGTCGATTTAAGTTACGCAAATTCGCGTAGCTGAATTCGACATATCGGAGCCGACTTACCCCGCTGTGAGGACGGCGGCAAATCGACCTCCGCGGCTCCCCCGTCGACGGCGCTTACTCCTACCTCCCCTGGTGGAGTACAAGCGTCGATTCGGGGATCGAATGTCGCGTCCCGATGAGACGCGATAATTCGATCCCCGAGAGATCGATTTCTACTCGCCGATTCAGGCGGGTAGTGTAGACGTAGCCTAACTCACAGGGGTGTTGGCAGGGTCAATTAGTTAATGTTTGTACAGCACTTTGCATATGCAAGTGCTATGTTAGCACCAATTATTTTTATTGTGGTGATGTCTTTTATGTACATTCTTGTATCTTGAATTCCAGAAATGAAAATTAGACTCTGTGTGTGTGTGTGTGTGTGTGTGTGAGTGTGTGTGAGAGAGAGAGAGAGAGAGAGAGAGAGAGAATGAAAGTGCAGTTCAGTGAAGCACAGCAAATGGTTTTAAAACAGCCATCGCAAACCCATCACGGGCATGGTCAGCAGGTAAGAATTAGCCAACTGACACTAAGTGGGGCTCTACAGAATTATGGTATCCTTGGAGATTTAGCAACGGATCATTGATGATTAATGAGACTTGGGAAGTTGCTTAAAAAAACCCCTTCCATTTTGATTGCTAATTACTCAAAGAAAGACTAAGAGCAGGAGTCTCGCACTGCAGCAGGACAACACATTTTAAGCAAAAACAAGAAAATTGATCACCCAGTTAGTATGCAAGCAGCTAGGGAGAGCAGGGTTGGTTGTGCTAATTCAAGAGACAAGTTGGGAGTTTGAGAGCTTTTGCCAGAGCCAAGTAGCTTATTTCAGACTTTCAATTAAAGATGAACTGAACCAGTTTGCAAAAGTTCAAATACCTCTGGACTGAGATGTCCCCCCATTCACAGAGTACTACGATGGTACAACTCTCTGTTTTCATTGAACTGGAGGCTGTGCAATAAGGGCTTCATTATTAGTAGTATTTTATTATTTGCATAGCATGCAAAAATGTGCTTTCCGGTGCTAAATGCTTTACAGACATAAAAGGATCTGACATTGTTTGAATCTAAATAGACAATACAGACAAAAAGGGGAGCACTCATTTTTCATTCCTTTCCCATTTTTGTTCTTTTTTAAACCCTTGCCTAATATTTAGCCTTTCTCATATTGAATAAGATACCTCACATCTCCTAAATCTTGTAACTACAAGACCATACTTACTCTACGTATCAACTTCTATGGGTACGTCTTCACTAGCCGCCGGATCGGCGGGTGGTAATCGATCTATCGGGGATCGATCTATCGCATCTCGTCTAGACGCGATAAATTGATCCCCGAACATGCTCCCCGTCCACTCCAGAACTCCACCAGAGTGAGAGGCAGAAGCGGAGTCGACGGGGGAGCCGCGGCCATCGATCCCACGCTGTGAGGACCCGAGGTAAATCGATCAAAGATATGTCAACTTCAGCTACGCTATTCTCGTAGCTGAAGTTGCGTATCTTAGATCGATCCCCCCCGCCCCAGTGTAGACCAGCCCTATGTATCAAAACCTACCTTCACATATGCACAAACAACTCCCATTAACTTCCCATGGGGGTCGTGTGTGTGTATTTGACTGTACAATTTGGCTGTAGGTTATTCTATCCTAGAATGGATATTTTCTACTGAGCAGAGCCGTGAGTGGACTGCTTTGCCCATTTGCCATGGGGTACTGGCTATTGAAAGTACGCTTTGTGAAGAGCAGCATTGATACTGGCTGCCAATCTAAAGATATTAGTGTTACTATAACAGTGCCAAGCCTATCTTTTCATATTCTTACATTGCCTCTGACGAGACTATTGAAGGATCAATAAGAGCTGGTCTACTGATAACAAGAGCAAGAGGACTACCAGATCAGTGTTTAGTTGACAATAATGGCAGCACCTGGTCCAATAGCTGGAATTTTTAAAGGAGCCTAATAGAGTTAGCTGAAAGACAATGGGATTTGGGGACCTAATTGCTTTTGTCTTCTTTGAAAATCCCTGCCAGGGAATATCTGTAGACTTCTAGTTCCATATACTGACTCTGTAGACTATATCCTAGATCTTTAGGTAACAGTTCTGTTCTCTGATTTGAACACTTGATTTCATTTATTATTTGGGAGTATACCAAGGAATGCCAGGTACTTTAGAGAAACAAGATATGGACCCTTCCTCAAAGAGCTTATAATGTATGTTCACTATGACACAAAAAGTGAGGATCATAAGTAAGCCTAAGGACAAAAGTGACACTAAATAGATCACAAAGTTATTCCTCAAAGTTACTGCATCTTAATGCTTTTGTTTGACGGGGGGAGGAATGTGTTTGTTGGTTTGTATTGACTTTTTGTGGGGGGAAATGGCAGAATTGAGATTTAAGGAGGGATTTTAATCAGGAGAGACAGAGCTTGGCAAACAGGTTTTGGGAAATCATCCTCTGCATAGAGGATGGTCTGGAAGAAGGCATGCAGATAGGAGTAAGAGAAAGGAATGAAGGGGATGTTGGCATCTTGGTGGCTCAGAGGAGTGATGCAAAAGGTTAAAGACCAAGGCTGGGGCTGAGTTTGGCACAGCTGAGGATTCAGCCAACTGTGTGATCCTGTAAATCCAGGCATTGTAAATCCAGAATCTCAATGGCACATTTATGCTCAAAAGCCAAGAGCCTATCAGTAATATTTCAGACTACATTGGAGAGTTCACAACTAGCGGGCCTTCTCAAATGGCACAAAGGAGTAGTAGAACCTATCTGTCACAACATCATTAAGCTGCCAGGTGCCCGTCTGATACGAGCCAGCAGTACAATTCAACAACAAAACCAAGACCACATCACTCTCCATTTCCCCTCTGTCCCTGAACAAAGTGAAAACACCAAGCCAGGAATCTGCTGCAGAGCTAACAAGAAGTAAAGAACTGCAGCATGCTACACTCAAAATCCCAGATCAATCACTCTGCCGCTTAGCTGAGGAAATGGGCATCAAAATTAGATTTGACTGTGACCAGGATTTAGGAGAAAAAGAGAAAGTGACTTAACCAACTGAGCCTATTAGAAATATAACCAGAGCCATCACGCATGGACAACTCTTTCTGCTTCTCTACATGATCATCCTTCTCCTACAATAACAAATGTGGCTACTAGAAGACTGGCTAGGAATTACAAGAAAATAGGTGCAGCTAAATGAGTGTAGGTTGCAATTCCACTGCAGAACATAGCATCTGGCAGTTGTTGGATTTAAGAGGATTTAGAGGCAGCTTCAACTGTTAGAAAGCATGCACGAGAGACCCCTTCTCATGGAAGGTTAGAAGACTGAATGCTGATCACTGTAAATCAGGAGTAACTCCACTGAAGACATTCACATTGGTGTAAAAATGATTTCATTGAGGTCAAAATCAGGCCCATAGTTCTTTTTTCCCATTCTCCTTTCTCTTTGTCAGTCTCTTTAATTTTCCATGCTATGCTTGTGGTGCAGGATGCAGTAGAGACAGCCCCTGGTCTGATCTCAGCCTATACATTTTTGAGTATTAAGCCACTGTCCTACACTTATTAGAGTATCAGTTTGCCTCAGATCCCAGTTCACTGTGTGGAATTATTTCTAAAGTACTGTCCTTTGCATTCTTTGTAACAAGCTGTATCAGCAAAGATTGGATATAAGACTCACCCACCTCTAGTTCTAGCCCATCATGTTGCTTTCAGTACAACAGGTCATTTTTGCTTAGAAAAAGAAGCTGTGATATATGACACCGGGTAATAGAAATGATGTTATGCTGAATGAGGGTTACAAAAGATCACATTTTTCCCCGTCAAGTTATTCATTATCATTTGGGAGAGCAGGCATCTACTGCACAACAGACAAGATCGAACAAAGCCAACTGATCTCAAAAGTGGTCTCTTGTGCTCATAGCCTAACAAACTTTGCCATCTGCTGCCCTCTGACTATAAAAGCTTTCTTGATCTATTTCAGAGCTTAAAGCAAACCTCACAGATAGTTGTCCCCGTATGTTTAGGAGGGAACTAGTGGTGACCGAAGTTCTAAGGCAATTATCCCAGCTGTGGTCTTATTTGTTCATTTGTTTAAATATGAATTTTACAGTAATCTAAAACTGAATGGGAAATGTGTGGCACTAATTCAGCTAAGCCAAATCCAGTTTGAAGAAAGGCGCTAGAATGCAACGGAAAAAAATATTAGCAAATAAGGACATTGACACTATGCATTTCAGGGTTGCATTCTCTCTGCTAGAGGTGCATGAATCATAATAGTCTAGCTCCCTTCACCTCTTTATACAGTATTATACTTCACATACAGTTAAATGAGTTGTAATCTAGTTTATATATTTTTTTCTCTCAGCAAGTTGTTCTATGGCAGAACACCGATCAAAAGTGTCGAACATCATTATGCTGACAGATTACCAAAAATCAAGCAATCGTCAGTGAAAAGAATAAAAGGATATTATGTGCATTAAAATAAATATGGTCTCATGATGGCACAAACACATTCAGTTTACGGTCAGTTAAATAATATAATTTTATAAACAGAATGCATTTTTAACATCACAGAACAGTTCAGGGATGTGCAAAATCATCAAAAAAGAGGCAAGACTTCAGGAATATATCTAGATGACTATCTCCATTATGCTAGTCTAGCATGCCTGTTGTTGTGTGCTGCTTGATCATTTTGTATGACGTTATAGCTTAAATATAGACCTGGAGATCTAGAGACTGGATCCCTAAGCAGTTTGAATAAAATAAAAAAACTGTAGCAACGTCTGTGCAGGGTATTTATCAACATGAATAGAGAAGTTGTTTCAGAATTACAATTGCAATCTGCTTCTTGCATTTAGGACTGTTTAATAAGTGGGCAGCCACATTTGGCACCCATAGAGGTTTCCAGTTTTGATTTACTAAAAACGTGGACAACCATGGAGAGGTCAGTAGATGAAAGAAAAGGATGCAGCATGTTTGCCAAGCACAGATGGGGAAAAACTTATTTTGGCCACGGCTGCTACTGGACATCCTGGAGAAGGTAGCAGCATTTAAAAGGAATTAAGATATTTTATATGAGAGATCACATTCCCCCCCAAGGTTATGACACTGAGTAACAAATCATGGGCACACTCCCCCATTTGAGGGAGCTGTCACAGTTTCCACCTCTTAAGTTTGCATCTCCTAGTCTGTCAGCATATCAATTTCTTCCAGCTTGAACCTCAGCCAATTAGTCTGTGCAATACACAGAGTAAATTGCACACTTGAAACTGACAGGATCTGATCAAATGAAAATGTATAGCTGGGTATTGTCTGCCTATTAAAAAAGCTTCAGCCTAAACCCTTCACTAACCTTTTCCCTGCTGACCCCACAACAGCTCCATCCACACACTGAGGGATTACCAATCAGAACCCTGTGAAACCCCATATGAGAGACTCCTAGGCTCAGCTGAACCATCCCCTGATAATGCACTCTAACTCTTCCACTGCATCCTCCTCCCCACAATTCTTAACCCAGCCCAAATTCCAGCTACCGCTCACCTCCATCGGATTGGAATGGTCACTATATCTGTGACATACCAGGGTACAGATATAGTGAGCACCCTGCCATGCATCCTTGGGTGCTTTACACTGCTTTGCTGGAGTAGCTCCTACGTGGGTAACTCACAAACAACCTTCCAGCATGCAAGCCACACCCTGAGTGTCTGCGTGTAACTGCAGCCTGCCAGCCATGGTTGGGTTATACGCTGGCTCCCACAGCCTTGGTTATACTACAGGGTGACCCCTAGTCTTAGTCCCCCCCCCCGAAATGCATGTCCTGTATTGCCCAGCCCTTTCCTGGACAGTGCAAGTTTTATTAGGTCTGTTATTTCTTTAATAATAATAATATGCCTGCTTATTATTTCAAATAGTTATTCAGATACTTCAATTTAAATATGCTGGATTAGATAAAACAGTAAAATAAAAAGAGAGATTTTAAGTGAGTACAATTAATGAGGCATAAAAGCCAGAAATGGTTACAAGAAAAATAAAGATAAAATACCACTGGTGCTTAACTTAAACTATGTTAAATTCAAAGCAATGTTTTCTTGCCACATGTTTTCAGCAGTTGTACTGACCAAATTTCTTAGGTCAGGACCCCTTCTCCCAGAGGCCAGTGAAGGCTTTCTTTGTTGCTTCAGGTGCAGGGAATGTGATGGACAGGAAGAGAAAGGGAGGGTCCAATGGGGTATTTGTCCTTCCTTTTATAGTTTCAGTCCTGCTCTTGAAATACATTTCCAGCTGGGTACCAGGAGACAAAAATGTCTGTGGGGGACGGATGTCCCCTGTTGCTTTTTCGTTACTTGTTTGAGCTTCCCTTGTGTCCCTTCCTTCTTGATGACACTGTTTACTGCTTAAATGCAAATGAAGCAGAGCATACGTGCCTTTGTTTAGGATTAAGACAGACTTTGTTTGCCAACCTCAGTAACACTACGCAGTGGAATCTTCACACACAATGTTCTTACACACATTTTATCAGGACAATACCGATCAGGAAATTATGAGTTTTCAAATGATACCTTACAAGGCATACTTTGTTACAAAGATTATTACAATTAGGGTGACCAGAGGTCCTGATTTTATAGGGACAGTCCTGATATTTGGGGCTTTGTCTTATATGGGTGCCTATTACCCCGCACCCGGTCCCGATTTTTCACACTTGCTGTCTGGTCACCCTAATGTGAACACAGGGGTATATTCTGTCATAATCTCCAGTGCCACTCTTCCACTCAGGCCAATGAGATGGAGCATGGACTGCAAGGAAAGCCACAAACCTCTATGAAAAGATATAAAGGCCTTTTTACAACAAACTGATTCTCCACCCAAAAAATTAGCCTTCACAGCATAGACCAACTCCACAAACTGCTCCCCTCCTCTCAAGTCACACAACAAAAACTCTTCTCCCCCCTCCAGGAATATGCCCATCACCCAACAATGAAAGCGGTCCCACACCCTATGATCAACCCTCCTTGTATCAGACCCAAAATAGCTCTCCAGCCTTCCATCTCATAATCTGCCTCTGGAGCCTGCTGGGCTCTGCAGAGGGGCAGAGTGTCCACTTAATGAATAGTCTCCATTGTAATCATCATGCTGAGATAATGCTGTCACACAATGGCACCCAGACAACAACAACAACCCATTAATCAATAAACCTTTTGTAAATAACTTTGGCAAAGCTTCGTCTCAGAACACTCCCAAATTTTGGCCCAGTTTAGATTACTGAATATAGAAAGTGTAATGTATTTAAAAGCTGGTTTTTAGCTTTATCTTTTCAATTATTTTTGTCACAAGTTTTCATTATTTTCCTTTTCACATCATGTTTAGACAAACTTTTCAAACCTAGGCTCCTTAAATTGGCATCTAAAGCCATATTTAAGCATCTATGTAACAGATTGTCAGCAGATCTCATTAAAAAGACATAAATGGGAACGATGAATGCCCAGCAGCTCTGAAAATTAGGATACTTATTTATTTGGGTGTCTTGTTTGAGGCACCCAAGTCTGAGTGTTTCCACTGACCTCAATGGCTTTTGGATCAGTCTAGGAAAGAGGGAGGCTTGAGAAGTTACACACAAGCAAATAACAATGGGACGTGTGAGCAATACTCCTTTTCTTCCCACCACGACTTTGAAACTGCAGGTTATATCCACTCTTGCAAAATCCCAATTTGATCTTGGCCAAGTGGCAAACTTTTCATTTCCCCATGTTTGACTGCAGGAAGGATGTGTTTGCTGAAGATGAAAAACAAGCCTGGTGGGTTCCAACAGCATTGCGGGATGTGATTTCAGACAGGAGATATCCAGCTGCTCACTTGTTATTTTCAGAGAGAATAGCATGATGGTTGTTGATGTTTTTACATTTTTTATGACTGGATATCTATGCTACTTCAGAGCACTATTAACAAAGCATTTTAATTAAGTATTTCTTTGCATCATGCTTTGATATATTTTTTTTGTAAACGTTCTGAGATAGCAACAACTTTCCTCGATGCATTTTGCTAAGCTTTTCATTTTATTATCTCCATTTGTTACTGTTCTGGTCTACAAGGATAGCTGTTGCCTTCTTCTCCTGTGCAGGCTAGATCCCTTGTGAGCTTTGTTGCTCAGAATTTTGGTAGCACTGGAAACCATAGTGTTCCAAACCTCAAAAGCAAGCTTGATGGTAGAAATGCACACCAAAGCCTGTATTAAGTCCTATGGACTATTTGAACCTTAGAACCAAATTGTGATCGCTTGTGGGAAGGCAGTGGGACTACCCATGTGAGGAAGGCATTAAGAATGTGCCCCTATAATGGGATGTCATTATAGGAATAAATTTCACACTGTTTTCAATCTCAGAGTTCAAGCTCAGAGTCAAAGGCCCACTTATGAATGACAATGACATACAGACCCTTTCTCTTGATCCTGCAGACAGAAGGTAATTAACATGATGTAATTCAGATCAACAGGAGTTACATAATACAGTATTAGATAGTTTAATAAATACATGATTGATAACACAGCTCTAATAAGAGTCAATCCTTTGGGTTATCCTGGTTTGAGCATTGTTATTGGAGTACTATGTGTGTGTATATATGTAAATAGTTAATAGAAAACGTCGGATGTACATACAATTTTACACACGAGGCTAGACTTTGAAAATTTGGACCAAAAGTACCTTCTGCTGCTGGTTCCATTAATATTATTGGGGGTGGGGGTGAGTACTTGCATTCTGGTGTGGGAGAAGAAAGCCCCAGGATAGGTAGTTACCATACCAGTCAGTAACTAGAATTGTAGTTTCTCCTGATGGGAGTCTATCTTCCTAGCAGGAAGTTTAGCCTCAAGAAGTGATTCCAGTCCCATTAGAAAGTATAGAAAATATACAATAATATTGTACATTAATCTTCCCTTGTACAGCATAACTGCATCAATTTTACTGAAAGGTGTGCCCTGCAGACATGGAGGAGGGGATTGGATTTACAAGCACAATTGACATTATCTGTGACGTGAAAGAAACAGGAAAATTTACCGTGCTTATGGAGAAGCTGTCTGGAATTTGATGAGTTTGTCTTTGGATTGTGGCCTGCAAGGCTGAATTCTCGCTACATTTAATTATATATTTCTAGCACAATTGTCTATTTTGTCTATTACAGTGTGGCTATGTGGAGATTATCTTATAATGTGAAATGTGTATGTATTTATTTATTTATTGTGCATTTTCATTTACGGACTTTGTTCTTGCAATAATAATTGCCACATTTGGTACAAAATTATAACCCCAGGAAAGCCAGCTGTTTTGTTTTATATTGCTGATGTGGAATTCATAGAGTATTAGGATTTTTTGCTTGTTCACAGATTTGTTTCTGGCATTCAGAGTAGGGTTTTTTTAATTAGTTTTCCTCCTAGTTTCAGCCTGTTTTTTCTCTGCGCTGAATATATACCAGTCTCATGTGTAAATCTATTTTTGCTCTCTCTTTAAGATCTGACTGCGCAACCTTTACTTCAGTGATCATTTATTCATATAAGTAGTCCCACTGATTTCAATTCATTCACTGATGGTGCAATCTGTACCCACTGTGGTGAGCACTTACCCACGTGAGTAGTCCCAAGGAGGAAGGGTCACATTATTCAGCGTGTAACATGTTAACTGCAGTGTAAAAATTAGGAAAATTTTATAAATGAGGTTTTTTTCTAGAAAAAACAAAATCCCAGATGGAAAACCAGAAATCAAATTCAGCTTTTAACTCTCACTCACGCACAGGTGCCAATGCTGAAGCAATGAGCAAAGCCTGAGGCTAGGTCTACACTGCAGCGGGGTTCCGACCTAAGATACGCAACTTCAGCTACGTGAATACCTTAGCTGAAGTTGCGTATTTTAGGTCGGCTTACCTGGCGGTGAGGACGGGGGAAAGCCGACCGCTGCCGCGCTGCCGCCGACTCCGCTGCCGCCTCTTGTCGAGGTGGATTTCCGGAGTCGACGGCAGAGTGATCAGGGATCGATTTTACTGCGTCCTCACGAGACGCGGTAAGTCGATCCCCGATAAACCGATTGCTACCCGCCGGATCGGCGGGTAGTGAAGACGTAGCCTGAGTAAAAGGGCTTTGCTCCCATGCCAAACGCTGTAAACCATAGCACAGATAAGAGAAGGATTCCTCAGCTAACATTCACTTTAGCACCTGAGAACCTATGTAACCATCCTGTAGCCACTAGTGGTAGGGATGGGAAAGGTGAGTAGTTGGTTCACGGCTTCCTCCCTCCCTACACAGGAGTTTAGCATTGATCCGGATTCATCTGTGGGGATAGGCCTCATTTCTCATCCTCTGCATTCCCCTAGGAACAAATCTCACTTACACAGTTTGGGTTTTCTATTGATTTGCTCTCAAGTGTGGTTGATGCGCTGCATTACACCTTATTAACCATTATAGGCACCCACAGTCTTGGGTTGATTTATTTTTTTATTAACATTTTTTATGAAAAGCTGGTTTTTATCCAAAACAAAATTTTTGATGGAAAAAAAAATTTTTTCCATTAAAAAATGAAACCCCAATTTTTTTTTATATTAAAAAAAATCAAAATTATAGGAAAATGCCCATCTTTTCTCAGTATTTGTACTGAGTTTGTTTTGATTTGTTTTAAATTAAAAAGTGAGAGAACATAACATAGAATAAAATTGAATGAAAACAAAAATCTTTTCATTATTTTTCAATTTTTTTTTTTTTTTTTTTGAGGGAAAAAAACCACCGTAGTTTTGACCAGCTCCTTTATTGGGCCCATAGTCTGAAAGATGATCAAAGGTGAAATTCTGGCCCCATTATAGTCAAAGGCAAAACTTCCCTTGACTTCAGTAGGCTCAAGATTTCACCCTAAATGTAGAACTGGCTGAAATTTTTCAAATGAAAATATTTCCCATTGGCAACTGTGGTTTTGTTTAAATCAAAATTAAATGCCAATTTGAAAGAAATGTTTTGGTTTTGTTTTTTTCTGTCCAGAACATTCTAACTGAACATTCAAAATTTCATTTTGAATCAACATTTGTTGGATTAAAAAGAAAGATATGCACATTGATAAGAATCAATGCACAGATATAGCTTATTACTTGGGAGAAAATGAAGGATCTTCACATGGGAAAAGATTCTGAATAATCTTTCTGAAAACTGTAAAGCATCTGAAACGTAAATGTATTTCATATTTTTTTTCTTACCCCGTTTCTTAAATACCAAAGCTATCATTGTATAAAAAATGGCTTCCTCCCTCACAACAAGAATAGACCCTCAGTCCCTGAGTCCAGATGGGAAATACCACTGACCATTTTGTCAACAGCAACAATAATAAAAAAAAACTACTGCTGTTTTCAAAGTGCAGTTATACTCTGAGGGCCGAATTCTGCATCAAATAACACCCGGAGCAATCCTTTTGGCTTTACTAGGAATTGCATGTCAGTGCAAAATTTGGCCCTAAAATGACTACTTAGAAATGACAACATGGAGGTCCATAGCTATTCTGTTTCATATTACTCTGAATCCACACTGGGAATAGATCTGTTGAGTGAGAAAGTGCTACTTTGCTAGTCATAACTTGACCTATAAATCTTGATGCAGTTTGCGTGAGATAAGAGATACATCTATAGTAAAAGCCAAGTATTGTTTATTATTTGTTAAGCATGGAGAATATGTTCTGTGCTGCACAGAAAACCTTTGGCCCGACACTGTGAAGAATCATAAGTATTTGCACATGTGCTATGTTGTCTACCCAGCATTTAGACTAGGTTGTTGATTTGGCCATAACATCATAAGTAGGTTTTAACTGGTGCATAGGGTCCTCATCATTGGTATGGATTCCAACTTTAAAGCATTTATTTTTTCCCTTTTAATAATTGTGGATGAGTAAGAGCATTTTTAATGAGATGCTTCAGGCACCTGGCACTACTGGACCCACTTCTTCCTTATTCAAATGACACTTAGTTGATGGGGAATGATTTAGGGCCTAATCCAAAGCCCAGTGACGTTGGTAAGAGCATTTACTCTAATGGATTTGGATCAGGCCCTTAGTGGATGATCTTTCCCGTGAAGTGTTCAATAACATATAACATGCACAAACTAGGGAACCATTTATCACATACAAATTTTCAAACCCTCATTACTAATTAAGATATTTGGGCCTAAACACTCACATTTTACCTAACAGCCAGGTTGCTTCTCTCCCTTTGGCTTCTCTTCAGGAAGTTACTGGGTTTTCTGTCATCACAGTTTATTAAAGTGGGAGTAAATAAATTTGCCAAAAGGAGGGGATTATTGTTTCCTTGCATGTTCTAAGCATGGCAGGAGGAAAAAGAAGCATAGGCAGAAGAACACTTGGCGTGGTACCCTAATATAAACAAAAAACAGAAAAACTGAGAAGAGTTTTAAAAATATTTGCATGCCCAATGGAATAACATTTGTATATGTTTAAGTACTCCATAAAGGGAGGAGGATTACATCAGAATGTATAGAAAAATCCCTCCTCTAAAATTGAATATGTTCGTTACTCCTTACAGTGGTAAAACGACAAGGACTTTGAGTGTTTAATTTTTTTTAGAACTAGTTAGTTTGTGCTCAGGGAGCTAACCTTTAGCTCTATCATCTGATTTCAAATTAAAATGGAATGACTGCACTGAACAAATCCAGTGTTCGGAAGTATCATTAAAAAGGATTATCCTCAGGACTATCCATTTTCAGCTAGGCTAAGAAAGGAACAAAGTGATGAAAGGTCCCTCATCAGGGGAAAAAATGATTAACTGTTCTTAATAGCAATAGTCAGAGAACTTTCAAATCGCTTTATGGCAATTAATTAATTAATCCCTCGCAACTCCCCTGTGTGGTAGGTAAACCTATATCATCTTCCCCAGTTTACAGTTAGCAAAACTGAGGCAGAGATAGATAAAGAAAAAAATGTATGTGTGTCTTTGGATCTTGGGTGTCTCAAATTTTGAGTACCCAGTCTTAGATACCTACTAAAACAACAAGGAGTCTGGTGGCACCCGAAAGACTAACAGATTTATTTGGGCATAAGCTTTCGTGGGTAAAAACCTCACTTCTTCGGATGCCTAGATACCTTCTGTAGCCCTTTTTAAAATGGGCTTCCTCAGTCTTTTGGTGCCCAACTTTAGATACAAATAGGTTGTTTAAAGTTGGACACTCAAAATCTGATGCATGCTAAATTAAATGTCTGGTTGTAAATGTGTCCCTAAGTGTTTAAGGCAACTCCTCAGAAAATGTCAGCAGTAGGAATAGAACCCCAGACTTCCTGATACCTAGTCTTGTGTTAGACCACTAGATCACATAACCAGCTGGTTTCTGTCTTGAAACAACTTGCAGCTTCTAGCAATATAGATGCTGTAGCGGCATGAAAGAGAGCAATATATTAGTGCTACTACGGCTAATGGCTAATAATTCCTCAGAAGTGATGTCTTACCCCTCCTTCACTCACCAGCTGGATCAGAAAAAGGAATGAACATTTAATGTTTGTGTCAAGACTAACATGCCAGGTGTTATGCATAGTCTAACATGCTCATGGATGTTAATGATCAGAGTTCTTGATATTACATTTAGGGCAGGTCTACACTACAGATTTACGTCAGCGCAGCTGCACCGGTGCTGCTGCACTGCTGTAGCATGTCTGGTGAAAACGCTCTAAGCCTACGGGAGAGAGGACTCTCGTCAGCTTTTAATAACTCCACCTCCCTGAGAGGCGGTAGCTATGTCGGTGGGAGAAGCTCTTCCACCAATACTGAACTGTCTACACAGGGGGTTCAGGTCAGTATAACTATGTCGCTGAGGGGTATGGATTTTTCACACCCCTGTGCGATGTAGTTATACCAAAGTAACTATGTAGTGCAGACCAAGCTTCAATGTTCCAAGAGCATGTCTTCATAGTTCTTCAGAGCCACAGCCCAGATAGTTGGAGACAGGGTTGGTGGAGACAGGCTGCCACTCTTGCAATTTGTGTGACTATGGTATATCATGGGAGCTGAAGTCTTGTGAGAGAGCCCAGTATATAGTGGAGAATGGGTGCATGAGACACCCAAGCTACAACTCCTTTGATACGCTGTGGCCTCAAAATAGTTTGGTTTTCAGCTTAGGAGTATTTATTTTTTTGACAAAAAATGTACACGTTCCACAAAAACATTCATTTAGTGAGAAAACCAATTTTCTGAGAAAAACAGTTCTAATGGAAAATCTTCAATGAGCCCTATTGCTGGGTTTATTTGAAGACTTATACTTGGGTGATGCCACTGACTCACCCTATCTTGTTTGATGTGTCAGTATCCTTTGTGAGGTTATTGGTGTAGCTTCTCTAGCAGGATGATCTGGTGTCAAGTCACAGGCCTTTGTGAGCTCACTTACTCAGTGCCTCTAGCTTGCTAGACTTATATCAAAGTGTAGGCCCCTGTGAGCTTAATGGATCAGCACCTCTCATTTGTTGATCTTATTTGAAGGCCAAGACTTCTGTGAAGTCACTGGATCAGCCCCCTCCCTGATTTCAAGGGAGGGGCCTCTATATCAGTTCATAAGTGCAGTTTTGCGAGCTGATATCAGTGCTCCAAACTCTGTGAGCCAGTAGGCTCAGCAGTTTTAGCTTGTTGGGCTGATCGCGAGGCTGTGCCTTGGTGAGGTTAGTGATTTACTTATTGTTATTTAAATTCCAGCAGCACCTAGAGCTGGTTGAAAGTTTTCATCTGAAACTTTTAGAGATTAAAAAATACAGGTTTTGGGTCAACTGCGACATTCCACTAATTTGTGTTGATTTTGGCAAATTGTTTTGGTCAAAACACAGTATTTTGACATTGCTGAAACATCTAATTTTGACTTTTCAGGCTAGATTCACACACACCAAAAACAGTACCCCCCATGACCTTTAGCCTAGTGGTGAGGGTACTCACATGGGATGTGGGAGTCCCAGTTAGACTCCGTACTGGAGCAGGGACTTGAATCTATGTTATCCTCTTCCCACATCAGTGTCTAACCCCCTTCCTCCAACACTATAGGTATTTTGGGATGGGTCTCTCGCCTATTGAAGCTCTTCCACTTTGTATGAAATACTTTAACAGTCGTTGAGAGGGCAAGAGAGAAGGAATGATTCTATAGCCTGGTGATTAGGGCCTTGGCGTAGCATCTGGGTTCTAATCCCCATGCCGTTGGATATTTAAGCATTTCTACAAAGTGGAGAAGCTTCAACAAGGAGAGATTGAGAGAGGTCCATCCTAGAATACTCTATAGCCTTTTTTTGAGTTTCAAATAAACATGTGAGAGAGCATTGCCCCACATCCTAAAGTCATTATGAAATTCAAGGATTCGGCTACCACTCCCTAATATACTAACATTTACAAGATTTGGAGTCAGGTCTGAATTTGTCCCTAACATTCACTTCTCTCAGTCAATAATCCCTCCTGTTATTTTGGAGAAGGTAACATCACAGATTTATATGTAATTCTTTCTAGCCTGAAGTCCCTCATTCTTGCTTCTTTAATCCTTCTCAGTATTACCAAGGAAGCTAAAATGTATAATGACACAGAGATGTTATCGGTTCTGTGGTGGGGAGTTATCTATGTCAGTCTCTCTCTCATTCTAAGCTAGTGTGAGACCCACGTTAGAAAACATGATGCATCCTAATGTGTGTATCAAGGTGAGCTAGCGAGCATTTCTGTGTAGAAGGTTTTTAATGTACTTCAGGGACAATATATCTGTCTTCGTCACAGTGTATGCCTAACTTTCCTCCATCTGAGTGTTTTTTCGACAGGACATTGTTCAACTAATGTATTTCACATTTTCCTGATAATAACTGGTTCTTCAGATAATGTGGCATTTCAATTAAATCTGAATGGAATAAATAACTACACACATTCTGTTTGTTACTGGAATGTGATTAAGTGATAATAGTCACGTTGCAATGTTTTATGCGACAATGATCCAGTTCCTGAGTGGATAAACTGTGCGCCTGAGGGCCAAGTAGTTTATCCCAGTAAGGGAATAGGATTATTGCAGAGAAAAACAGAGAGAGGGTGGCATGAGCTTTTTTATGCTTCAAAACGTAAAGGAGAGCTGAGATGCTTTTAACCTATCAAGTTATGAAGCTCAAGGATCAAGTTTTCTCTTGCAACAATTGATGGTGATAATTGTTCATTGTAGAATTGGTACAGGTGGTGGAAGGACATACAGTCACTCCCTCAATTCAATTCAAGCACTGATTCGTATGTATACTTAAAGTTTTGCCTGATTCAGCATCAGTAAGCTAGGTACCCTACTGGAGGCCATTTTTTATTTCCTCCCCTTAAATCAAGCAGGCTGGGGAAGTAAACCTTTTTAGTCTTCATCTACATAATCATAAAATATTGCTCCATCAATGGTTCAAATGCAAATTATGAGAGGGTGGGGAAAGAGAGTAACTTGTGATATCTTATGATGTTGCACGGAACACTACAGTGCCAAGACTTATCTGCGTATTCAGTTTTGAGCTGTGGGTTTCATGATCTGCAGAGTGACATTGTATTTCCAACACAGCTATTAAATGCAGGAAAAGGTGCAGAACATTAGTAAGCAGAAGAAAAATGCTTCTGAGTGTTACTGAGGCTTTCCCTCTCCCCTCACCCCCGCCCCGTTGCATAACATTTGGGCTCATATACATTATGTTTGTTAGAGATGGCCAGAAAACAGGATCTCCATTCTGTGAGAAATGCGAACATTTCTACAATGGTTTTAGTTCTGAATCAGAACAAAAAGTCTCAATTTTGAAATTGACTGTGAAATGGAAATTCCAACTAATATTGATTCGGAAACATTAAGATGTTTCATTTTTGATAATATCGAATTTTCAATAATGACAAAAAGTTTCATTTTGATAGTGTTGAAATATTATTTTATTATATTATAAAAATCAAACTGAAACACAACAAAGGGAGAAAGTAAAAACAATTCATTTGGACAATGTTCCTTGAAAAAATTGGTCAAAATCAAATGAAACATTTAGATTCTGATGAAACTGCATTAGCCAATGGAAATTTGTTTAGATGTTTCTACCAGGTCTACTATTTATACAAATTAGGTTGACTTCTAACCACAGATACCCCAACATATATCCCTAGGTAACGTACAGATTTCCGGTTGTGCACAAAAACAATAGCACAAGCACAGTAGTAACATTTTTCTCATTACATACATGTAATGAGGTCAGAACAGAGCTCTTACTGTGGTGGCAGATTATAGGACAGATTGTCAGCTGGTGCATATCATTTTAGCTCCATTGAAGCCAGTCTGCCCCTATCTATTAGTGCAGACTAGTGGTACACTTTAATATGCTGTATTTTCAGAGAGAGAGGAGGAAGACAGTTCATGGTGACTATTGCCTTTGAAGCCTTTTGCCTACATTGTTTATAAGTCACACAAAATCCTGATGTAGAAATACAGACTTATACTCTAGCTTTGCATGGCCTTATATAATAAACTGTGAAGAGTTTTTGGAGGAGGAAAAGTAATGTACCAGATGGCAATAAGCACTAGCCATTGTACATTATAGTGCATGGGACAGTGTTAATCTGATCATGTATGAACACTTGTATTTCAAATAGTGTCATAAACTACAAGGAGCATGCTTTATGTTTTAGGAAACAATTGTATTTCAACATGAACTGTCTTGGTCTTTTTATGAATGTAGATAACACTTTAGTGTACAGTGTTCTTCTTCTAGTGGATAATAAAGTTCCTTGATTTGTATTCCCCTACTATATAATGTTAGTTATTAGGGATGTTGTTCCTGCCACTGATATAGTCAAGTGCCAGTTGTCCTGCCATTCCCATTATAAAATGACAGACCAAAACAAAATGGCTTTGGAATGGAACTTGGCAAACTAATTCTTAGGCTGGTAACCAATTTTGAAAAATGTCAGGTCAGTCACTGTACTGTTCACAAACACAATTTTGTTACTTTTGTTTAAAAGAGGAAACTCTGCTGCTTGCGTCTTCACCCTATAAATAGAGATCAGATCTGGGGCTGTATTGTGGTTGGCCTTAACTTGAGTGTGCATGGGGAGGAGAAAGCTGCCCCTTTAAGAGGGTTGTGGGCTCAGCTGCACCTGTGCAAGGTTTGGCCTGTCTCCCCAGGTGGAGGCAATGAGTCCATCTGACAAGGATTCAGGTGACCAGGAACTGAGCCTGCTGGGGGGATAAAAAGGGATTCCTGGGAGAGGAAAGAAACTGGTTGTTGACAGCTACCTGCTGAGCGGCTGCCTTTCTGCTCAAGAAGGAGTGTAGTAGGAAAGTGTACTGCTGAAAGTGGGTAAAGAAAGATGCATTGCAGCTGAAGTGCAGTGGCAGGAGAAGAGACAATACCTGCAAGGGTGTGCTGTTGCTGAAGGAGTGTCTGATAGAAGCAAGGTGAGTCTCCGAGAGAGAGCTAAGCAGAAAAGGACCCCAAGGAAATGAGCCCTAGCAGTTGGTGCTTGTCAGAGTGAGAGGCTAACCAGGTAGGATGGTAATATAGGAAAAGGCCCTGGGGAGAGTGAGTCATTATTTTTGGCTTGGCTATGGGGACAGTCTGTTCAGATCTTTAGAAGTCCCAGGGCTGGGAATCCATAGAAACAGGTGGGTCTGGGTTCTTCCCATATGGTGCCACCTGGTGATGTGAAGCAGTGACCCCTCATATTAAAGGCAGGGGCCTGGAGACTGAGGCTGGGTCTACACTACAGCGGGGTTCCGACCTAAGATACGCAACTTCAGCTACGTGAATACCGTAGCTGAAGTTGCGTATGTTAGGTCGGCTTACCTGGCTGTGAGGACGGGGGAAAGTCGACCGCTGCCGCCGACTCCGCTGCCGCCTCTTGCCGAGGTGGATTTCCGGAGTCGACGGCAGAGCGATCAGGGATCGATTTTACCGCGTCCTCATGAGACGCAGTAAGTCGATCCCCGATAGACCGATTGCTACCCGCCGGATCGGCGGGTAGTGAAGACATACCCTGACAAAAGCCCAGAAAGGCTATAGTGGAGCCCAGGTATGGAGCCAAAGACTTTTCTAACTTTGGTACCCTAGCAAGTGATGGACTTAAGGGGCTTGGCTAGAGGACCAAGTCACCTTAGTCACCTTGACTATGCTGACCATTGAGAGAATACAGTTCATGGGTGACTCCCAGGTGGAGTGTAATCCTGCAGGGAGCAGCCAGGAATTAGGGCTAAGAGTGCTGCAGTGAAAAGGTTGATGTTAATAGGTTGTGTCCAGTGCCAAGGTCCCGAGAAGAACTCAGTTGAAAGCTCCCTGGGCTGAGAGGAGTCCAGCAACTCAGCCCTCATACACGTGTGTACACATCCTCCTGTGCATCAGCATTCGGGCCAGTCCCAGTGAGGCAGGCGGGGGGCTGCTGGCCTTTTTTCCTCCCTACATAGGTGAATAGAGAGAGGGAAGAAGTAGGCGGAGCCATGGTTCCACCCATCCAACATGCCATCTACAATAATTGGGCCATCTCAAAGGGGGATGGGTGGAAGGGTGCTATACCCAGTGAAGAGCTGTAACTAATTATTTTCCCCTGTAACTAATTACTTCCCTGCCTGTGAACGCACCCACAACACAGGGAAGCATGGGAGTCTGAGTCACAAGTCCTCACCAGAGCTCCTCCTGACGTGGTACAATCTAGCCCTTAATTATCTGTAAGTAAGTAGTTCATGCTACTATACATATAAAAACGATGGGCAAATTGGTGCAGCTCCCTTGACTACACTGAGGCTATGCCAGTTTAAACTAGCTGAGAACTGGGCCCAAACACTTAACTCTTTGACTAGCCCAAGTAGCATAAATTAGATCTATGGAATTTTTGAAGATTCTTCTTTTGCAAAATAAACAGAAAATGACACACTCTATACGAGACTCTCCAGGATAACATTTGCAGCAAATTGCTCCTTCTGAGACCTATGTCTCTATTGGCTTTTCAAGCTTCCTGTTTTCTTCCATAACCATCTTTAAATATGCGTAGGCACTGTTAGAAATAGCAGCTGAAATTCCTGTGTGCTAGGCAGGCACAGCTGTAAATGTGCCACAACTGGGACATCTGAAGAACACACCACATGCCAATTGTTTGATTTAATGTCAGTTGGGAAGATGATCCAGAAGAGAGAAATCTCAGCACACTTAAGCCTGTTTCATTCTCCCCTTTCTCCTTTTTTTTTTTTTTTTTTTTTAAAGCCTCTCCTGGTTTTTCTGTCCTCAATCATCATCCTTTTTTATGCAATGACACGTATCCTGAATTCTCAGGAAGGATCCTAGTCCCTCTGAAGTCAATAGCAAAACTCCCATTGACTTCACATGGCAGAAATGTCAGCTATACAGACCTGCCAATTCCAGGTGATCTCTTCATCTAAATACCTAGCCCAAACACATTATATGATCTGCTTATAGGTATGTTTGTTGCACTGGTGCAGGTCAGATATTTCAGTTGTCACCATCGCTCTTAAATGTATCTGCCCACTGAGATACAAGTGTCTTTGCTTAACATGAACACCAGCTAGCCTCTGTGCCTCGTGGCCACATGAGCACAGCTGTACAGAATAGTGCTCAATAGGAAAAATGAAGGAATAAAAAAAATCAGACACCGTTCTATTGAGGTGGCCTTTCTGCCTACTGAGGTAATAAAGTTCAATAGCTATTTGTTTTGCCTTTATGCTGACTTAATAACATGTGTATGTGTGGTCCCTGGGGAAAGCAAGTCATAGGCAACAGGCATTTCCAGAAAGAGCCAGCCCTGTGATACCTTACACCGGTAAGAGCACCACACTTTCACAGGATCTAATGCTAGCGAGTGACTTTCTGTATAGTTCATATCCTCAATTATATCTATAGTGCTTCAGGCCCCTTTTGTTCCCCAGAGGAGTGTGGAAGCTGAGGATAGTGAGGAGCCAGCCTCTGCATCTGAAAGAGGGAGAAAGACTATGTTGCCATGGTTTGTAACTGCTTTTTCATAAATGTTTCAGTCAGGTCATGGCCTGCTTGATTAATTCCAAGAGTTCACATTCATCTACTGCTACACAGACAGCTTACAGCAGATGTTCACCGAAGCCATTTCATGCTGACTTAAAACCCTTTTCTTTTTCAAAACCTAATATATGGGGATGGCTGCATTGTGGACATAGAAGTCACTTGGGTAGTCGCTCACAAATCAGTTGCTGCTTTTCAGTATCCTAGAATTCCAATGTTTGCAGTCGTGGTACCAGTTGCAAAGAACTGGTATTATGCTTTGACCGTCCAGCATAACAATGCGCCATCCATGTTATTGATGTGGTAGGTCATTAAATAACAGGTTTTGTTGTGCTCTTTATGCAGCATAAGCAAAATGTTTAGGAACAGATTGTGATGACTCTTGCATAGGCATGCAGGATGGGGGGTTGAGGGAAGGGCATGGCCTGCAACTGCTCAAAAGCAGCACACAATAGAAATCCCTGCACCCCCTCTTGCTCTGAGAAATGCAAGGACTGTCTGCTCCTATTCCCCCCAGGGACCAAGTGCCAAAAAATAGGGAAGAGGCAGCCTCCTGTCACGTGGAGTAGATTGGCAGGCTGGAGGGAGAGCCAGACTGAATGTTGGAAGTTGAGGAGGATTTGCAGGACCCTAGATCCCACCAGGAGATGATAAAAAAAGAGGATCTGGGTACGAATTTTGAGGAAACTGAGATCCAAGAGAAAAGGCGTTCCAGGCTTAACATTTCCTCATGAAAACATGTGAAATTCTACTGTATGGCACAGTTTCTGCTTAAAATTATGTAAAAACCTAGTGGTTTTTGGTTGAGTTTTGACCTTTATTTTTTCTGATCTAAACTTTTCATTCAAACTCAAATTCTAGGGGTCTGAACCAAATCAAACCAAACTCCTGGTTAACAGAAGCACCCAAGATCTGAAATCACTGCCTCACACAGTTCTAGTTATTAGTAATTACCTGCAGCAGGCAAGAGATACTCTCGCAGAGTCGGTAATTGTGATTAAATAGATAACAAAGGAAAGGACTGCTTTTCTTATCTTGTGCACAGCACTTCTGACGTGCCTCTGAGCACTGCAAGAAGACAGAATGCCACTATGGAAAATGACATGATTGCTTGAAATCTGCATCCACCTCAGTCATTCCCGCTGATTTACTCCTTATTACAGTATTATGCTGTAAACACAAGAAACACTTTTGCAAGTCCTGTTTTTTCTGAATGTCAAAGCATCTCCTAAATACCTGTGCCTCCTGATTTCCTCTCACTGTAGCCCATCCCCACCTCAAAGCCAGATTGTGACTTGCCCTTGTGCATGAGTACTAGCTGGGTGTGAGGACTAATGGGGCCAGATCCTGCCCTCTGCTACACCAATATAAATCAGGAATTGTTCCACTAAAGTTACAGCAGTGTGAAAAGGGAATCAGACCTGCGTGGATCTCCTTTCCCCTCCCAGCCTTTGTACCTGCTGCACTGGGGACAGCCATAACTGCAGGCTCCGGTCTCCTCTGGGACTAACCATAATAAATGGGGAGCGGTGAGTGGAGTGGTACCATCCCTTCACCCCACTTCTGCCACAAGTGGATGGAAGCCTGCTCTGGACACACCGAAGAGTTTGTTGCAGAATTATGCTCCCCAGCTCCCTTCTGGAGCACCCACTGAGGCAGTCTGGGTTTCTCGACTCCTGGAGTATGTGTGTCAAGTAAAGAAGGAAAAGAATAGCTATTACTTCACAGCACTGCTGAGAAGCCCCTGACACCCCACCCTACTCTACCCGCCAATGCAAACCGCTTCAAGATTTAAGGGTAACATAATCCAGATCTGAATCTAAATTTTACAGTTTTAAAAACATTTTAAAACAAGGTGTTTTTTTTTCCAAGTACATTATTAAAATGGAAAACATTCTAACAACTAAGTTGATTTTTCACCACTCGTGTTTGTTTACTCCTTGAATTTCACTGAGCTTTGACACTGAAATGAAACTGGTGAATTTAGCTGCTGTTTGGCAGTTTCCTTTGCTGATTTTTCATGTTTTATTAACATGATGCTGTTGGGTTTGGGTTTTCACAGCACAGAGGGACATAACTGAGGGTATGGCTTTGCAATGTGGCTGAGCATAGCAGGGCTAGGCTAACCTGGATGCTCAGACTCGCATGCAAAGACATATCCTAACAAGCCAGAACAGAAAAAGGGGGTGAGGGGGGAAGGAAATACTAGTATCCTCATTTTACAGATAATTTCTGTCCCTCAGTTCCTCAAGTGACTTTTCCAAAGTCCCTCAGGGAGTCTGCAGGAGACTTGGGAACTGAATCCAGACATCCTGAGGTCTGATTTAGTGCCTTATCTACGAACTATCCTTCCTCATGTGCTCTAATCAAGTTCCTCTCTTCTTTCTTAAAGAGGCTGGTATATTTCTTTAGTTACCTTTTCTGCCTCATTTCTTAGCTTCTTCCTTTGGGGTATTTCAACTGGAGAAATAAATCAAAGAATGGAGTTTTACATTTACAGAGTGAGTTTGGGGGTCATTCTGGTCTCCTGTGGCATGAATAACAAAGACCTGAACCAGCCACCATGAAAGTTTTGTCTCCTGCCCTCTCTTCATGGCTGATAGTCCCTCAGGAGCGTAACTTTCAAGGCATGTCATAGATGTGTTACCTGAAGGTCTTAAACTCTTTAAATATATAATAATTCTTCTGGAATTGAGTTTCAGTGTAACTTGAAGGAGGAGAATCAGCCCACTCCATTGCACGCTGGGCTTGTTTTTGTCAGCATGCACTCCTAATCACTTGGCAATTTCTTATGCAAATTGGAGGAGCAGATGCTGAAGGGTTGCTTTCAGGGCTAGCTCTTGCGGGGCCTGCAAAGCCAATAGCTGCAGATTTCCATATTTTGGGGTGAGTTCCAGTAAAGTTTAGTAGAAAGGGCTCAATTCTTCAGTGCATCTGTGCACCACTCAACTGTGATATCAGTGCCTCTGGGTTGGTGGGTCTGTTGTGTTAATTTTGATGAAATAAATGGGCCCAACAAATTAAAGGTGTTAACATGACCCTGTCACTGTCCAACATTAAACAGTTTTAAACAAAGTTCAGGGTTTGGTATGCAGAGACCTCAGACTGCTTTGTGCCATGGCAAACACACCATTAAAAATCCTTTTAACCTTTTATTAAGGATACAGAAAGAAGGAAAAACAGTTAAAGCATTTGAAACGTTAAGTATTAAATAAGGCTTCCATTTTAATAATATCCTTTGCTTTCTTTGGCCAAAGAGAATCTTTAAAAGAAAACCTCCCTGTTTGAAGCCTTTAAGATGGCATTAAAGATGGTGGTAACTGTACTCTTGGGGAAAAGAGAAGAAACTAGTCAAGATAGCCAGATCTGCTGCTGTTGACGATAAAGTCTGATCCTGTTTCCTAGAAGATAAAACAAGACAAGTGCATGCAAGAGGGGAGAGGGAGAACAGCAAAGAGAAAATGCAGCTTCTGTCTTTGGTGGTGACTCTCACTTGCAACTTTACTGCTGGAAAATCTTAGGCACAACATACTTCTTTACTAGCCACTCCAAGATCCGGCAAGCAATGTTGCAAAATATACAGACTTGGCTGGGTAAGCCAGACTCCCCTTAGACAGAAGACAAAAGGAGAGAGATAGAAAAGAGGAGAAATACAGGGTGGGGAGGGGGAGTAAGGGGGAAGTGACAAAGTCTCACGTACTTTGGATTTAGTTTGAGCTGATGGAGGTGGTGATGCAATCTCAGTCGGTCTCTCTCTCTCTCTGACCCATTCTGGTCAGGATATCTTTCAGAATCAGGATGACAAAGGTTTAATGATTTCATAAGAACGGCCATACTGGGTCAGACCAAAGGTCTAGCTAGCACAGTATCCTGTCTTCCGACAGTGGCCAATGCCAGGTGCCCCAGAGGGAATGAAGAGAACAGGTAATCATCAAATGATCCATCCCCAGTTGCCCTTTCCCAGTTTCTGGCAAACAGAGGCTAGGGACACCATCCCTGTTCATCCTGGCTAATAGCCATTGATGGACCTATCCTCCATGATCATCTACTTTTTTGAACCCTGTTATAGTCTTGGCCTTCACAACGTCCTTGGGCAAGGAGTTCCACAGGTTGACTGTGTGGATCCCAGGAAACTGTGGGGTTGGCAGCCATGATGGCTCATTCTTTCCTGTTCTCCTGTCTCTCAGCCAGCTAATATAGTTAGAAAGCTTGCAGGCAGTCTTCCCCACAAGTTCTTTTTCCTTTAAAGATCCCAAAAGGAATTGATGGGTGGAATAGCCTATCCTCTCTTTATTTTGTCTGCCACTAAGGCTTAATTTTCAACTGGCCAACACTTCTCTTGTTTACCAGGCATGTTTACCTAACACAGTCCTTGAGTTATATCAGCAGGCCTCTTCCTTTGGACTAATTCAGTCTTTCTGCTTTCCTTTTTGCACCTTTTCCCATCAACATTATTGTTGTAGGTTATGTGACTTTTTATGAACTTTCACTCGCTTCTTACAACTGAGTTCACAATTAGAGTAAATTTGTAGTTCCAGTTATTACAACAGTCCCCAAAGATTCCTCCTGCTCCAAAGGGCTAGCAGGCATCCACGGCATGGATAAGGAGGAAGATGGAGTTTGCTGGTTGAATGGGGAAGTAACAATAAATTTGGGATCTTGAGGGGTCAAAACTAACCTCATTGGGGGTCCTCACAAATCTTGAAGAAACACCCCTTTAATTAAAAATGAGTAAAGTTTAATGGGGTGTCTACTATCTTGCTATTACTCTGAAAATCTTGAAGGCAACCCTGGCTGTTTTATCTGCTGTAGATTATTTAAAGTTATAATTATATACCATGACTCAGTGCTCCCTTTCACATACATGCCTATTCTGTAGTGTTGTCTATCATAGAAACGCACTGTTAAGTAACTTTGATAATGGTTAATAGGTAGAGCAAAGGGTTGATTAAAGTACAACCATCTAAGTATATTTCTTAACTTGCATAATTATCTTTAATTAAAGAGCACAGAATATAAACTCTACTTTGTGCTGTCGTGACCACTGACAAGTGAAATTCCCTGTAGAAACGGTATTTGTGGATTCTGAGAGATCCTGTGGGGAAATCAATAACATTTTAATCTGCATTAGACATTGTTCCTGCAGAGTGGAATCTAAGCAAGTCCATAGAAAACTACAGATTCTTACAGACAATGGAGCATTTTCTATCATATGTATCTCTTATTATGCAGAGATTTTTCTATAGGTGACTTGCAAGCACAAACTTTTTGTATGGCCCCTTTTATTTTTTTTTTAGTCCCAAAAGTTGGCAGCTTACCTTTTATATAAGGTTGAATACAAGCAGTCTAAAGATTAAAAATTTTCTATCTGATCTTCTAAAGATTAAAACCAATCCATGCATAATCCCTCACTGCTATCCAGAATGCATTTTAAAAATGTTCGTCTAATTATCCAGACACTAAGACTTGCACATTGTATAACCTCATATGATAATATCTGAAGTATTATTAACAGATTACTGTGCTGAAAAATACAAAACATTCCCTGTTTGTAACTTTCATGGGTGCTTTGCTGCCTCTCTGTGCTGCTCTTTGTGATTTGTACCTTGAGTTCCAAGAGGAAAATAAATAAGAACAGGGTACTTTCCATTTCCCTCTGAGGATCTGAAAGCCCTTAAGGCTCACAAAACTTCTATGAGGTAGGGACAATAATATCCTTATTTTGCCAATGTACACATCGAATAAACCCAGGTAACAGCAATCAAACAAAGGCTGCCATAACGTCTTGTGCCATGAGTGTAGAGAGGGTCAATTTTTTGATGAATAGTTTATTCATTGAAACATGCAGTTTTGGGTCAACTGAAAATATTCCTGAACTTAATATGAATTAATGAAATTGTTTTCACCAAACCAAAAAAGTTAATGTTTTGGTAACACTTCATTTCAACCCAAAACATTGTCTTTAGACTTTGAGGCATTTTGACAAAAGCAAAGGGTTCATAGAACTGGGATGGGGTGGTATTTACATCTCCTAGGCTTGGTCTACACTAACCCCCCAAATCGAACTAAGGTACGCAACTTCAGCTACGTGAATAACGTAGCTGAAGTTCAAAGTACCTTAGTTCGAACTTACCTCAGTCCAGACGCGGCAGGCAGGCTCCCCCATCGACTCCGCGGTACTCCTCTCGCCGAGCAGGAGTACCGCAGTCGACGGCGAGCACTTCCGGGTTCGACTTATCGCGTCCAGACAAGACGCGATAAGTCGAACACAGAAGTTCGATTGCCAGCCGCCGAACTAGCGGCTGGGTATAGACGTACTCCTAGAGTCCACTGGCTAGCGCCCTCCTCTGGGGTGTCAGAGACCCAGATTCAATTCCCTTTTTCTCCCAGATGTGAAAAAAGAATTTGAAGTTGCGTCTGTTATTTTACAGGACAGTAGCCTAGCTCTTGGGCTACCAAATACTCTGGTGTATCTTAATCTCACCTCTTTAAGCTGTTTAACATTTTATAAAATAGTTAGTGACATAGGAACTTGAAGTTGGGTCTCTCACAGCCTAGGCAAGTGCCATTACTACAAGGCTATAGCTATTCTTTCTGCCCACTGATTATAGTCATTCATAGTGGCAATTTACAGTGATTCATAATGACAATGAATAGCTGTTGGGCCAGGGAAAGAGTGATACTAGCAATTGTACATGTAAGTGTGCATAATTTTTGGATATGCTAATATTCAATTTGCATATGCAACCACAAAGTGCATGTGCAGTTATGAGTGGGTTTTTGCACACACATTTTGCGAAGCCTCTTTTTGAAATTAGGCTCTCTTTTTTTAGGCTAGCTCTAATCTGAGAGAGTCTGGCAGCTCTGTACAGAATAGATTTTGCTTTGTTTACATACCATTGATTATACAGTTTTCTACAAGAAGTCCCTAAATAATCCTCTTCAGGAATCAAGTTATAAAGAGATTACACTGCAAAGAGAAATTTTAAGCTAGACAAAATATAGTTCACTGAACCATAGCAACTTGTTATAAAACCTTTCATAGTATTGTCCTTGTTCTTGCAATTCAATGTCAGACTTCACGTTCTGTGCTCTTCATAAGGATTCCCTAACATTTTAGTGTTTGATTATAAAGTGCAAAAAGTATTTTGTATGGGTTTTTTCAATCTAATTGGTACTGACTCAAACATATCTGCTCCGCTGCAGCCTACATGTGGCTTGGAAGCACTGTGACAGCCAGACACAACCATGAAAGCTCCGTGTTAGTTGATCTTAGACTTGACATCTGTACGCAAGCTGGCCCAGGTCTTGGCAGTTCCATATCTGCTGGTCTCAAGTTTCGAAGCTTTGTGCTCATCAGTCCTAAGGTTGAACAAGCAGAAACCAAAGTAAATTCTGCCTCTAGCCTAGCCCACTGAGCAAGCCATATCTACTTAGGGCTTGTCTGCATAGTGCAAAACGTGCCCGAGGGTGTGATTTGTGAAGTTCACTAACTTGCTGTGCTCTACCTGCTGCACGTAGACCCTGCTGGCATACTCTACAAGGTACCTCGTTTGTGTGAACATAGTCGTTAAGTCTTCTGAGCTTTGTGGAAGACACAGCGCTCAGAATACATTGTGTTATTAGAGCTGGTTTAAAAAAAATGTTTTTGTGGGGAATGGGGAGTCTATTTCAACCAAATAGAAATTCTGTGAGGAAATTCGAAGGTTTCAGTTTTTCATTGCAAAACAAAACAAAAATCCACAAATTAAGAAACCAAAATTTTCATCTACATTGCTTAATTGAAAAATACATTTTGTCCAGCTCTAATAATAATAATCGGGAGCAAACAGTGTGATGTAGTTGGAAATAGATCTCTGGGGTTTCTTTCTCCCAGCCTTCAGCTCAGTTTCAAGGCATATTCCTACTTCCTCACTCTTTACACTTGCAGGAATTCTTGTACTCTCTGTATGTTCTAATGAAGATATTTTTGCTCCTTGCATCATATCAAACAGAGCAGTTTTAGGTTCACAAACTCCAGACTGAATAACTCTAAAGATACCCGCCTAGCCTTTCCAAAATGAGTTGAAGGCCTCTCTGAGGCCAATTAAATGAAACAAACCTGAAGTTTCTAGGACACAGAATTTTTGATTTGACATTCCTAAAGTAAGTTAGAACAGCTATTAACCTGTGTAATTCTTCTTCTTTTTTTCAGATCAGTGCCTTGTCCTCCTTTCCACTTCTCCCACCTCAAACTATTAAATAAAATCATCAGAAGGATTGTTTTGGTTTGACTAAAGGTGTGCCTGTTGGCAAGGAATGTGAGGGTGAGAAGTCAAGTCAAAATGTTGATTCTAGTGGAAAGCAAGTCATAATCCCTATTATGAAGCTACATATTTTGAAGTCAGGCTTCAAAAAGGTGGCTTTCTACTTTTGACCCAACAAAATATGTGCCTACATTTTGCAATCCTATTTTGTACCCACAGAAAGGATAATTGTAGGCAGAGGTGCAAGTATTTTAATATGCACCCACAGTGCACTTCTATGAGTGCAAATTGTACCTGCAAAAATGGAGGCTAGACCTCAGCATTTTGAAAATATACTTCTTAGAGAAACAGAGAAAGCAAAGTACTAGAGCTATAGAAATTGGCCAACTTAAAACGTTGCTGTTGGAACTTTAACTTTTGCATAGACTTCTTATGTTGTTTAAGTAGCCTCAATTAGTCTTTGAAGTTCAGACCTCATTAAGGCAAATGGAGTAGGGGAGAGTTGATTTCCAGCTTTTGCTGCTGTTTGGTTTTTTGCAACACTTGGTTAAAAAGACAGCTGAAGCACATTGGGATGGCCGTAATTTCACAGCAAACAGCTTTTATTTTAAAAAGGTTTAGTAATTGCAGGCTATTACAGGATGCACATGCAGATTTGGGGGTTTTCCTCAAGCACACGATTTTCTTTTCTCCCTTACGTTAAGATAGGCTTTCTATTTTGGATAGTGTGGTGTGTGGGTGGGTGCATGGAAACTGCCCCAAGAGCAGTCTCTGCCTTTTCCATTCCCTTCCTTATGCCACCCAAGGAGAATGAGCATGATTTAGCTCCCACTGAAGTCAATGGGAGGTTTGCCCATGATCAGTCCATCTGTCAGACAAGGAAGCTGGACCTCATTAAGCTGTGCTGAATTCTGAGGGTTTGTCTCTAATTTGCATATGTACAGGGGAGAAATAAAATAAATATTCAAACGTGACTTCTCTCACAGCTTCTTGTGTATAATTTTTTAGCCAAATCAAACATAAGTCCTGCATGAGAAATGTCTTTACTAAGTTTCACATTTTAAGCTGTTTTTAGTTGCAGCCCTGTTCAAACATGGATGGTTATGATTCTCTTTTACAGTGGCAGAAGTGTATTTTTCTCCCATAACTCTAGTTCAGCTGCAAAGATTTTGCTCAACCATTTTGTAAAAAATTCATCATTAGTCAGTGCTCAAGCATGAAGAATTTCTGTCCAAGAGATGAATGTTTCAGGAAGTGATGACCATGTAAAAACAGGGGCTTACAATGCAAACATGTTCAAACTTTACTGATAACAGGTGTGATAAGCTCAAGTTATAATAAATTAATAGCACTATTCACCCAAGACCTTCAATGTTCTTTTGCCCATTAATTCTCATAGTGCCCCTGTCAAGTTGCTAAGCATTATTATAGCCATTTTTTAAAAGTTAAAACTAATAAAATTGCTTTCTACTTTTGCCAGACCTGGCTTCCACTCCTGATTAGATGGCCAGACAGAAGTAGTTTTAGTAGTTTCATCTCAGATCACATTTAAAAAAAAAACAAGTCCTGTGCAGTTGGCAATTTCTGTTGCGACGAGATCCAGGAGTAGAACAGCAGAGGTACAGAATGGTGAGATCAAAACAGGAAGTGAATTCACAGACCTGTATGTATGGCAATGGCACTGGTCACAGTCAGTGCCATTAGTCTCTCCACTGTCCAGCACCAAAGTCACACACATTTTGAAAACAGGATTTAAATATAAACCACATTAATTTAAATAAAAACCACATTAATTACTATTTCAGTAAAGTCCAGGTCATGTTATAGCTCTTTCATATTGATCTCAAATAAACCATGCATAATCCATTTGAGGTACCATGCCGCTAATGCTCTGCTGCCTTACTATTATTGTCTTAACTCTTTTGTTTTCTGTTATTCCCAGGTAAGGATTAGTCATGGACTTGTTTGAGCAAAGCGCTCAGAAATTCCCTTTCCAGTAAAACTGAGATTAAGAGATGGCTAACTCTCTTTCCAGAGCAAGGAGTCTGATCAAGCTTACTCTTACATAGCCATACTCACACTTGTACTCCTATTGATTTGATGAAGGGTTTGCATAAACAACCCAAGATTCCAGTCCCTCTTAGAGATTAGCTATGTTTGGGGGCTGGGGAGATTTAGTCAGAAAAATATCCACCCAAAACTTGAACCTCCTAATATGCCTGTTTGGGGATGCATCCAAATTTTTCATGCCTCCTTGGAGCAGCCAGATATTTTGTCACATTCCCGTTACTCTTTCTCCTATCAACCGTGTAGCTCTCACTTAGTCATTTATCACATGACTATTCCGTTGACTTCACTCATGTAAATTTGAGCTTTGGGCTCTTTCTTGTGTTTTTTTTTTTTTAATTGATAATCACCTTGTTGTACAGCAGGAGCTAACACACATAAAGAACATCAAGTGTAATGTAAGAAATTGTTCAGCAAGGTCAAATGTTTGGTGTTTGGTATTTCTTTTAAGAAATGTGTCATGCAGCAATGAAGTTTATAACACTTTAAAGGGCCAAGTTTTAGAGTTAAAGAGCAAAATTTCTTTCATTTTTTTAAAAAAAATGAAAGAAAATATGGACATAGCAAAACTTAGTATCAAACTATATAAACTGAATAGTTACGACATTTAAAACAGTCCTGTGCCATTGTCTGGATAAGATCTATCACAATCTGAGAATTCCTTTAATGACTAACAATAATGCTGGTAGTTTTCATGCACAGATGGCCTGTTTCTGAAATTGTTTTCCTCACATTACAGCTGTACAGTGGGATCACAGGGACACACTATTACGCTCACAGAGAAAACAATGCACAATTAAGTGTAGGGACAAACACCTGCATCTTCATATCCACCAAAAGAGCAAAACATTAGCACAACTAACTTGATCTTTAAAAATTTATTCTATCCTTGGCATTAGCAGCCTTTCCATGAAGAAAGGGTGTGGAAAATCCACTCCTCCGTGGGGATAAAATATAAGAACAGAAATCCCTTAAATGGATACCATTTCAAGATTCCCTCCTTTTCTATATGAGCAGGATGGGGAGAAAGTCTCGTTAGCATTTCTGGAATGGAAAACAATGAGACCAATATACATTTTGTTTCTTTCAGTTGCCACTTAACTCACTTCTCCCTGATGTTGCTGATTGACAACACAGAAAATAGTCATTCACATAGGACTAGGTATTTCTTAACATGCCACTATGACTTCATTCTTTGGTATGGAAGCTATAGTTTAACAATGAGATTTTTGGAGTGCTAAGTGAGAAAATTATATGCTGTATTCAGGAGTGCCGTACAAATGATGCAGGGTATTTGGATGAAATAAGAATTGAAATCCATCTGATGTTCAAGCATTGGTTGTTAGTTGCATTCTGCTAGTTCCTAAAGGTCTCAGTCAGTATTGGGGCCCTATTGTTCTGGGCACTGTATGAATGCACAAGCAGACATGGCCCCCTACCCCTAAAGAACTTGCAATCTAATTTGAAACAGGATGCAGCAAGTGATTATTATAAACAGCAGGAGGAAAGGAAGAGACAGTACAAAGGCAACTGTGCTGACACACACTGATATAGATTAGCTCAGTGCACAACTTGTAGGGTCTGAATCACATAACAGTCTTTTTTTTTTTCTTTAAATAAATTTCATCTATTTCTGACTGCTCACGTTGCAGTCATTGGTTGGCTGATTTCTTGTAGGCATCACAACAGAAGTGGGTTTTGAGGAGGCTATTAAAAGTAGCCATAGGGACTTGCTTAGGGAGGGTATATTCCATGACTAATGGTCAGCATGGAGGATAGCATAGAATCATAGAACTGGAAGGGACTTCAAGAGGTCATCTAGTCCAGTCCCCTGCACTCATGGCAGGACTAATTATCTAGACCATTCCTGATAGGTGTTTGTCTAACCTGCTCTTAAAAATCTCCAATGATTGAGATTCCACAACCTCCCTAGGCAATTTATTCCAGTGCTTAACCACCCTGACAGTTAGGAAGTTTTTCCTAATGTCTAATTTAAACCTCCCTTGCTGCAATTTAAGTCCACTGCTTCTTGTCCTATCCTCAGAGGTTAAGAAAAACAATTTTTCTTCCTCCTCCTTGTTACAACCTTTTACATACTTGAAAACTGTTATCATGTCCTCTCTCCTTTTTTCCAGACTAAACAAACCCGGAACTGGACACAATATTCCACTTAAGGCCTAATCAGTGCAGAGTAGAGTGGAAGTATTACTTCTCATGTCTTGCTTACAACACTCCTGCTAATACATCCCAGAATGATGTTTGCTTTTTTTGCAACAGCATTACACTGTTGGCTCATATTTAGCTTGTGATTCCCACTATGACCCCCAGATCCCATTTCACAGTACTCCTTCCTTTGCAGTCATTTCCCATTTTGTATGTGTGCAACTGCTTGTTCCTGCCTAAATGGAGTACTTTGCATTTGTCCTTATTGAATTTCATCCTATTTACTTCAGACCATTTCTCCAGTTTGTCCAGATCATTTTCAATTTTAATCCTAGCCTTCAAAGCACTTGCAACCCCTCCCAGCTTGGTATCATCCACAAACTTTATAAGTGTACTGAAGGAGGTTGTGGAAGACGCAGGCAAATGGACTCCAGGCTCGTATCACTAGCAGAGGTGAGGGAGTGGAAACAATAAGAGAAAAGTGGTTAAGCATGGATGGTTATGTTGTGAAGGGCCTTGAAGATGAGTATAAGAAACTTGAATTTGATTCAGTAGAAAATGAGAAGCCAGTGCAGAGGTTCAAACGGGGTTAAACACAATCGGAACGACAGGCAAGGAAGATTATCTGAGGAGCTGCATTTTCAGTGGATTGAAATGTTCCCAACTTGTATAATGACATGTTAGTGACAGGAGCTGCACTTTGAATGGCCTGGAATGTTCCTGACTTGCATAATGACATGTTAATGACAAGCACTTTGAGGGTCAGAGCAGCATTCTTATCTGTCAACCTTCTGACTTCCATGAATTTTCCCCAAACCAGTGAATTCACCATGGTTAAAAGTCTCCTCAAGGGCACCAGATTCTGCAAATTGAGCAATATGCAGGCTTGTTTTGCTATTATGACCTCAAATTAACAAAATGTCTACTCTACAAGAGATTGTACATTTAGTGCTTTAGGTAAAAAATAACGTAGACTTTATTTAACCATATAAAAAAATAAAACCTGCTTTGATGTAGCAAATAATTACCTCCCAGATATTGTTATAAAAATGAGACACAAAGTGGTGGATTAAGGTTTCTGGATTTCCTTAACTCAACTTGGTTCCTTTGGCACTCAGTATGATCACAGTGCAGATGGCTTTAATTAGGTCCTTCAAAATTCTATAACAGAATCAGTTAAGTTCTGTAGGGCAGACCTGGCCTGCGCTCTCTGTTGGAAACTTTTTTTTACATCAAATGTAGACTGAAAAATGTGCAGAACATCACTGTCCTGTTGTCAGACAACTCCTGGACATAAGCTACACATGGATCTCCTTGTTCTTTTGGAGAATGTTATTGTAAGTGCTAATTTCACCATCCCTACACAAGCTTGATGAAATGATAAAATGATCTTTCTACACTTTAGCCAAGATAGACTTATTCTAGAAATTGTTCAGATTGCCAGGAGATAAGTTTGACCATGAAAGTCAGGGTCATGTTACTGGAAATGGAAACACGATTGAAAAAAAAAATTAAAGGACAAAATATTTATCAACCATAGAGTTGGATTTGTCAAAGGAATAAGGGGGAGATAATGTTCAGTTTGGGGAATTCTAGTAAATAAATGGAATTCTGACCCTCAGCAACATTCAAAAGTAGACAAAGGTTAAATCTAGTGATTAAACCCAAAGTTCTATCAGCCATACTCCCCTCCAGTGGGCAGTGAAGGGCAGAGGGATAGAAAAGGAGAGGAGAAGGGGGGGGGGGGGGGCAAGCCCCCCCCCCCAACACCAGCGATAGGAGCAAAGATATCTACAACATGATTTCTCCCCTTCCTCTCCTACACATATAGAAGCCACTTGGAATTATTAACTTGTAGGAGCTCTGTGGATTTGGACCTGAGTTGGGACAGAGCCATGTGCCGGAACTTGGGGAGACAGAGCCAGGGACACAACTTGTCTATGTGGTATTGTCCTTTCCATAATCTAGGTATGTTGTGGATTCTCCATCACTTGATGTCTTTTCAACTTGATATCTCACTAAATGATATGCTGTAGGTCAAACAGAAGTTATGGGCTTGATGTAGGAATTACTGGGTGAGGTTCTGTGGCCTGTGTTATGCAGATGGGCAGACTAAATGATCATAGTCGTCCTTCTGGTCTTAAGATCTATGAATCTCTGAAAACAAAAGGGCATACATTTTATTAAAAACAAAAGTAACTCCCGCTGTGCATTAGAAGGGATTAGAGTAGAGTTACAGCAGAGAATAAACCTTAGTAGCCAGGCAGACCCTAGGGAGCATCAGAGTTGCTTTCTGTTTTTCCAGGAGCTTCTCTGGCTCAGTGGGATTTGAAGGTTGCCTCAATCTCTGAAGTTGCAAATTCCAGCCTTTGAGAGAAGAATGCAGCAACAAGCCTACAAACATCTCTTGGTGGAGTGTTTGATATTTTTCTTATCCTATCCTTTCCCATGCAGAGGAGCATTTAGATCTCCTTGGGCCTGATCCACGTCCCATTAAAATTAATAGAAAACGCACACTGATTTCAGCAAGAGTTTTATCAGGTCCACCTAGAGGAAAACCCAGCTTTTGTGTATTCCCTAGTTTTCTATAAATGTAGAAATGCAGGAGTTTTCATAATAAGCAGTGATGATTTATCTCCATTCAAGTTTGTACATTTGGAAATAATTACAGTAATATCTCACTATTATATAGTACATAATCGTGCACCATACTCTCTAGCTTCATGCCAGGTGCACATGGAATAAGTGCCAAGTACTGAATCACCAGTATCATTTCTTGCATTACCTGAGTTTTCACTGTCTCTCTCCTGTCGATCTATGATTAGACTTGATTTTGCTTGGTGTCTGAAAACTGAGAACTTCATGATCTAAGCTACTATGGCTTCACAAACACTCTAGCCTACATTCACTAAACAGTAAACACGTTATTTGCCTGTAATCCTGTCAGAAATCTGGTCACATACTTGATAGGAAATATTTTGAACTTTTTCCATTTTTGTTCAACATCCCCCCAAAATGCCCCACCAAGGGACACATTTTGTCATCAGTTATGTACACATCTCTCATTAAAGTCAATGGGAAATGGGAAGTGTGTGTGTGTGTGTGTGTAACTGATAGTAGAATTTGGATCTGTGAATAACTTGCTAGCTAGCCTGCGTTTCAGACCTATGTGACATTTTAAAAAAAATTTGTTTTAATGATTTAGCTCTGATCCTTACAGGAATCAAACTTTTCCATGTTAACTGTCGGCAGTGTTAATCTATTTATACTGTGTGAAACATTATTCAGTTATTACAATTATGCCAGCTCTTTTTATCCTCAAAGTTCCTTTCAATGCTCTTTTACTATATGTAATTTTGCCTAATATTTTAGGATATATTTTATTAGAATTACTAAAACAATTGTAAAACTTGAATTTTTCTGTCCAACTATAGTTATTTTTTCCCTTGACAAAATTTCACATGGTTGCTGAACTACATGGTACATTTTCTAACTGTGCTTCTTTCCATGCAGAAAAGAAACAAAGGTAGATGAGAAAGGAAGATCCTATACCATTCTTCCTTCCACACCTGCCTAGCTTTCTTTCCATCTTCCTTCCTTTTCACTTCTTTCTTTCCCTCTGTTCTTCCAATTCTCTCACTCATCTTCTCTCCCCCTCTTCCATTTCATCTCCTCTCTTCTCAGCTCGGCCATCTTGGCCTCTGTAGTCTCCTTTCATCCATGTTAATGTCAATCTGTGTTCTCTCTCTCTCTCTCTCTCTTTCTCACACACACACACATTCTTTATTTCTTCAATATCAACTCCCTCCCAACATTGTAATAAAGCTCATCTCACTTGATGAATAAAAAGATCAAATATGCTAATTATTCTCAGTTCAATTTATTTTTCTCTCTTGCCCTTGTCTTCTTCCCCTTTTCCTCTCCCCCTTTTAAATGAGGTTTAATGTGGCAGTGTCCTGCCCTTTTTTTCCCAGAGTACATTGATCATCTAAGGAGATGTGCCACACACAGACATCCAAAAGTTTCAATTTCATTTTTATCAGGGGTTGGCCAGTCCAGTGCCAGACTGTGCACACATTTAAACAACAGCAGCTCTCTCAGGGGAGTATAGAGTTGCAAGCTTCAACATCTATATGCAAATTAGATTTTATTTATTTGCTATCAGTTACAGCAGAAATTTTCCATTGAGGCAATTTTAAAACTGGCATTGTCTCACTGGCTGCAACACATATAGAAACTTATTTTTAAATGCCAGCATATCCTAAGGCAAGGTTATATCATAACTGAATAATCATCCTGAAGAAATAGCAGGTAATACTGAAGTCCACTAAACAGAAGTGCAGGGAAGAGATTCACAGAGACATTTGTTGTATGACAAGTGGAGAAGAGGCATTGAAAACAAAGAATATTTTCATAAAATCTCCCAGGCAGAGGACTGTAAAACACACCCAAGTGCACTCTAATCCACACACTCTCCTAAGCTTTGGCATATGTAAATCTGGAGCTAAATCCAGCAAAAAGAAAGCATGTTTAACTGGTGACCCATGGAAACTTAGCAGGTATACTGTTACACAGCTGGGGGGACTAAGCCTGACACTTCAAAAGAAAGCCCCTCTTCAGTGGTCCTGGAACACAATATTAAGTATATTCTGCTGCTCTTTTCTAGGAAGAAGATGATTTTACTCTTACTAAATACTATCTGTCAACTGGATTGTAGAGATTGACATCAATGGACCTCATAAAAGGTGCCCTAGCAATCTCTCAAGACATCCTAAGTGCAGACAGAGTCTTCCTCTGAAATGTAAATGGCAGTAGACTACGGAAAGACTTCAAAGCAAAACCAAAACCACACCAGCTAGAGGTTTTGAGTGGACTTTTCTCTGCCTAACAGCTGTATTCTTCATGAGAGAATAGAGTGGTTGACCTCAGGAACAAATCTGCCCCCAGTGGAGAGTATTAAACAGGCCAAGTATGACCTAAAGATGTATTGGTGCAAAAATATTGGTTTCCAGTTCCTGCTCCCCAGAAGAGTCAAATCTTTTAAAAATATAATTTTACTTTTTGCAATACATTTAATCAGAAATGGCATTTAAGCCACAACAACAACCCTTCCTCCCCCCCCCACCCATGGTGAAGCTGGGGCGGGGGTCTCACCATCCTAGACCTAATGCAATTGCTGATTGCAGCATGACCTCCAACAAAGCTTTGAGATCTCATCTACAATGACACACAGCCCCATTTTCAGCCTTCAATATAGGTGCACCAGTGCTGATCCACAGTGCAGGTAAGGAAAGCTGTGAGTTGCTCTGGTGGAGTTTATAGGTTTGGGAACAAATTGATAAAGTAAAGAGTAATAAGTCACCAGGATCAGATAGTATTCACCCAAGACTTATGAAGGAACTCAAATATAAAGTTACAGAACTACTAACTGTGGTATGTAACCTACCACTTAAACCAGCCTCTGTGTACCAGATGACAGGAGACATAGGCGCTGACTTTCCCTCTGCCCCATGGTTGCTCCACCCCTGCCTCTGGCCCCACCTCTGCCCACCCCTGCACCACCCTCACCCCACCCCAATTCCATCCCCTTCCCCTAAGTCCCTGCCCCACCTCTTTACCACCTCCTCCCCCAAGTGCGCCATGTCCCCACTCCTCCCCCTTCCTCCCGGAAAGTCCTAAGCACCAGCAAACAGCCGTTAGGTGGTGGGCGGGAAGCACTGGGAGGGGGAGGAGAGGGGACGCAACACGCTCGGGGGAGGAGGAGGCAGGGATGGGGTGGCGGGAGCTTGGTTGCCGGTGGGTGCAGATGTGCACCCATGAAGTCAGCACCTATGACAGAAGGGTATCTAATGTAAGGCCTATTTTTAAAAAAAAGTCTCCAGAGGCAATCCTGGTAATTCCTGGCCTGTACGCCTAACTTCAGTACCAGGCAAATTGGCTGAAACTATACTAAAGAACAAAATTATCTGCCGCATAGATAAACATGATATGTTGGGGAAGAGTCAACATGCCTCACCAATCTATTAAAATTCTTTGAGGGCGTCAACAAGCATGTGGACAAGGGTGATCCAGTCGATAGTGTACTTGCAGTGTCAGAAAGCCTTTGACAAAGTCCCACACCAAAGGCTCTTAAGCAAAGTAAGTAGTCAGAGGGAAGGTCCGCTCATGGATCAGTAACTGGTTAAAAGATAGAAAACAAAGAGTAAGAATAAATGGTCAGTTTTCACAGTTAAGAGAGAGAAATAGCAAGATCACCCAAGAATCTGTACTGGGACCAGTGCTGTTGAATATATTCATAAATGATCTGGAAAATGGGGTGCAGAGTGAGGTGGCAAAATTTGCAGATGATACAAAATTACTCAATAATCAAGTCCAAAGCTGATTGTGAAGTGTTACAAAGGGATCTCCCTAGACTGGGTGACAAAAAGGCAGAGGAAATTCAATATTAAGTGCAAAGTAATGCACATTGCAAAAAAAAAATCTCAATTTAGATGGGGGTCTAAATTAGCTGTTGTCACTCAAGATAGATCTTGTAGGCATCATAGATACTGTTCTGAAAACATCCACTCAGTCTGCAGTGGCAGTCAAAAAAGCTAATGGGATAATAGGAACCATTAACAGGGATAGATAATAAATCAGAAAATATCATAATGCCACTATATAAATCCATGGAATGGCCACACCTTGACTATGGTGTGCAATTCTGGTTACCCCATCTGAAAGAAGATATATTAGAACTGGAAAAGATACAGAAAAGGGCAACAAAAATTATTAGGGGCATGGAACAGCTTCCATACAAGGAACGATTGAAAAGACTGGGGGTGTTCAGCTTAGAAAAGAGACCAATAAGGGGTGATATGACAGAGGTCTATAAAATCAGGAATGGTATGAAGAAAGTGACTAGGAAAGTGTTATTTGCCCCTTCACATAACACAAGAACTAGGGTTCACCTGATGAAATTAATAGGTAGCAGGTTTAAAACAAAAGGAATTACTTCACACAATGCACAATCATTGCTGTTGCAATGGGATGTTTTGAAGGCCAAAAGTATACATAGGTTTAAAAAAGATTTATATAAGTTTATGGAGGATAGGTCCATTAATGGCTATTAGTCAAGATGGCCAAGGACGCAATCCCATGCTGCAGGTATCTCTAAACCTCCAACTACCAAAAGGATCTGGCACTGGCCATTGTCGGAAGACAGGATATTGAGCTAGATGGACCCTTGGTCTGACCCAGTATGGCCGTTCTTATGTTCTTATCCTGGAATCAAACGGGAATAAATTCCACCAGTGCACATTGCAGCTTTCTTTGTCTACACATAGCGTTTATACTGGTACAAGCTCACTGAAGGTTGTTCTTGTAGCTAATTTTATTCTTAAATTCTTAATGTCTGTCAAAAGTGGATGAAAAAAATGTAGAAAGGCTAGTTGTCTCCTCCCAGTGGCTATCACTATAATGAGACTTATGGTAATATGGATTTAAAAATAATTATAAAGGGCAAATTCATTGGTTTATTTCCTACTACCACTGGAATATATGTGACTTTATTTTATTCTCTCTAACCATGTTGTGAATGAGTTTTAGAGCTTGTAAAAGGTGCCAGGTTGACAGTCCTGGAGTACTGAAGTCCTTTATTTGTCCACACTGTATTACCAGTGCACATCAACCTTGGTCTTGAAGGGCTAACCCTAGAGGTGAGTGTGATGTTATTGACATGAACTGTGACTGTATAGATCATTGTTTCAACCAGGGTTCTATGGTTGCACCAGGTCTTGTACAGAGGATGTCAAGTGGGGTGTCTATGGGAAGGTTGTAGTTTGCTGGTTATGATTATGCTATCTGTATGTGTGTATCATTTTTGTATTTGAAGTTATGAATATTGGCTATGTACTTGTATCTCAATGTGTTTGATTCTAAGTAGTCTCAGTGAAGCATTTGGTCAGCTTCTTGAGAAAGGACTATTCTCAGTAAGTGCCCATTCAAGAAACACTAGACTTTGGGAAATTCCAATCCACATCTGAGCTTTCCTGGGAACGTTCAAACTAACATGTAAACAATGGCGTCGGCCTGCAAAAAGCTGAATCATTTATGGACATTTGACTTGCCCAGGTGGCTACAAACTCCATCTTGTTGCTGTGATTTTGCACAGGAGAACAAAGGGGTTTCTGCCCACAAGAGAGAGAATATAAAAGGTCCTGGAAACCCTTCCATTTTGTCTTCAGCTGGCTTAAGAGATGGCCTCTTCACACCAAAGAGATGCCTGAAAGAAACTGGAACAAAGGACAGTAACTACGGGGGTGTGAGTGATTGCTGGACCCAGACTAGGAAGGAGTCCAGTCTGTGAAAGAAGCTTATTGGAACATCTCTGGGGGCGAGATTTCATCTGTAATCAGTTTCTTACTGTATTAGGCTTAGACTTGTGTGTTTTGTTTTGTTTTGCTTGGTAACTTACTTTGTTCTGTCTGTTATTACTTGGAACCACTTAAATCCTACTTTTTATACTTAATAAACTCACTTTTGTTTTTTATTGAACCCAGAGTAAGTAATTAGTGCCTGGGGAGCAAACAGCTGTGCATATCTCTCTATCAGTGTTATAGAGGGCGGACAATTTATGAGTTTACCCTGTATAAGCTTTATACAGAGTAAAATGGATTTATTTGGGGTTTGGATCCCATTGGGAGTTGGGTATCTGAGTGCTAGAGACAGGAGCACTTCTTAAGCTGTTTTCAGTTAAATCTGCAGCTTTTGGGGCACATGGTTCAGACCCTGGGTCTGTGTTGGAGCAGACTGGCATGTCTGGCTCAACAAGGCAGGGTTCTGGAGACCCAAACTGGCAGAGAAAATGGGCTCAGAGGTAGTCTGGGCCCATCAGGTGACAGTTCCAAGGGGGTCTCTGTGACCGAACCCGTCACAGTGAGATGGTAGCTCAAGTGCCATAGCCCTGCATTTTTTGGTTTCTCTGCTGAGATTGGCAGGTGAGGTGCCAATCAGAGCTGTGTATATAAAAACTAAAAGGGTATCCTTGACTGAATGGCGAGGGATGTTTTGACAACTTTTTTTTAAGCCAATTTGTCAAAATTGAAACTATTTGCAGGGAAGGGCTGGTTTTGACAAATTTCCTGCTTTGGAAAAACAGTTTTAAAAAATGTCAAAATGTCCCATTTTGGGGAGCGGAACTGCCAAAATGAGTTTTTGTTTGAAATCCAAGTTTATTTATAGCTTAAAAATCAAAATGAAAATGAAATGTTTAGAAATTGCCAGTACAAAACATTTTGACTGATCCAATTTTCTATTTGTAAATTAATTCAAGATATTGACTTTTCATCCAGATTTGAGATAGGGAAATTTTTTTGATGTCTTCAGAATTCTTGCAGGAGGGGAAAGCCATACCCCCAACTCCCTGCAAACCCTTTTTATTTATATTTCTGCAAACATTCAATTTGACTATCTTTTCTCCTTATTCATTTTCAAAAGTGTTTGTTGAAAACCATAATTTCACAAATACACATGCAAATCCAGTTTGGGGTGAGTGATCACACCTAAAGTGTTTGCCTGGCCAGGGTGTAATCTCTTTGATTTGTGCTGTCTCTCTGGACAAGGGTGGATTTTGCCCTTAATGGGTGTTACACGAGAACTATTTTAGTTAATAGAGCTAGATTTTTGTTTTTCTTTGTATAGTCTCTGCTTTGCCAACTTTTGTGGTTTTGTTTCCCCTTTTTCATCTCCCTCCACCTTATGCAATAATACTGTAGAACAGTCACATCTGGCTTTAAAATACAATTTGCTTTTTTTGTGTGGGGGCACTGATGCACAAAAACAATTGTAATGCTAAATGGGTACTAATTATGAACAATGAGTCACCAATGTACTTTGAGGCAAACGTGGTTTGATTGATGTGAAGTGCCTGAACTAGGGGGGAAAATGGTAGCAACGTTTTTGTTTTTGTTTTTCCCTCTCTCATCCATCTTTTTTTTTTTTCAATATTTTTTCCCATTTCCCCCCCAACTGACAGTCATGAGAAGTTGTCATGTTACATAACCACTTCTATCCTTGCCAGATGGAGCATGATGCAATTAAATATCGGACATTGCATTCCTCAGCCCTGTTGTATTTTGCATGCTATTTGAGAATTAGTTCTACATTATATTCAAAAGTGGCCAATTTCTACCCTCGCTTAGCCACTGTGGTCAGATGTTGGCTGCGTGTGTGTGTGTTCTTTCTGCGTGCTGTACTGAGTCTAGCCAGATAGCCGTACAGCAGTCTCCGAACGAACTGCCCAATAACCGCAGACTCAATTCGTAGCGAAGGAATTTGGCCAGATTTATTGTCAATGAAGCACAGTCCTAATATCCTGGCTCCATGCTTACAGGTACGCTACCACATGTATGCCCATTGCAACGGACTAGCTCAGTTAATGGCATGACTTTCCATTATCCCCTAGGCCAGCCAAAGACACTCCCGCCGAGATACCTCTTTAAACACCGATACAAACAAGTTATGTATTACTCCTGACATATCTAGGTGCCACCCTCTGATGTATTTGGGTGCCACCCATTACCTTGTACATGTTGGTTCAATCAAAACATCTCTATCCATCATGCTGTCATCCTGACCTCATCTTTAGGATGGGTCAGTGTGTTCCTGTTATCTTTGGGGAATGTGTTTGGTATCAAGGTGTTCTGGTACCACCTTTCTGAAATGTGTTTGCGTATATATTCTTATGCCTAGCACTACTTAGGAATGTGTGTTTCTGCAATATCAGCCCTGTTCTTGACAGATTCTGTGACCAGGGCCTGCCTCTTGCTCACAACTTAACTTTGCTTTATATCAGCGAAGTTTTGACTATTTTAGTCCAGGCCTCAGGACTCATACCAGGCCTCTGATACATGGGCTTATATTTGAGGTCCTCTTCCTACTACAGCCACCTACTTCCTCCCCTAGACACTACCCCAAATGATCTATGTTTCATTTTATGCTTCTCTGCAGTGCTGTTTCCCACAGTTGCTGCTCTAATATGAAGATTCTCAATTTAGAAGGGTCCAAAGCAAAACTTGGGATCCCAAACTTTGGTGTGTTTGAAATCTGGATCTGAATTTTTGTAGTTTGGGTATTGGGCATGAGATAACATCTCCTTGGGGGGAGGGGGAAATAAGGTGCTGAAATCTTGGCATGTCGATTGCTGTTATAGGTGCAATTCTTGCAATTTGAGATAGGCCCAGACCACAGCATATGGATCTGAATCTGGCTCCAGAGTTTCCCAATATTTCAGTGTATTAGGAAGCAGGCTTTGGGTTCAAGATAGGATATAGCCAAAAAAGTTCAGCTCCAGATCCAAATTCACCTGTCTATTGTGGATATTTGGATAGAGGATTTTGGTTTAAGCCATCTCTAGATTCATTGCTGGGTATAAAACCTCTATTGTGCAATATTACTTCCAAAAAGATCTGCTTCTTTCAAGCAGGGTTGCACATGCTTGACTGACATTTTCTTCTTGATGCTGTCAGAATGTAGCTAATTATATGATATGCTAATCTACAGATCCCTTGTGTGTATCCTCCCAATTCCCCACCTGTGCCCTCACAGGGACTCGTGCAGCACCACTGTATATTGCTACATCCTAATGCCAGGTTCCATATATTATGCAACAAACAAACAGAAAAGGGTAGCATGGAATTAGTGCCACCAAAAGACACTGTTAAACCTGAGACCAAGTAAAACTATTGTAAGATGTTAATTTAAAAGTAAAGCTGGTTGAATTACTGATTTTTGGCAGGTTGCGGGGGGGGGAGGGAACAAAAAAAATCAGTTAAGCTTAAACCCAAACTATATGTTCTTTAAATGTTGGCATATTGAAAATGTTGACAAAACCAGCATTTCAGCTTGAATTTTTCTTTTTGTTTCCAGTCACTTAAAAAAACTAAAAACAAAGAACTAGACTCTCAAAATGATGGTGGTGGTGGTGCTGCTGTCCTTATTACCTTTAGCCCAGTGGTTAGGGAAGTCACCTGGCTTCAATTCCCCGCTCTGCCTGATGTGATGTTAGCTTTGCTCACCCACATTATAGGAGACTGCCTCAAGCCCAGGCACTATGGGGTGTTCTGGGAAACAGACGTGTCTCAATCTCTCCTCTTTAAGCTGTTCCACTGTATATAAAAAATAAAAGAGACATTGAAGCATGAACTCAGACTCAGGTCTCTATCACTGCAGATGAGTCCCCAACCAAGGGGGCTAATAGAGTCATTTGCACTCACTTTCTTTGGTCCAATGACTGGAATGCCTGGTCAAAAAGGGACACTGGCAGGCCACTAAAAGTCTGGTTGGCTGCCACAGGGCAAGCAGGCTCTGTGCCCGGCTCCGTGCGGCTCCCAGAAAGTAGCTGGCATGTCCCTCTGGCTCCTAAGTGGAGGGGCGGCCAAGGGGGCTCCGCATGCTGCCTCCGGCTGCCGGCTCCACAGCTCCCATTGGCCAGCCCATTTCTATTTAAATGTCTTAATTAAATATAAATTAAAGATGCTCTCAAAGTAGCATGGTGTAGTGGTTGGAGGACTGGCCTGTGAATCAGGAGAACTAGAGTTTTTATCCCAGTTCTGCCAATTACCTAGTGTGTGGCCTTGAGCAAGGCACTCTGCTTCTCTGTGCTTGTCTCCCCTCCCACTTTTGTCTGTTTTGTCTATTTAGAAAAAATGTAAGTTCTTCAAAGGACAGTCTCTCACTATGTTTGTACACCACGTAACACAATGGAGTCCTTGTTCTGGCCTCAGGTGGGGCACTACCAGAATATAAATAATGTAATAATCTCAAGGTGCATCAGGAAAAGAGCAGAAAGGCATAGAATTAAGGTCTCGGCTGTATTTACTCTGACTCTTGTGTCTGCCAACTGATGTCAGGATGCTAGAGTGGATTCAACCAGCTAATGTAATCCCTCCTCTGGAGAATGGACTTGCTGTAATGTATAATCAGCATTAGAACTAAGACTTAAACTAGGACCCTCATGATTCTAAGCCAGCTGTTCTCCCCCCTGGGGGGAGGGGGGAAAGAGAAAGCCTCCCTCTGGCAGAGCTAGTAGGTGATCTGCTAAACTTGTCTTAGCTGGAAGTCTCTGTTTGCTAATCTTACCCCCACTATTTTTTGCATGGTTCTTTGTTAGATTGTAATGTGCTCTTGTAACACCAGGCCTGAAGCATTAGAAGGCATCCAGTACCTATGTTTGAGGTAAGGCTTCTTTTTCAAAGTCTCAGTTAGGTAACTGTATCATGAGAGGAGGTAATTTGGCAGAAAAGCAAATGCATGCTGTCTTCTAGCGAGGTAGGTTGCTGGCTGAGTGCTCACAAGTGAACATGGAGAGGGAGAGAGGAATCATTCTGTGATATTTCTGTCCTTTAAGACAGTTGGGGCTGATTCAAATTTTCTTCTGCACTTCTGGAGTTGTCAGTCCACAGCAGGAGGGTGGGGATGGGGCACCCCAGGAAATCAAAGCAAACTCGATTATCTATCTGCTGACAATGACAAAACCATTTCATTCCTCAGCTCTTCACAGAATGTGAGGGGGAAAAATTAAAAGCGTGAACATTTTTAATGAGTGCAATTATTGAATCATCAGTCACACAGTCCATCTGCTTCAGAGTGTTCCAGTGACTAGAGAAATACTAAAATACTGCATTGCCTTTTTGTATTCATATAATCACATAAATGTTCTTTAAGGAAGAGCTAATGATATTCATATATCATACCCATCACTTTCAGTAACTCACAGCTCTCCTTTTTTCTTCCTTCACTTTATTAATTACTAATTTTGCATTTTGACACCAATTCACTGGAAATATCCTGGCAAAAGCATGGATAACAGTTAGCCCTGTGACATTAAATACAGACACATGTAATATTCAATTGGAGAGATAAATTTTGCATTAGTTTATCTCAAAGGTACCATTCAGTCTGGAGTTTTGTGAACGAAATGAACTTTACACTGCAGTAAAAGAGGACTGGATTTTAAATTCCTGTCCCTACTACTATCAATCCACTTGGTGCACAGGTCTGGCTGTGACAGTATGTCAGTGAAGAGCCAAAGCTTACTCAATAGAGTTAGAAAAACCTCTGCAAATAGTCAGGATAGATGGGGGAAGGGAGGGAGGTTCCAACAAACATGAACCTGAGGAATTGTGACAGAACTATAAATCTGGTTTGGCTCTGATAGCCTAAAATCCATCCCAGAATGGCAGGAAAGGTGGAGATTTGGATCTTGAAACACTAGCAGGCTTTGCTATGTACTAACTCATTATTGTGTTAGTATTTGTGTGACAAGCATGTGGCTGAGTAAAAAGGAGAATGGTTTTGTGCAAGGAACGTTGGCTGGGATTGCAAACAAATATAACAACACAATGTAATAGATCTGCAATGAGTAGGTCATGTCAGGATCCCTCTACAATACCCAGCTATGAATTGCCCAGATTCATTAATGTGCATATCTGAAGTATATTGCCTGAGAAACCAGTAATATTGCTACAGGCACCAATATCACAACATTTTAAGGTTTTATCTTAAACTTCTTTCATTTAGAATCTGTAAACATTATATGGTAACAGTTGTTTTTCTATAGATAATACAACAAAAACAACCACATTTCTGGCTCGCATCTCAAGTTTGGAAATCCCATTTCTTGTAGCATTGGATAGTCTAGTCATAGAATATGTAATTCATAGCAGCTGATGCCAAACTAATGACCCCAACAAATTAGACATTTTGAATTATGCATCATGTCCACTCTAATCCTGTCATTTGAGCTAAAACCAGCGAGACTGTATGTGTGCTGGTGAAATCCCATTATTTGTTGTCAGTGATAAGGTGAGTTATTGTTTTTATTGTTACATTATCATACTTGCTCTATGAAGTAATTATTTATTACATTTTCAAACCGTATGTTTTATTTGGGAAACAAAGATCAAAGAGGCAAACAGTTGGCTCTAATGTTATTGGCAGCATACAGGCTTTGGCTAATTAATATACTCCTAACTTTTTCTCCCTCCCCGCAAGTTAACCCTTGCTGGAGCTACAGCTAGGGTGACCAGATAGCAAGTGCAAAAAATTGGGACAGGAAGTGGGGGGTAATAGAAGCCTATATAAGAAAAAGCCTCAAATGTCAGAACTGTCACTATAAAATCAGGACATCAGGTCACCCTAGCTACAGCAACAATTTTTGCTATCAGGATGGAGAAGTGTTAAGTAAAATAAATAATTAAGCAATGTATTGCTGAAGTTGTTCTGCTTGGAGGAATATTGGATTATTTTGTTTTTCAAAGTTCCAAATGTGGGTACTGACTCTTGCATAGAGCTGTGAAAAAATATGGCCCCACTTTCACAGTTTCCTCAGTAGTAATCTAAAAGTAATCAGTAATCTCCTTCTCCTGTGAGAAAGTAATCACTGGTATGTGGCAGATGACTGCTGAAACCAATAAGTGGCAGTAGATTAATTCTCCCCTGAAACTTTGATAGCTATGGTTAAGGGCTGTCAGTAAAAGGGTATGTGCTGTGTCGGGTGTTCTGGAGAAGACTCACCCAAGTCAGGTTTGGCTTATCCTTTTGCAAATCTCGCTTACAGACAGCTCCCCAACCTGAAGAAAATACTCACTAGCAACTACCAACCACACAACAAAAACACCAACCCAGGAACCAAATCCTGCAACAAACCCCGGTGTCAACTCTGTCCACATATCTATTCAAGGGACACCATAATAGGACCTAACCACATCAGCCACATCATCAGGGGCTCATGCACGTGCACATCTACCACTGTGATATATGCCATCATGCGCCAGCAATGCCCCTCTGCCATGTACATTGGCCAAATGGGACAGTCTCTACGCAAAAGAATAAATGGACACAAATCTGACATAAGGAATCATAACATTCAAAAATCTGTAGGAGAACACTTCAGTCTCTCTGGTCACTCAATTACAGACCTAAAAGTGGCAATCCTTCAACAAAAAAACTTCAAAAACAGACTCCAACGTGAAACTGCAGAACTGGAATTAATTTTCAAACTGGACACCATCAGATTAGGCCTGAATAAAGACTGGGAGTGGTTGGGTCATTACAAAACCTAAACCTAATTTCCCCAATACTAAGTTCCCCCTACTGTTAGTCACACCTTCTTGTCAACTGTCTGAAATGGGCCACTCTCGTTACCACTTCAAAAGTTATTTTTCCTCCCTTGGTATTCTGCTGTTAATTGAACTGTCTCGTTAGACTGACCTCATACGTGGTAAGGCGACTCCCATCCTTTCATCTATTTATACCTGCTCCTGTATTTTCCACTCCATGGATCTGATGAAGTGGATTCTAGCCCACGAAAGCTTATGCCCAAATAAATTTGTTAGTCTCTAAGGTGCCACAAGGACTCCTCATTGTTTTTGCTGATACAGACTAACACTGCTACCACTCTGAAACCAAACCAAGGGTGTGATCCTGCCTACATTTACAAAAGTGAGGACCTTTTCAAGTGAGTTTGTGATGCCAGCAAGTGATGCCAGATGACAAATCAGTGAGAAAGGGAGAAAAGTGAGATTGCACAGAGATCAGGTGTGGAGAGGTAGGCTTGAGGGTCCCAGGACTACACCCTGCGATCACAAAACTCCCAAACTACTGCTGAACTTTGGCTAGTTTTGATAAAATGTCTAATTTATAGTTTGGCATTAAATGCCTGACCTTGACATGAAATCAAAACAAAAGTAGAAATGATGACTGAACTTTGAGATTTTTGGTGATCATTTGAATTCAGTATTTTAAGTGTGAATCTGGGAGCACTAAACCAATGCAAACCAAAATTGAATGACTGCAAAGAAAAAACACTTTTTCTCATAGCTTATATAGGGATTCTCTGATAAAGCTGAGATCTTCTACCTTACTTATGTTTATTATTGTTATTATTTAACATTTATATTGTGGATCGGGTTGGGTCAGGCAGTGGTAGGCACTGAATCAATGTATAGTTAATTATAATCTCTGAACCAAAGATCTTACAACCTAAAAGACAACACATAATGGGTGGGTGAACTAAACAAGCCAATGGACAGGTGGGACAGATGAAGTAACAGGGATGGAATCCTGGCCCCATTGAAATCAATGGCAAAACTCTATTTGACTTCAGTGGGCCCAGGCTTTTTACTCAGGAGATTTATAGTATGAACTATCCATGAATACAACTCTAACCTGCAGTAAGCCAATTGGGATAAGCAGTTACAGGAATCATAGCTCACCTCCAACTTTGCCATTATCAAAGGCCAAATTTCTCTAGTCGTCATTGCAAAGGTAGGCTGCAAGAACCTGAATATTTGGTCAGTGTGCTTAGCTTTCACCCCAGAACTTCAGCATGCCAGACCAAATTTAGCCCTGACATAAATGGACACAACGTTCATTGATAGCAGGGCTCAATGTGGTCCATTATGAAACCAGGAGTTGACAAGAAATAAAGAGGAAAAAAAAGCTGTCTTAAAAATCTCTTGTTATCCAAAGTTAACTGCTAGGAACGGCCGATGGTAAAAGTCGTTTACAAAGTACGGTGACAACCAATTTAGAGGGGCTTATTGCTACAGTAAACTTTAATACCAGCAATATTTTCAATAGACATTGGTGTCTGCAGCACATTTTGGACAGTCCTCATTGAAAAACTGGTCAAAATGTAATGGTGCTGAGCAAAACTAGTACCGGCCACATTTTAAAATGTATTTAACCTTTCCCACCTTCACCTAATTAATGAACTTTACTTTACCACTTTCTTCACACACACAAAAAATAGTCCCTAATTCACTACTGCCATACCAATCAGTTTAACTGTGCAGTAATACTAATGGAAGTGGGGGAGAGGGATGGTGTGAGAGAGAGAACACATAAATGGTTTCTTTGAACTGTAAGGAAAGGAATAGAGAACGTTAACAAAGAATGTAATTTAATACCTAATCAATTTACTGATTGGATTTTCCATGAGATTAACTTTGAGTCCAGAATGAATTGCACTGATCTCAGAAACAGCTATAATGACCACCAGTGGTATGAGGCTGTAGTGGTATAAAAATGATAATGTCAGAGATTTTAAACAGCTACTATAGTTAATTAAATATGCTCAGATAACCTTACAGGTCAGACATAAACCCACAAAAGCAGGGCAATTCTGAGGTAAGGCTGCCAGAAAGTCTGTAATTCTGCCTGTTGTGCTTACATATTTATTGCCGCACATACGGCCTTTTATCTGGGGTCCCAGAGCAGTCGATTATCTTACATACCAAAGGGGTGAAACCTGCGCTCAGATAAATATGCAAAATTCCCTTTGACTTCCATGCATTTTGTGTATGTATTTCCAAGAGCAGTATTTAGCTTCATTCAATACCTCTGAGGCAGTTTAAGATTAAAAACAAACAAACAAAAAACAACATAGCTGTGCTCAGAACAGGAAGGAGGGCAGGCAAAAGTGACCTTTATGTTCCATCTGATACTGGGGCCAATAGGTCATTTTGGCAGCCAGGTATCAACCAGATATGCTTGTGTCCTGGCCAGTCACAAGGAGCCATCTCCCCTGCAGTGGGGGGCAGAAGAGGCTTGCAGTATCCTAGGCTTCTTACTACCTGGCTTTGGAGATTGCTTTATACCTGGCTTTGCGCTGCTGAAGCAGAGGATTTGACCACAAGACTTATTTTTAACTCCAGGACTACTGGGCTAAATTCCACTGGGCTAAATTACTTTAATCTGTAATATGTTAACTTACTGTAGTTTTTAACATCTAATTAATTTGTTTGTTGCTTTCCAATATTAGCTCCCATATAGGAGTGTGGCACCTTCCCATTCACATGAATGAGACTTGCCGTGATGAGGCTGCCACTCCTCTTACACTATAGAATTCAAAAAAGATCCTGGCGAGGTGCCGTGCTAATGGCCTGACTCAGACAAGGACCTTGACTCCCCCAGGCATGCTTAGCACTTCTTACAGGTTATGCTCGTCTCTTTGAGACCCCATACTTCGAACATAACACAGATTAATTATGGAACATTCAGCTGAAATGTTTGACCTCCGAATTTTATGGTTAATTTTATCCATAGCCAACCATTCCGCTTAATAGTACAGGTTTGAAAGTACATGGATCATCTGCAGTTTTGTTTGCTGATTTTTCACTTTACAGTCTAGCATTCACTAAAGCGGTATTCAGTCAGTCCAGACCGAAAGATACAATAACTTTTCAACTCCAGTCGCTTGTTGTTGGCTTGATTTTGGCTACGATATCCCAGAACCATATGGACTTTTTTCCATTTTCCATTGAGCTTCTGGGATTCCCTTGCTGCCCACCTCAAAAGTGGGGAAAAATCCAGGAGATTGTAAAAGGGGCTCTCACAACCCCATTTCCAAACTCTTGAACCACAGGTTACAGACAGGCTTCAGTATTTTTAGAGTTCCCACCTGGCAAATATAAAAAATGGAAGATCAGAAAGACATCCAGGCTATAAATAAGCTAGAGGAGAATTACTAGCTGGAGAAATGTTTTCTACCTATTACCACTGATTCTGAGAGAACTCACTTGGTGTTTAAACTGAGATTATATGAATTACATTTACACCCCTACCCCAATATAATGCAACCCGATATAACACGAAATCAGATATAATGCGGTAAAGCAGCGCTTCGGGGGGCGGGGCTGCGCGCCCCAGTGGATCAAAGCAAGTTCAATATAACGCAGTTTCACCTATAACGTGGTAAGATTTTTTGGCTCCCGAGGACAGCGTTATATCAGTGTAGAGGTGTATTTACAACCTAATGTAAACTGTGAACCATTCCCTAAAAATACAGATGTGAAGTCAAGTATAATTTCAGGGCTATTGCTGGTCTGAAGCCAATTAACAATGAGCATGTTTTTCTTCAGAGCTCTACGAGATGAGAGAATCCCTCCATTCCCCAAAGCAACTCTGAGAATAAGCATCTCTAGTGGTAGATATCACTTAATCAGCTGTAAGGTGCTGAAATGGTGTTCGTGGCAAATAATTGGAGGAGATACAAAAATAATGGAGAGGGTAAGAGAAGAATGGTTTTGTGTTTAGTCTGGAGGCAGGGGAAATCTAGGGTCAATTCTTGGCTTGGCCAAAGACTTCCTGTGTGACCTGGGGTAAGTCATTAAGGCCCATTATTGAAAGTGCTTATTAATTTTGGATGCCTTGGAGAAAAAGAAAAAAATATACACTATGGGCAATTTTTCATCTGGGTTTGAAACAAAATGGAGTCAATATGGTGGAAAGACGCAGAAAGGCTGTTCTAGAAGGGAGCAGCTACAGGTTCTTGTACCAACATTGTGAAACTGTGTAGAGGGCTAGAGAAGAGACTGTTTAAAGGCCAAAGTCAGGATGTACAGCATCAGTATTAGGAGTAAAGTTTCATACCCCCAAGTGGAGAATAGGAGAACATCATGGAAGAGGTGGAAAATGGTGGGGGGGAATAAAAAAAGGGTATTAGAAATGTTAGAAGAAATTGTTTTAGTGAAAGAACATAGCAAATGGGGGAAAAAATTAAAACAGGAAGAAAAGTCAGGCTATGACTTTCACGTCAGGTCAGTAAAATGTTAAATAAAATAATGTAGTCATTCATGGTTCATTATGTTAATTTATATAAATACATATGCAAATTAGCCACGGACTTCGTGCTCCTGAGAAGTTGTTAGTGTGGCCCTTGGTGCCACAGAGAATATGTACCACTGGTTTAGGCCATAAATAATATGTGGTCATTTTGGAAGTTCCACATCCATTGGTACAGTATTATTCTAATAGATAAACAGGGGTCTGGTCCACCACAGATTAACTATTCATCCCTGGTGAAGAACTATAGAGAATATAGGCTGTATATTACTCTATGAATAACTGCCTAAGAGATACGGTACTCAAGCCTAATTCTTTTAAACAGAAAGGCATGTAGTATAGGCTAGCCTCCATGTATGCTGCATGGTATTATCTCTGCAAGTTACTTTTCAAGTGTTGATCATTTCAGTTCATAACACTATGCCTGGAAACGTGGACCAACTTTGGGTACAGGAAATGAATGAAATGCTCCTAGCAGGTGTAACTTAAAGGAGATAACATTTTGCTTTGATTCTGTTATGGGCTGGGGGGGGGGGGGTGAATCTGTTTTTTGTGAACTTGAAATATGGATGTATTCTTTCATTCTGTTTTTGATGTGAAAGCAGTTCAGAATTGCCTCAGGTTATTCTTTTGAAATCTCTGTGATATCATCCAGCTAGAATTATGCGCACATATTTTCTAAATTCTGCAAGGAAAAGAGCTGAATTCTCTGTGACATTTACCTTATAATATCGTGGCAAAATTATTTCTCCTTTTTCCTCAAAAACCTATTTCCCATCTTAAACTCCATCTCCTGGAGTGTTTAATGCCTTTTAAAATCTTTATTACTGTGGCCAATACAACTGCAGTATGCAATAATAAATATATAAATTTCCCACAGGTTTGCACATTTTCCAGACCAGATAGTTCCTCATTTTCTGGAGAATCCTTTTACATGTTCTAGGATGCTGCTTTGTGAGGACCAAATTTTGCCCTGAGATATGTATGTGCAGCTCTCATTGAACCTACTTGGAGATGAACATGCATATCTGAGAGAAGAATTAGATCCTAATTATTTAGCTCAGTGTGACTTTTCCCGTATAAATTCATTTCAGACTGATTGATTCAGTTCGGTTGCCATCAGGGCTGGCTCCAGGCACCAGCGCAGGAAGCAGGTGCTTGGGGCGGCCAATGGAAAGGGGCGGTACATCCGGGTCTTCGGCAGCAATTCGGCGGCGGGTCCCTCGGTCCCTCTCGGAGGGAAGGACTGGCCGCCGAATTGCCGCCGAAGAATGAAGCGGCGCGGCAAAGCTGCCGCCAAAGTGCCACCAATCGCGGATTTAGCTTTTTTTTTCTTCGCCGCTTGGGGCGGCAAAAAAGCTGGAGCCGGCCCTGGTTGCCATTTTCCTCATCTGTCATTCCATTTTTAATCCTGCTCACGGCATAAGTACCATAATTCAATATCTTCGATTGCTCATAAATGTTTCTCCTCAGCTACACCCAAATCTTTAAAAGTGCTCTGTCCTATGAATTCTCAGTGACCCAGTTGAGAAACTGAAGCCCAGACAGGTCTCACAACAAAGCCTCTGCATGGTCTCCACCATTCTACTGATTATCTGGGCTCAGTCATACAAGATACCAAGCACTTTGGCCCCACTCCAGCAAAGGATTTATATGCTTAGCTTTAAGCATGTGAGTATCCCCACTGAAGTCAATTGGACTGTTCACGTACTTAAAGTTAAACACATGGTTAAAGTGTTTTACTGGATCAGGGACAGAGTGCTCAGTACTTCACAGGACTGAGCTCTTTATGACTAATTCATGCATGATGAGATCTTGTCTCCCCTCCAAATTCCACACATGCTACTTTAGCGTTTCAGTCCAGTGTGCCATTACTTCCATTTAAACATTTGTAAATAGCAGTGTGAGATGGACAAGGCATTCTAGGATGTTGCAAGCCAAACGCTATAATTAAAAAAACTGCAAGGACATCTATGGGGCACAAGACGTTGGTGAAGATAAAATTCTAACGGGTGTCAGTATCTCTGTGTTAGGCTTGATCTTATAGGTGAGTAACTAGAGGGTTATGCTCCAACAACAGTGAAGTCTGTATTTTTCCTCCTCTGGTACTAGTGTTAGTTTAGAATAAACAGAATAAGACAGCCCCACTGGGGCCCAAAATAATCCCAACATTGCTTGTGTCCAGTGGAGGTCGTCCGTACTGAGAAAAATGCTGGGCTTTCTCTAATGCCTTAAACATCACATATTGTACGTGCTATTAATCTGTATGTAGGGCCAGGATCTAGCTCACTTTCGCTAGTGTAAATCAGGAGTAAATCCATTGAAGTCAATGGGGTTACACTGGTGTAAAACTGGCATAGGTCTTAGGAACTGGCACATTTACAATTGCCCACATGGCTGCTTTTGCTTGGCAATGCCTTGAGCTCGACAGATTCTGTGAATTTTGATGCAGGGCACTGTGTAAGCTGGTACTAATGAACTGTGCAAGTTCTGCCTGGTGGTGCAACCAGCAGAAAATTCCAGTTGAGATGAATCTGCCAAGTCCTGCCTGGAATGACACTGAATGGCATCTATTAATGTATAACTGTCTGCATGAATCACCCCATCTGCGTCTCCTGTGGGATATGATACCCAGTTTTTCCAAGCACCTGACAGCCTCTGAGGACTTCTCACACCTTTCTTGGCATGCAGTGTGAAAATAGATACAACTCTACCTACAGCTACATGTCAACTGGTGGCGAAGTAAAACCTCCACCATCCTACTGAGATGTAAGAATTTCCTGGGCAACCTTTCTTACATTAGGAAATTGTAAACACTTGTCTTCAGTCTATTGTTAATGCTGACTTTGCCTCCATCTGAGAGCAGAAGCAGAGCCTTTGACTTATATTTTAGCAGAAAGTCTTTTTATGATGTCCTGAGGCAATGAAAATTTGATTCATATTTATAAATGGCAACAGTGGCCACTGAATTTGACATTATTTGCCTGAAGGGGATAATAAAGTTTTATGAGTTTTTGCCAATATTTGCTTACTTGCAGATGTGATTAGACAAGGGCAAGTGCCTTCTTAGTACTGAGACTCTGTTGGGGGAAAACAATACTTTGAAGCTTACAGCATATTAATAAAGGAAAAGCTTACAGAGATTTATGTACTTTGAAAAGGAGTATTTAAAATGCCAAGATTAAAAGTCTGTACTTGAAAGGTGCTTTGTTGGTGCACAGACTAAGATATAAGCCATTCTCAATAAACCCAATGGCTGATCACAACCCCCGGGGGGGTTATATCTGCTTTCTTTGTATATATCATTTGCTCCAGTGGAGCCATTGGCTCTGACATTCTCTTCCCACAAAGGAATAATAATATGTGTGTGCTTGCCAGCATTTGTGTGTTTGTAGACACGACCAGACAAGGACAAATCCTCCCTCCTATCCCCCACCTATTTTTCAGTTAGACACCACTGAGGGGAAAGCAGTGCCCTAAAGGCTGCCAGCCAACTCGAGGATGTGAAAGCGCGCATGTAAGAACAACTCACAGACAAGTTTATTTGCCAGAATTCCAGTTTTCAATGAAAAGAAATCATACTGTACTGTAACAGGCGGGCCATGTTTGCCTGCAACACATCACTCTGTCAGCAGGGAAGGATCCTGATGGAAGTGTGTTCCCAATTCGCTGTTGCAGGTGACTTGACACCATCTAGATATGAGAGTCGCCCTCTGGAGAGAGAGGACCTAGGCTGTGGGCTGATCCACCCTCACAGGGTGACCCTGGGAGTAGGCAAGCCAGTGGAGAAGGCATGGGCTGAATTTGTATTGTTTCACTTTCCTTTTTTGAAAGAAACCAAACCCCATTAAGGGGTATGTTTAGACCCGACTTGCTTGGAGCAGAGGAGGCAAACCACCTTATCATGTGTATGTTGAGTGAGACTCGTACTGGCAAAAGGAAGGAACCTTCTTCTTGTAAGACTCTGTTCTTGTGGGTACAATTCATTTATTCTGATTCCGATTTTTTGGTCTTGAGTCGTACTTAATTGTATATTGTTCTCCAAATTCTTTACCAGTCCTCCACTCTCCCAATGTGCTTGGTGGGGTTCTTGACTTTTTCTGTTTTATTGGGATAGCATTTTGCACTACTTCCTTCATCCCCCATCATCCACACTCTACCCACCCCTTTCAGTGCCTCACTGTTGTCCCATGCCTTCTGCTTAAACATTCTGTGTGGCCCTTATTTTAAGGATGTTAATAGAAAATTGGGGCAGCTGTTCCCATATCTGCCAGCTATGATGAGGACTTGGGCAAATCGGTATGAATAAAATAAACACAGGCCTGAACTTTCATGGAAAAACTAGATTGGAAACACTTTTAAATCCAAAAAAGGATCTCTTTCTTCCCCATTATCTTTCATTTTCTTTTGCCTCAGTGCTTCCTTATTCCTGATAGGACTGGCGTGGAAGTGTCAAAATACTGAGTAAAAGGCTGGCATTTCTGGTTTGAACTGAAGCAGGGAATGCCTGAAATCTCACAAGAAATCCTGCTCTTGGGAAATGTCCAGCCAAGTTTAGCAGACTCAAAGGGCCACATTTTTAAAAAAGACACTGAGGTTTGCATACAATCACACACAACTTCACACACACATTTGTGCAGGCAATTGGGGTTAATGAATGTATAAATCAGATGATTCTGTGTCACTGTCCTAGCTAGCAATTTGCATGTGCAACCACGCAATTTGCATGTAAATATAACCATGTGCAGAGTTTTTTTCTTAGAGACCTTGGACCTTTTGAAAAAACATAGTCCAAAACATTCAGATTTGGTAGTTCCGAACTCTTAAGTGCTTATCCAAATTGAACCTATGAATGTTTTGAGGGTTCTTACCATTCTATGCCTCCGTTTCCCCATCTGAAAAATGGCAAAAATACTTACCTAGAGTGAAATAAGCGCTAAATAGGATTGAGGTAGAGTCTTCAAAGTTATGAGCTGTTGCTTCACAATAATTATTTAAAGTAGCTTGCTTCTTTCCTTCACCTTTCATTTTATATTGGGGGGCGGGGGGAAGGGGAGAGAGAAAGACAAACCAATACAGAACAGTTTAATTTCTAGTTTGGCTTGTATTCACCTAAGTGTCTCTTCTCCCCAGGTGAAGGAGTTGTGGAGAGTCTGCCAGTTCACTCCTTAGTTCATTAATAAGCACACCAGTAAAAAAATAAGTGCTACTAAGGTTTTAGTTAGATTAAAAGGCAGGGCAGTTGCTGCATAATTTATTATTGGTTTTGGGGTTGTTTTTTTTTAAACATTTTCAGTTTCTGAGATTCAACAGGAGCGCATGGTATATATCTAGTTGCCATGATTGCAAATTTAAAATAGGTCAGAATTATAAATAAAACCTAACCAGTCAATTGGTAACAAACAGCCCAACCCCACCCCACTGCCAGCATACTTGAAAAGAAATGTTTTTGTCTGTTCAACATAACTATAGCAATGTTAGATATTTAAAACACTCATTCCAGCATTTAATGATATCTAACTTGTTTACCTTGCAATGCCAATTAGAGGTGAATGATGAGACAAATCATATTTAATAACAATCAAGTGCAATTGTACATTTATTACCAATGTAATTTTGAGTTAAAAAGTAACAAGATTTATCCTATAGCTGGTACTTCCTAAATCACAACGGGACTCTTGTAATAATCAATATTTAATTAACTTATAATTACTCACAATAACTGCCTTTTAAATGCTTCTTTGAGACATTTTAAGTGTTACTCATTTCTCCTATTAGATCAGTTTACATAGTGCTTACTACTAAGATTTATCCTTATTGGTGGTAGAGGCATTTGGAGTTTCAGAAGATATGTTTTGCAGAACATTAGTGAAAACCCATGCATATAAGGGCTTACTAATTTCTCCTTTGTATTTATCTTAAAAACATCTAATGATTTAACAATTATAATATTAACATAAAGCATATGCTGCGGGCAATCCTCTTTAACTTCCATACGCACATGCCATGCCCTTGTTCTGCAGTGATTCATTCCATTTAGTCAAAGTGAATTGACAAGAGATATGCAAGTTTTAATATAAAACAACATCCTCAGATCTTATTCAGTTTTAACTCAGGCAACATTCTCATTGATTTCAGTGGGAATTTGCCTGAGTAAGAACCTCTGGAGTTGGCTCATCATCTCCTTAATACACAGTGTCACACAGGCCACTTTACAAAGAAAGTCAATCGTAAGCTCAAGAAGAAAGTAAGCTTAAAAGAGTTGGTGATTCAGGGCCCAGGTAGATGGTTTTAAATAGACAGTGCAGCAGCATCGTGTACTGTGGAAAGCTGTCTGTTTCAGTGCTTGTGGGGTTTGCTAAACTGAACAGCAGATTAGATTTGCAGAGGTTGATAGACTTTCAGGTTCACTTTGTGTTTCAGCTTTGCACAAAACCTGAGACTTGAAATGAAACCGTAATGTATTAAACCAGTGAGTTCTCCCCACTTCCTCCTTCCCTACAAGAAGTTCCCAGACTCCTCTTTTGTGAAGGAATAATTCCATCTCACTCCAAAGTCTTTTGGGGAAAGATGAGCTGCCACCCCCCACATTTGCAGGAGCTAGTACTGTAAGTCTCTTGCTCTCCCAATCCCTGAAAAGGTCTCTTGGGTGGGTGAGCAGGAGGCAGGAGGATTAGGGAAATTTAAGTGAAAGTTCTTATTCTGGTTCTGATTTTTGACTTTTTAAGAATCTCTGAAGTTTCCTTAGTTACCATGTGTGATAGGATTTGGCACATCTCAGGCCCCAGGCTCAGCTAGGCAGTAAGAGCAGGAGATTTTCCTGATCTTCTGCACTAGGTTGGGGTCAAGCAAGGCCTTCAACCATACCAAAGAGTACTTCAGGGATAGGAGAGGTAGCCCTCCTAATGACTGCAGGAGGGAAGAGCAGGCCAATAGGCTGCCCTCTAGGAAGTATGGGAATATTAAGGGGAGTGTTGCAGACCAACAGATCTATGCATCATACAAACTCTTAGCCCCTCTAGCTAATTTTCAAATGGGGGTAGTTGTGGGTATAGAGGGAAGGAATGGGGTCGAGCAAAACAAGCAAAGTTGCCTCAGGTACTCCAAAGGCTAGTGAGGCTGCCCTGAGAAGGCATTCACAAACTAGGATAGTTTAGCGTGGTTTAGGGTTGCCAACTTTCTATTGGCACAAAACCGAACACCCTAGCCCCGCCCTCTTCCCTGAAGCCCCGCCCCCAGTCTCTACATTCCCCCTCCCTTCGTGGCTCGCTCTCCCCCACCCTCACTCACTTTCACTGGGCTGGGGCGGGGGGTTGGGGTGCAGGAGGGGGTGAGGGCTCTGGGCTGGGGTGCGGGCTCTGGGTTGGGGCCAGGGAAAGGGGTTTGGGGTGCAGGAGAGAGCTCTGGGTTTGGGGGTCTCAGGGCTGGGGCAGGGGGTTGGCGCACGGGCTTACCTCGAGCAGTGCAGCAGGGCTAAGGCAGGCTGCCTGCCTGTCCTACTCCTGGCTCCGTGCTGCGCCCCAAAAGCGGCCAGCAGGTCTGGCTCCTAGGCGGCAGGGGGCGAGGCAGGAGACTCCGCGGCACGCACTGCTCTCGCCCACAGGCACCATCACCCCCAGCCAGTGCTTGGGGCAGAGGCAGTGTGTGAAGAGCAAGTGAATGGGTGGAGGAGTAAATAGACAGCATGGAGCAAGTCCATGGAGTGTTTTGGATATTGGGAGGGCAGTTTTGAATGGGATTCAGAGATTAATAGAAAGACAATGTGGGAAACAGAGACGGGCATGATCTGGTCTCATTTTCTAGTAGAGTTAGAGAGCGTTCTGGACTCACTTAAAGTTTAGAGAGTCAGGATTTAGGAAGACCATAAAAGAGGGAATAGCTGTCATTGAGATGGGAAATGATTAAGCATTTTAATGGTGGCTGCAGTTAAGCTTCAGTAAACCTGAGGAAGAGGGTGGGCCTCCTAGTGAAAGACAGGTTCTGCATTGCAGCTAAGCTGGGGACAAGCTGATTAAACTACAAACCTCACCCCCTCCTGAAGGTCTTAACCAGGTATCTGAACAAAACCTAGGCACTCTAAGGCCCTATCCGCAGTAGGAAAATGACTTATGGTTGATAATGGCTGCCAGCTTCAGGCTCACCCAAACCCATCCTCATCTAGAGTTGAAAACAGGATATTCATAGAATATCAGGGTTAGAAGGGACCACAGGAGGTGATCTAGTCCCACCCCCTGCTCAAAGCAGGACCAATCCCCAACTAAATCAGAGGCTCATGCACTGAGATCCAGAGCTCCCAGGTTCAATCCCGACAACCGGGGTCTGTCGGCGTTACATTGGGGGGACACATTTTGTTTGAATGGGCCCAGCTTAGTCTGACCCAGAGATTCCTTAGTGCCAACTGGCGGATGACACAAATGATGCACAGAGGTTTACAGGCATCCCCTGGGGCTGGTATATGCATAATAATTCACCAATGGAGGGGCATGTGAGGTCTCCACTGAGCCAGTAGGCCGCTAATGAGCTCAATCTTTGCAAAATAATGATAACATGCACACACCTTTTTTTTAGCGCCTCATGCAGAACGTGTGCTTAACTCCCTATCAACCACAGAGTCATTTTCCTCATGCAGATGGAGCCTTGGGTTTGATTATGCCGGAAAGGCAAAGGCTTAGTCTCAAGCAAAAACAAAAGCCTTTCTGAGATCATTAATGACGCTTTTAGAGGGCTCAGTGAGCCAAACAAAAAACCCTTATGGAATAAAGCTATAGGATTTAATAGGATCTTTTCCATAGTTTGTATTTTTATTCAATCATTCTTTAGCATTTAATAGAGAATCGTATCCCTGTATTGCTATTCTATAGGATGGTTCAAAAAACTTATTGAAAGGATCATTCTCTATTAAAGAGATTTTAAAAATTATTTCTAGAACCTCCTATACGGTGCTAAAACCCTATAGGATTTTTATTCTTTTATTCTATTGGACTCTTCTATAAAGAAAGGAGTCGTTCACTGCAATTCTCAGAGTTGCTGAAGAGACTCTAACATGGGGTCATAGGAGAGGGAATGGCTAAGAACAGCTTATGTGGGCACTGTAACTGGCTGAAGAATAAATATGAAGTCATTTTTCAGCACTGAAAAAGCCAATTAATTTCACATATGTACATTCACTTTAAAGTAACAAAAATGTAAAAGAAACATAACCGCAAGTAATTTAAAATAAAAAGAGCCTAATAATCTATGCCAGTTTCAGATTCTGTGTAATATTGACAGAATCAGTGCACTTGGCAGTTATGCCTTAATGGAAGCACCTGAGTGACATTCGCAATAAATGATTAGCTGAAAAGCATGCTCCCTGCTGGGCCAGCGGGGTTTGTTTTGCTCTATTAGCCTGCAATATTTAAAACATGTGACTGCTGAAAGAGACCCACAACATGTGCATAATAGAAATTAGGTAGGGAATAATGAGGAGGAGGGGTTGTTTGTTGGCAGCTATATTTTTTAATAAATCTTATCTTACTACAGCAACAAAGGATTTTTCACAGGGATTCAGTTAATTTGCAGCTTTAATAAATGAGAGACTTTTGGAAGAGAGGTCTATGAAGACAGAAAGCATAGGTGACATCTGACTGTGAAAAGATAAGAGATTTCACCCGTTTCCTTGATTGTGGGTTACACATGGTTTATGTGAACTGAAGTTTAAAAATCAATTAACTGCATCTTCCACAACATTGTCCACATTAATTATGTATAAAACACATATAGAAAGCTATAAAAACAGAAACAGCTTCATGCCTATTTATAACACAGACTACCCAAGTTCAAGGGACATACAACCTTCCCTTAAATATTTCCCCCCTCCGACCCAGCGTCTGTTGCGCTGTGAAATTTTAATATCTCATCAAATATATAGCAGCCATAAACTACAGTCCCTTCTTATATAGTTTCAAAAGCAAGAAGGAGAACCTTCTTTGTAATGACGTAAACCTACCAAATGAAATAACTCTCTCGGATGTTGAACGTTAAATTATGAGTGATTATTTATTTCTAAATTCATTACAACTTTGGCATTTTTATTGCCTGCTTAATTTCTTCCAGCTAAGCCACAGAAGTCATTATCTTTGATATAAGCAATGCACCTATTAGAAAAAAGAATTTCCAGATTTGCTCTCTAGCTGCTTGGCTTCCAATGCCAGGTGATTGGGCCATGCAGTGGAATGTCATTGCAGCAAATTCCAGCATCAAATATGCAGAAATAGAACAAAGGTTGCCATGCAGAAATAAAACAAAGGTTGCCATACACTTTGCCTTCAAGAAACTCCAAAGCACTTTTCAGACATTAATCGGTTAAGCCCCACAACAACTTTCTGAGGGAGGGAAAACTGAATCAAAAAGTTTAAGGAACATGCTCAAGGTCACAGAGTGAGTAATTAGCAAAGCAGGGAATAGCCCCCAGAAGTTCTCATTCAGTCTCCTGATATAACAGCTAGATATCACTCCGCAGTTATGTTAAGAAAGATATATTTGAAAGCATTTAGGAATGAATGTTTATTCCAGGACGCTGTCTCACCTGGACTGAGGCCACATCATCATCTGATACCATCATATATTGGTGCACCCATGGAAATAACAAAGGAGACTACATTTGCTTTGCTAGAAGAAAGAAACCTATTTTGTACTGAGGTCTGAGTCAGGTCCTAGGGTATAATGAAGTCTGAGCTACATATATTCCCACTCAGCTACATGACAGCAAAGGTTTTGGGTTTTGTTTAGGGCGCATTCAATGGTGTGATATTTGTAGAACTATAATCAAGTAATCAGCTCTTTGGTTTTAGGCCAGGGACATATGCATTGCCCCCCATGTTGAGCACTTCACAACTGACTAATATGGATTTTTTTGGCCTTCCTCCGAAACATCAGGTATTGGCCATTGCCAGAGGCAGGCCACTGATCTGATGTGGCAAATCCTATGTTCTACTGAGCTCTGCCCTCAGTGTCATTTTACAAACTGGAGCCAAATAAAAATCAAGATAACAAAGAGCCCTAAAAGAAGCAGAAGACAGAATAAGCAAACAGGGCACTACTCTAAATATAAGCGTTGTAGTTAATAGAGATGGTCCAACAATAATCACCAAATACATTTAGCAAATATTCCCTTTTTATCTAATTTATTCCATAGAGTTTTAATTCTTAAAAAAAGCCAGTCAGAGTCTATTTCATGAATACATTATTCCACAAATACAGGCAATGTCAATCAAATACAAACTTAGAATTTTTTCTTGGTGTTCAGCCTGCTTTTTTGGGCATTATGCTGGTCAGTAGTATAACTTACACTCATGTATCCAAGAGCAGACACATGCTCAAATCAAGGTATTTCTGTGTCTCGCTTCTTCAGTAGCCTATTGTTTTGCCTAAAGATATGAAGGTGGGTTACATAGTATGCCTATATAAGGTGACCATAGCAACATCCTGCCTTTATTGTAAAGCACGTGAAGGGCCATTACTTCACACACATACTCTGAGGAGGGGGTCAAGAGACTAGCTTTGTTGATCCACTACTTGTGACTTGGTCTCTAGCATGTTTTTCATTCATGTGGGAAGTGGATCCACAAACAGCTTTGCCTGGGCAAAGCTCAAGCTGTCACCTGACAACCACAAACTGTTACATGTTTCCTTGCTGTGCGCTGTCTGACAAGAAAGTGGATAGATGAGCTTCCCACCCTGCCCTCTCTCTCTCTCTCTCTCTCTCTCTCACACACACACACACCCACCCCCCTCTCTGCTGGGAGGTGATAGAAGAGAGAACCTACTATGTAGTGCAGGAGAGAAAATTATGCTTCTACAAAAAAGAATATGCATCCCACCCCCCACGGTAACTATGATAATTACAACTAGTATATACTGGCCTGGACATGCCGGAGAGGTGTAGCATACCTAAATTCCTATTTACTTCAGTGTTCTTCTCACACTAACCTTTAGACAGACCAGCCATGAGTAAGTTTACCCACTGAGTCTGCTATTTCTGCAGAAAGAATGCTGATATATTAGCTAATTCTTTTGCGGATGTAGTTCAATTTATAAAATATCAGCGCCCCTCTGTGCATTGTAAATTGGACAATCGCCGTATGCCCTGCTTTTATTAATACATGATCATTGATCACACTGTGGAAAATCAATGTTCCATCTGTATTATGCCATGTACTATAACTCAGTGAAATATTGCTTTAAAGAAACGTTAAGGATCTAAAGTACCCTGCTGAAAAAATACACGTGGACATAGAAGCATTGCTCTGCTCCTGCTGATGTTGTGGCTAGAAGTATTTCTTTCACTAAACATTAGCACACCTAGTCTCTTGCGAAACTGTAGCCAAATTGTCGTCTGTTCCATATAAATCTAAGGTCAAATTTTGCCCTAGTATGAGCACTGTAACTCTATTAAAGTTGGTGGTGTTACAGTCACTTAAACAAAGTCTATGTTTTGGCTATTGGTAGCCAGGGAAAGCTGCTGTGTGCTCAGCACTATTAAAAATCAGATCATTTATTCAGATGCTAAAATATGGTATTAGGGGCCTAGCACGTGACACCCATTATTGAAAACAGTCCTTGCATCCAGGGGTGCTGGAACTAGAGGTGCTGAGGTGCTTGGCAGCATGCCCTGGCTCGAAGTGGTTTCCAACATATACAGGGTTTAGAGTTTGGTTCAATGGCTCTCAGCACCCCCACTATATAAATTGTTCGACTGCCACTGCTTGCATCTAGAGATGGTCAGATCATTCATAGCAAACAATTTATACAACAAATTTCAGCCTCCTTTCCCCGTTAAATAATTATCTATCAACGTTTAATTTTTATAAATTTGTTTCCAATTCGTAGTTAATCAAAATACTCCATGCTGTCAAATTTCAGCTTATGACCTGTTTGTGACCCATACTTGCTCTCGGTATTCGGTATTCATTATTTACACTGTATTATTAGTCATCTTTAGTCAGATGCTCTTTTAACTGTTCCCTGAGTGGGGAAATATTATAAAAACATATCAAGTCACTAGGCCTTTGATTCTTTCAGGGAGAGGATGGAAGCCATTTGGGAAGCTATGAAGAGTTAGACTATTTAAGCCTTTTTAAACCTCCTTCTGTTCTTAGCTATTTGTGTCAGGCCTTTTCTGATGCATTACTGCATGCATCTGATACATCCTGGAAAAAATAGGTTATTATAGTGTCATGGGTGTGATGATATCACAGGGGGAGATTTACAATTAATTTTCTTCTTATCTAAGAAATTGTTTGTGATCTCAGCCACAGCTGGTTACAGCCAGATTCCCTGTTTGGGGCAAGATGCTGGTGAGGGGTTTTGTACGGGTGCTGCTAAAGATGTAGTCACACCGATTTATGTCTCTCTCATTCTGCCATGGAGTCTTTCTAGATGGTGGCAGGCAACCATACTGCAGTACTCAGCTGACTCGTCAAAATGTCTGACCTATTTATGGGCCTGCAAACATTCCTGTGCTTGACGATACCTGGCAGTTCAAAATTTCTGCTTTTGACCAACTCTAAATTAGGGTTACCATCTGTCCGGGTTTCCCCGGACATGTCCGGCTTTTTCAGTGTTAAATGGCCGTCCGGGGGGGGATTTCTAATTAAGTAGAAATGTCCGGGATTTCCCCCTTCCCCTTGTGCGGCGCGTCTGATTGGACGCCTGGCCTGATTGACAGCTGCTCGCAGCCACTAGGGCCTCTAGCAGCCAGAGTCCCTCCCCCTCCCCCGCTCCCTCCTCCCCCACGGAGCAGGGGGGCTGTGTTTAATTCCACGTGGAGCTCTCGCAGTTCTCCCTCTGCCGGGTGAGCGGGGGGGGGGGGGCGGAAGCAGGGCAGGCGGCGGGGTGTGTGTGTGTGTAGAGGCTGCGGGGGGAGCAGGGCAGGCGGCAGGGGGTGTGTGTGTATAGAGGCTGCGGGGGGGTGCAGAGGCTGCAGGGCGAGTGGGGAGCAGGGGGCACAGAGGCTGCAAGGGCAGGGGGGTGCAGAGGCTGCAGGCTGAGTGGGCAGCAGGAGGCACAGAGGCTGTAAGGGCAGGGGGGCACAGAGGCTGCAGGGCGAGTGGGCAGCAGAGGGCACAGAGGCTGCAGGGCGAGTGGGCAGCAGAGGGCACAGAGGCTGCAGGGGGAGTGGGCAGCAGGGGGCACAGAGGCTGCAGGGGCAGGGGGGG
>NW_020699373.1:1212482-1363159 GCF_002925995.2 Terrapene triunguis
GAGTGGGCAGCAGGGGGCACAGAGGCTGCAGGGGCAGGGGGGGCACAGAGGCTGCAGGGGGAGTGGGCAGCAGGGGGCACAGAGGCTGCAGGGGCAGGGGGGGCACAGAGGCTGCAGGGGGAGTGGGCAGCAGGGGGCACAGAGGCTGCAGGGGCAGGGGGGGCACAGAGGCTGCAGGGGGAGTGGGCAGCAGGGGGCACAGAGGCTGCAGGGGCAGGGGGGGTGCAGAGGCTGCAGGGCGAGTGGGCAGCAGGGGGCACAGAGGCTGCAGGGCGAGTGGGCAGCAGAGGGCACAGAGGCTGCAGGGGCGGGGGGGGTGCAGAGGCTGCAGGGTGAGGAGGAGCAGGGCAGACAAGGGCATAGGGGCTGCGGGGCGAGTGGGGAGCAGGGAAGCACTTAGCAACCCCCAACCAAGATCAGAGCGGGAGGGAGGAGGGGGAATGCAGGGTGCTCGGAGGAGGGGGAATGCGGGGTGCTCAGAGGAGGGGGCAGAGTTGGGGCAGGGACTTTGGGGAAGGGGTTGGAATGGGGGCGGAGAAGGGGTGGGGTTGGGGCGGGGCCGGGGGCGGGACCGGGGCCCCGTGGAGTGTCCTCTTTTTTAAATGTTTGAATATGGTAACCCTATCTAAATGTTTAGCAACTACAGCAATTGTTGCTCACTACACAGCCGAAAGATAGACCAAACATTTTTCAAGGGCTTCTTCTTCAGTGTCAGTACCCCGAATGGTTCTATGTGAGTGTTATTAAAGCAGAAAATGTTGACTGAATCACTACGTGTTTGAAAAAGTAGTTGCCTCTGGAAATGGAAGGGTCACATCCTAACTTGAGGATAAAGTTGCAAAGTTGGTATAAAGCACAGCATTGAAGTGTATTTAATAGCCCACCATAGAGTCATATTTGGGAACATAGTAGTTCTAAATAATAAATAAAACAGTGGTTTTATTACTTTTTAGCAAAATTAATGGAAATATTTTGTAGTGAACTCTCACATGACTAAGGCTCCCTTATTTTTCGGAACACATTGCCAGACATTTATGTTTAATTTATATGGAATTCTATGAAGTATCATAAATATTTTATCAAATAGATGAAAAAAAGGATATTCTGTGAATACTTATTCACTATTTAAAAAAATATATATATTGTTTTGTGTTTGCATATTTGCTTATTCACAAGGCCACATGCAGAAATCTTTACAGAATTTTTACAAGGTCTTTACTCAGGCAAAACACCCTTTGGGGATTTGGTCTAATATTTGCTAATTTGCAACACAGCTTTCAGCCATGAATATGGATTAGCAGGGACTCTGCTTTTAGGATTGAACAAATATGTGCATGTAGTTGTGGTTGTGCCCAGCATTAAGGTGCAGATTCTGGTGCATGTAAACAAATACAGCACATGCAAACATATGCAGTCATCTTTGTATGAATGCTTTTAAAAATCTGGCCCTGTAATGCCGAAAATTAGAGCCAGACTGCTTGATGTTTAAAAGATTAGAGGGATGGTTTTGTAGTTCTTCCTGTGTTTCACAAGCACATTTTCATTGCTGCAGTAAATTTCTGCAGTCACAAGTGCTTACTATTGTGCATCATGTCAAATAGATAGGTGCGCTGTGAAAAGGGATTACAGGTTGTAGTATGTGAAACGCCAGGTGGGTTAAGCCACTCTGCTAATGTAATTTACATAACATTCAACTGATTATCAGAAGCAAATAATATAAGTTAAGGAATGTTGGAGGATGAAATGTAGGGTAGGAATCCATGTACAGTATCTACACTAAAGTTTAGACAAATCTTTAATGGACTGTGCAAAACCAGCATTAATTTCTTTAAATTACTTTGATTTCAGCCAGTCTTTGCTGAAGCCTTTCTGATAACCATTGCATTAGGGATAAAAGGTGAACAGTCAGGTATTCTCAAAACAGAGAAGAGACTGACATGCCAGGCAGCTAGAATTCAGTACTAGTAGGAGTGATTAGGCTGTGCCATCATCCAAACTGCCCATGGCTGACAAAAGGACATATCATTGGAGCAGCAGCAGCAGCAGACTCCTCATTGCATTGAGAAAGGGAGGCTGGTGTTGGCAGATAAGTGACAGAAAGCTTGACTCATCACCATATTTTATGAAAAGGCCGAACAAAGGGCCAAGCTGTAAATGTGCAGTTTTAAGACAATATTAGTGGAATAAAGACACACACACTCTGCAGCTCATAATGAAAGAGAAGAGTGGTGTTCTCTCAGCTTGAGTTACTGAAACTTTTATGTCTTTGTATGAGTTTGGCTCACTAGACTACCATCATTTCAAATTGGTTTGAGGAAGATCCCAGGTCATCACCAATAATCCAGTTCCTTTAGAGGTCCAGCCCTCTAAACCTAGCAGCTTTCTTGTTGCCTCTGCTTTAGGGAGAGTTGCTGGAATGAAGGGTTCTCTTTGCCCTCCTGTTTCACAGGGTGGCATTGTGGGACGATGTTTGTGCCTCAGTGCAAAGGCACCATGGAAATGTTATCCCATGCTGGTGCAAGCTTTTTATCTTGGAGGAAATAACTAAAAGATAGTAACAGTATTGGTAACACAGGTATACCTTTAGAACCACGCCTGTCATATTTGGCAGGCACAGCTTCACCAAACCCACATAGATAGTTTGCATGGGTTTAGATTTCCACACAAAATCATGTGTCTGGCTAACATTAGTATTTATTACTAATAAACCATAATATTTACATTTGTATTCTTATGTTGACACAATCAAGAGAGCTGTATGAAAAGTTTCACAGCAAAAATGAAACTGGTACAGTTTGCAGACATTTTCAAAAAGGCAAAAAAAAATACCCTGTCTTGCCGTAAGTCGCTTTAACATTGCACTTAGGGTCTCTTCCAACCCTAATCTTCTATGATTCTAAGTCGTCTAGTCCAACCCCCTGCTCGAAGCAGGACCAACCCCAACCAAATCTTAGCAAATGTACAAGGGGACGTCTGTTGAGGAAAAAGAAGAATATTTTCAAAAAAATCTCAAAATATGGGAACATTTTTAAAATGCTTTGAGTCTGGATGATATTGGGCAAACTGCTGTGGCTCAAATTGTCATAACATTTTGCATACTTTTTCAGGTTCATATAAAATGGTCACAAAATGGAAGGCAGAAACTTCCCAATATGCGACAAAAAAACAATGCGCAACAAGTTTATATTGGTACTTACCTTGAAAATGAACTGACCCTTAACCCATTTACTCAGACTCGCCAAAGATGCAAAAGTGGGCTCCCTTCAAAGCTACCAGTTTTCTTCACTAAATAAGGGCTTGTCTACATAGGGAATTATTCCAGAAGTGCTCTTCTGGATTAACTCCTTCTGTGGATGCTCTTATTCCAGAATAAGAGTGCTTTATTCCAAATTAGCCATTAAACTAATTTGGAATAAGGCACTCGTAATCCAAAATAAGAGCGTCCACTGTGGAGTTAATCAGGAATAGTTAATCTGCTTTAAATTAACATCCTATTTTACTCTGGATTAATTTTCATGTGTAAAAAGCCCTAGGATAACTTTACCTCAGTACTTTCAGTAGTCAAAATATTCCCTACAAGTACAAGAAAGTTTGGGGCAACTTTATATATCTTAAACAAAACTAGCAATGGAAAAAAAAAACCTCTCGTGCATGTGGATAGGTTAGTTTTTCATAGGATGGCTTGTTTCAAACCAATCTATTGGTGCCTAAACCCCATTCAGTCTAATTTTCCTATACATTTACTACAGAACAGAATGTAAACTGTATAAAATACAGGATATAGTGCATGTACTATACAGCATATATGTGTTTTGTACTTCTTGTGATCTGAGTAAGATTGTCCATGTTAAAAAAATGTTCATGATTATTTGCGAAGCTCTCTTATATGAGCATCCTTAAACTTGGGTCTCTGCTAACATTTTTTTCTTGTCTTCTACTTGTATTTTCCTCGCGCTCTCTCTCTCTCTCTCTCTCACACACACACACACACACACACACACACACACACTTTCCCCTTAATTTTATTTTGTTTTTTCACATGTCCAGTCCTTTCCCATCACAGATATATTTTAAACAGAAATGAGCTGGTGGCAGAACTCCCACTACCTACTGTCACCTACAGGCAAAAAACTTGAAACCCATCAGTAGTGAAATATTTATTTTAAACAAACAGTTTTAAGTTGGGACATATGTAAAGAGGCCACTGTTTTATGGTCAGACTCTGCCACTTGCACGGACATCTAGGTAGTCCCTTATTCATTGAGTTGGTGAGCTCATTGCGACTACTTGTGTACAGTATTCAGCATCATTAAAGGCAGCAATTCTGGTGCATAGTATTTAATGTGCAGCATTATTAAAAGTCAAGATTCACTTGAAATGTTTCACTTCATACCTTGTGATGCTGCTTATGTTTTGAGGTATCAAACAATGGTGTATGGAGTTAGGCTATTTGATAACAATGTCAATAAGATATCCATGTACTCTGTTTAATTTCTACTTTCATTATTTTTATTATCATTGCAAAAGCTTGTGCATCAGCTGCTTAATAATTCACACATACACATATACAACAAAGGCAATCTTGCTCAGAGTTCCTGGTCCATAAGTCATCTGTCACTTTCAGTAAAGCTGCCTCTTTTTGAAATGTACCAAAGTATCCAGGCCTAATTCAGGTAGTTAGCAAACTTCAGCATCTGCCAGCCGGAGGATATGGCATTGTCTACTATTCCCTCATCCACCATCTTCATTTCAGATCTGATGTCACCTGAGGATCCAGGGGGCAAGTATTTGATAAGGGTGTGGCAGTATTCACATTCTGAGTAACATGTGTTATTACTGAGTTAATTCCATGAAGTTACAAAGAAGCTACACTATTACCTGTGACATAGCTCAATGTGTCAGCTTTGCTTCTCTACTAGTCACCACACAGCTGGTGAAATAGAAAAGTTCCAAATACAATAAGAAATCTGGATACATTCGTATTATAATAAGAAAAACATTATTACAATAAGAAATCTGGATACATTAGTATTATAAGAAGAAAAACATTATTACAATAAGAAAAATGGATACATTAGTATTATAATTTTTCTATGTACCATGAGGCAAAATCAGGTTATGATTTAAGGAAAATCAAATATGGCCAATAAGCAGCGCTGTTACTGCACTCTGGCTTTTGAAAGGATGTTGTGACTAGTTGTCCACCAATATGAAAGATAACCTAATGGTAAATAGTGCTTTTTAAACATTTATTGTAGGGCTCAAAGCCACAGTTCCATGAATAACACGCAACCAAGATATTCACTGTGAAAAATGAATGAAAGTGGAAATGAGCAATGCAAAGTCTAAAATGTATTCCAGACTGATATAATCGTGTCTTTGATCCTCAGAGTTATTTATAACACTGTTGCTTTTATGATCTCAATTACACAAGTTAAGGAAATACAGGATTTGCTGGCATGAGAAATCTAGGCTTTAATCTACCCCAAAGCACTGGGTCTGATTCTAATTTACACTTAGGCCTTTTTCACCACTCTTGCCAGGCTATGTAATGTAATTTGTAATGCAATATAAATGTAATTTAACCCCCATTTAAGGCTGCATTGCATTACCAAAGTTTTGTAAAGGGACCTTAGCATTAATGATAATTAGGCCCTAAATCCGCATACATAAATGTGACTATATAGTGATATGGTGAGAGCGCGATTTCAGTGCTCTCAGGATGGAGACATGGTAAGAGTTGATGCTGCGCTGCACTGCCCCCAGAGAACAGTGGAGGCATTCTGACTGAGGCATAGCACCTCCTTGAGTTCCCCATTAGCCTTTTTAAAGTGTGCAGCATATCGTCATCCTCCCCACCCCTCCAGAGGACCAGTGAGCTCCAATTCGATAGCATGTGGTGTGGGATAACTCCTGCTCTCCTTTTAGGGAGTTGTTCCCAAAGCTTGGCAGCAGCCCCACCTTCTTGGGCCAGGGCAGTCAATCCTACCAGCTCCTGAGGGGTTGAGGCCACAGGAGTGGGGCACACGTGCTTCTGGGCTGGGTTGGGCCCTTACACAGGCTCCTTCCCCTCCACTGCATGGCCATATAAGGGTGGAGGAGCAGTATCTTGCCCACTCTGTTGATGAACCCCCAAAAGGTTCAGTTCAGACAAGTACATGCCTTCAGACTGCAGAATCAGGTTGAAAATCCCACATCAAGAGCCTGAGTCATGGGATTTCATGTTCATCCTATCTCAGATGTGTGTCTTATCTGATTAGAGTATGGCCATGCAAATTCTTGTTGCTACCACTGATATATAATTGAAACGAATCTTATACAAAGTGTGACGCATGGCTGGAAAGGGTTAAGCAGCTTGCAACCTAAATGACCCAGAGCCAACCTGTAGAGACATGTTAGAAAAGTATGCAAATGGTAATTAGGGCCATTCCATGGTAGATAGGCTAGAACTTTGAAATGCAAGCCTATATTGTTAGAAATTAGAGGTGATACTAATTGTATGTGTGTATTCATGTCTTGTTAAGTGTTAGCCATGTAAACAGACAGTTCCTGTCTGTCACTATAGCTATTGATTCAGAGATCAAAAAAGAACAGGAGTACTTGTGGCACCTTAGAGATCAAAAGGGAATATTTACATTTAAATGAACTGTAAATATAGGATATCCCTGTGTTCATCTCTCTTTGAAATGTATAGTTTAGCAAATCACCTGCAAATGGTGAAAAACAAGCAATTGCCTTACCTTAATCCATGTAGCCAATTACCAGTGATGCTTCAGAAATAGGTCTACTTCAAAGTCTTCATGATTGCCTATTGTTCGCTTACAGAATCCGAGCTGTCAAAGACGACCTGCATCTGTATAAAGAACTCTTTGCAACTACAAAGCTCACCATCTCTACTATGAATCTGATCTCAGAACTGTACTCATGTCTGTATGTATATTGATCTTTTAACCAATACTTTCTCTCTTTTCTTTCTTAATAATTTTTAGTTTAGTTAATAAGAATTGGGTAAGATCTGGAATATTCATTAACCTAGAAGGTAATGTGTCCAATCCTTTGGGATTGGTAAAACTTTTATGATGAATAAGATTTTCAGTAATCCTCATCATATTTGACTTGTGTGGAGGCCTAAGGCTGGGTTGCTTTAAGGGAACTGGGTTGTTGGGTCATACTGAAAGGTGAACTGTCAGGCTGGAAGAGGTTACTAGTGGAGTTCCTCAGGGATCGGTTTTGGGACCAATCTTATTTAATCTTTTTATTACTGACCTTGGCACAAAAAATGGGAATGTGCTAATAAAGTTTGCGGATGACACAAAGCTGGAAGGTATTGCTAATACAGAGAAGGACCGGGATATCATACAGGAAGATCTGGATGACCTTGTAAACTGGAGTAATAATAATAGGATGAAATTTAATAGTGCAAGGTCATGCATTTAGGGATTAATAACAAGAATGTTGGTTATAAATTGGGGACACATCAGTTGGAAGTAACAGAGGAGGAGAAGGACTTCGGAGTATTGGTTGATCACAGGATGACTATGAGCAGCCAATGTGATATGGCCGTTAAAAAAGCGAATGCAGTCTTAGGATGCATCAGGCAAGATATTTCCAGTAAAGATAAGGAGGTGTTAATACCGTTATACAAGGCACTGGTGAGACCTCATCTGGAATATTGTGTGCAGTTCTGGTCTCCCATGTTTAAGAAGGATGAATTCAAACGGGAACAGGTACAGAGAAGGGCTACTAGGATGATCCGAGGAATGGAAAACCTGTCTTATGAAAGTAGACTAAAAGAGCTTGGCTTGTTTAGCCTAACCAAAAGAAGGCTGAGGGGAGATATGATTGCTCTTTATAAATATATCAGAGGGATAAATATCAGGGAGGGAGAGGAATTATTTAAGCTTAGTACCAATGTGGACACAAGAACAAATGGATATAAACTGGACATTAGGAAGTTTAGACTTGAAATTAGATGAAGGTTTCTAACCATTAGAGGAGTGAAGTTCTGGAACAGCCTTCCAAGGGGAGTAGTGGGGGCAAAAAACATATCTGGCTTCAAGACTAAGCTTGATAAGTTTATGGAGGGGATGGTATGATGGGATAGCCTAATTTTGGCAATTAATTGATCTTTGATTATTAGCAGGTAAATATGTCCAATGGTCTGTCATGGGATGTTAGACGGGGTGGGATCTGACTTACTACAGAGAATTCTTTCCTGGGTGCTGGCAGGTAAGTCTTGCCCACATGCTCAGGGTTTAACTGATGGCCATATTTGGGGTTGGGAAGGAATTTTCCTCCAAAGCAGATTGGCAGAGGCCCTGGAGGTTTTTCGCCTTCCTCTGCAGCGTGGGGCACGGGTCACTTGCTGGAGGATTCTCCGCACCTTGAGGTCTTTAAACCACGATTTGAGGACTTCAATAACTCAGGCATAGGTTAGGGGTTTGTTACAGGAGTGGGTGGGTGAGATTCTGTGGCCTGCATTGTGCAGGAGGTCAGACTAGATGATCATAATGGTCCCTTCTGACCTTAAAGTCTATGAGTCTTGGCTTCTGGGTGCCCAGTAAGGTATTATAGAAGCTGTTTTGTGCTGGTTTGGTAAATCTAAGTATTGGAATACCCACCAGTTTGGGGGATTGTCTGCCCCATTCTTTGTATTTCACCCTAATTGAGTGACCTCAGCATGGCTCACTCGGGACTTCGGTCACAAGAAGTAAATACATTAACAGCCTTTATCATAGTATTTCAGCACTTTGATCCATTTCCATCCAAGTCTGGAATCACAGATGTTATCTCAAAGGGAATAAGGCAACGCTTCAAAGGAAAACTTTAGAAATGGTAGGGGAGAAATAGGAAAGGAAAGCCCCTTTTCTCAGAAGCTACAAACTCGACTCCCTCTTTTATCTATCACCAGTGGATTTAGCCTCCCTCCTTGTGTGGTGTAAATAAAATAAAGAGGAGATAAGGTGATTTGGTACAAACAAAGGTAAGTGTATTCAGGGTAAAGGTACAGAAAACTGGGAGGAATAGGGGAAAATGCAAACTTAATTAATACAATGAAACAGTGACTGGCTTTGGGAGCTTAAAGCTCAGGCCCATGAACCCTCCCTTGGAAACTGGAAAACAATAAATGATGCCCCAACATAGAAACCTTTCCTACTGTTCAGGTGCAGTGGATACCACGTACAGGTGTGATGCCAAGGACCTTCCACTCTACGGCTGATTTAGAGCCTTCGAGGAGGAGCACTGGGGAGTCCAGACGACTGTTGGATTTCGTCGCTGGCAAGGAGACCCTCTGGGATGATGGACACCAGGAATGCAGGACCCTCCACTGGTAAGATGGTAAGGTGTGGCAGGAATGGTGATGACAGGCCTCCTTTTCCTCAATCTCACTGCGGGACAGATGGTATTCTTCACTCTTCAGCTCAGGAGCACTGTGAAGACCCGACCGTGTACGTGCTGTCGCTGGGGTGGACAGCCCTGCGCAGGTGCTGAACAAGTCCTTATAAAGCTTTTGTGGCGGGAAAAGTTCTGAGGAGATGGAATGCTGAGGGCTGGTTTTGGTGGGAAAAACTGGTTTTGACTGGTTTGAGCCGGTGTCTTAATGGTAAACAAGTCCGCTCTCAGAGATGGAGTCCAAGGGTCAATAGTTCATATGCTCCATATTGGATCTTATTTTAAAGCCAGTGATTTACTTAACATTACTTTATAAACGCCTTATTAAACAACTAATTGAACATATTAAACAGTTTATACTTCTTATACCTAACACAGAGGTGTGAACATAGAATCTTTATAAAAGGTTAAGTAACTTTTTTCAAGTAACTTCATTTCTGATTCTGTCTAATCTGCCTAACAGTTCTATACTATTGCCCTTCACTATAATATCTGAGCACATTCCATGTAAAATAAATAGCAATAGCAAAGTCCCGAGTGACTCTTCCTTTTTTTGGAGTCAAACCTCTGCTAGGGGTAAGGGTTTTTTTGGTAGAGGTTTAGGGGCAGAAAGGGGTGTTGGTACGGAGAGTGTTGTTATGGTGAAAATACTTTTCTGATCCAGTGCACATATAAACATAACTACTTACACTAGAAAGCCTGAGGTATCAAACAGAGCATACATTTATTCTCATACATTTTCATATTTGGTGATTCTGATTGTTCCAGTTTGGTCATTTCATATTCCCTTTGACCATATATGCCAGGAGTCAGTTGTAACTCAGAACAACCTCTTCCAGAAGCTCCATTTGGGGAGTGAGGGTTCTTTGCCTAGTGGAACAAATTTGGGATTTGGCCCAGATCCCTCCAAACAACAACTTTACACCTTTATTAACTTCCCTCTTTGTTCCTTGTGTAGGAGCTGCCACACACTTCTTGAATGTAACTCCTGATACTGCAGTAAAAATGCAGTAGGGTAATTTCTTTAATCCATGTGTAGTTGTAGGCAGCTGGGGATCATCATGGCCTCTTTTTCTGCTGATTCACCGGTGAGCAGAAAATATGACGAATCCCAGATGTTTGCACACGATAGACTCCACAGGCCTGAAAAGAGTGCAGAGGGAATCAGTGATAGGTGCTTCTTTCTCACACTCACAAGAGCCAAGCTAGGGAAAGGAGGACACATTTTAAAATAAATGGGTTGTTACGGCAATTTCTGAAATAATTGCAGAATTTTTGTTCTCAGGCCTGGAGACCCAGTGTTAGTGAAATGTGAGTTTGCACAGCTTTACCATAGACTTAACTACATCTGTGTGTGTATTACAGCATCTCTAAATTCTATTAGTTAACAAAAGCCAAAAAAACCCTTCTGTAATGTATACAGGATGGTGCTGAATATTTAAATGTTATGATGGTAGGGGGTGAGGAGGAGGAAGAGAGATGCATAACAATTGCATCCAGACAACTGAAGCTTGAGTTAATTGAGAGAATTTTCAAGGTAACAGATAGCAGTTCTCAACCAGTGGGCCATGCACCACTCTTGGTATGTGGGTGCAGGGCAGGTAGGTGGTAAATGGATTGTTTTTTTTAAAAAAAGACTCCATTATAATTGCAATGTACTTTTTAGTTTTAGCGGTGGGACTCTTAAGCTCTTAAGATTGAGAATCGCTTTAGTAGGTGTTAGGACACACAGTCTGGGATACTTGAGGGTCATTTATACCAAATGATTTTATCAGCTACTCACAACAACATTGTATAGAAAGGATATCATTTGCTACTAGGACAGCCAAGTACAGTTCTCAACAGACACAGCCATAGGATCATAAGTTAGTAATCAGAAAGACCAAATACATCAGTCCAGCTGCCTGCAAGGGTAGGATACTGTTCCCCCTGATATTAACTGGTCCTATCACACTCCTGATCTGATTGAAAAGGACAAGTGATCTATCAAAGACATGTGTGCTGAGACTTAGGTTTAAAACACTGTGATATGAGGGTATTATCAGCCTAACTTGGGTGTCTATATCTTGCATCATTATAACGTGGCAGTAGCGCTAGGACCCAAATGGCAAACATTTAAGGCTTAATTGTGTCATCAAGCCAAGACTTGTTGGAGGGGGCAGTACCGAGTTGGTCCACCTATAAGGCAACTCCCAGAAGCATTATACCTCAGGCAAGCACACACCTGCCAGGCTGTGCAGGAAGCCCTGCCCCACATGCAGGATCAGGCAGCAGGAATATGGTCCTGTTTCCTCTTTGCCCCCCGTGAAGGCTAGGGCTGGCAGTGGGACTAACCTGGAATAGCCTGTTCTTAAAGGTGTGCAGGGATGGACAGTTTGCATATGGCCAGGTAGACGTGAGGCTCCTTGGTCCTGTCCCTTCATTGCATGCTTGCACAAGATGAACACCCCAGCCCCTTTGCCCTCACCTTATATTTATTAAACTGGTTGTTGTTTTTACGGTGGTAACATTAATTTCAAGCCATTTTCAGAGCCTGTGCTCAAAATGCCTTTCATGTGAGGTGTATTTTTTTTTACTGTCATTGATGATGACCTTTAAACAAAGTGTGTTTTTCCTTCTCATTTTGTCCTCTGAAGATAATTACTTACATAGCTATTAAACATTGTTTGGCATTGCTTTGGTTGAACTCTGCTATGTGGTATGTCCCTTTGTTCAGCTGTCACTGTGACACTGGGCTGTCTACAGCAACTGGTTAGCATTATCCTCACCTTGTGAGCGCTAAGTGGATATGCTGTATTTTACTGTGACAGCTGGACCTTTTTACTTGAGCCTTATTGGATTTGATAGTTACCTTTAGAGAATGTCTTTTTTTTTCCCAATTGTTTATTTCCAAGGTCTCCTGTCAGTTCAGAATGTGAAAGACAAAAGGAAGCCCTGAAGTTGTGGATCACGATGCACCCACACTGGATACCAAATGTTGGGGCACTATTGTTTTTTTGGTCTGGTATTTTGGAAAGGTTATCTGTATCATATCAGAGGTGTGGTGAGACAAGAGAGGGAAACCACTTCAAACTTTTGTCTGGCCAAAGATTTATATTAGCTATTTTATCTTTATCAATAATTCCTTGTTTAGTGCTGAAAGTGTGTTTGGTGCTGAACAAACCAGTGGAAGAAACAGTCCCCTCCCCCCCCAAAATGGAACTCAATCTTCTTATGTCATTAACACTGCCCAAAGTAAGAGTCAATGCATAGACAGAATATCCCAGTAGAGCTCCAGGCTGATTTGCACAATTCCTTCAGTGTGTGCAAATCAAACCAGTCGGGCCAATATGATCCCCTCTCCGTGATCAGCTATGTCCTCTTCCCTGACTCTTTGGGGTGGCCTCCAGCCCCTCCCCCTCCCAGGGGCACTAGGAGGTAGCAGTCCTCATACATCTTTAATGTAGCTTCTGAAAGTAAAATATCCCCCTGAATGTGGGGACTGTGGCTGTGCCTATCCCTGGTGTGCAGAGCGCATGGCCAAGGGATGTACCCCCACTGCACACTGTCCAAGGTCTACCCTTCATTTATAACATTTTAGGATTAACTACCTGTTAGTAATTGTCAGACTGATATGTGGATAGACACGCTAGGACCAAATTCTGCCCTCAGTTACACAGGTGTAACTTTAGAGAAACTCCACTGACTTCAATGGGATTACTCTGGATTTACACCTGTGTAACTGGGTACAGAATTTGGCCCAGTCTCTCATATAAGGACATGTAACTTTAAGAATATAAGCTGAACTGACACAACGCATCCTCAGAATTGAATATGAATGTGAGAATTCATTCTATATAGACAAAACCTGAAAGCATGTTCAAAGAATGTTCAGTCTCACCACCCAGTTGGGGAAGGGAGGGGTCATTCAAATTGACTCAAGCAGAGGAGAATTTGCATATTACATTTTAAATAGTCACTCAAGACAGGAGGCAACAAACCAAAACCTAAATGGAAAAATAGAGAATTTCTTGGACATTTCTCTACTGCCTCCTGTTAGGTTCATAAGTCTGGCAAACACAGAAGCCCTTTCCAAATTAAACAAGTGAGCAAATAAACCAACTTACTCACCAGATGGGTTTTCCCAGGATCATCTACTTCTAGTTCATATGCAGACACACACAAACAAGAAACTTCCAAAATTAGGCCTTCAATTCTATTTTTAACTGTAGGGAATGCAAAAGTCAGAGAACAGTGGGATTTTAGCACAGGTACTACAGTACATAGACCCAACAGAATGTGTAAATGAGAGAGAGGCAGGCTTACCTCCACATTTTGTTGTTGAGACCTGATGCAATTTAAAAATCTGAAGCATCATCCTTTCCTCTCCCTTTTTGCAGGACACTTACTACAATGGAAGGCAGTATGGCCTAGTAAATAGAGCACTGGACTGGGACTCCATATGTTCCCTGCTTTATCACTGGCCTGCTGGGTGATCTTGGGCAAGTTATTTCTCTTCTCTATGCCTCAGTTTACCCATCTGTAAAATGGTGGTAATGATACTGACTTCCTTTTGCAAAGTGCTTTGAGATCTCCTGATGAAAAGCACTATACAAGAGCTAGATATTATTATTATTATTACTACAACACACATTAACAGAATGTGGATGCCTGTGGTTTTCTCACCTTTTGGGAAGTATGAGTGAGAGTATGTCAAATTGTTTGGTTAAATAAGCAGTGTCTCCAGCCTTTGCCCAAGACCCACACTGAACCTTTTTTCAGGGTTGAAAAATTGTGGATATTTCTCATTTGTTGTGCCCACTTAAAGAGTTGGGACAAACATTTTAAGCAGCCCAAATAAGCCACATTCTGTCCTGCTTCACCAAGTCTTTAACAGTGCACATCTGCATCACAATGCCATCCCCAAAGAACCCTAAGATCCAGGAGGATGCACTCCTAGAACACTGAATGAAGTTTGGGTTTAGGATTCAAATTAATCTCAGTGCTTAAGATGTTGGTTTTAATTTAGGCCTCAAGCCATTTAACACTTTTTCTCTTTGAGAGACGACTTCTCTCCTCAAGCCGTGCTGTCACAGTTGTGATAAGAGGAGGCTCTCAAGCTGTTTGAAAGAGATGGAGCTGGCTGTGTAGAGCCTTCTCCATGAGAGGCCCTCATCTCTGGAAAAAGCTCACTTCCCAGTATGAAATAGTCTTGGTCTGTTGGCTTTCAGGGCATGCTGCAAGGAACACCTGTATGTGTGAGCTACTGTGGAACATGAGGTTTCAGATGGTTATATCTATGTGGGGAGGGAAGTTTTGTATTTAGTAGGTGGTTCGGTGCTGTTGGGTTGGTCCAGTTTCATTATATTTTTGTAGTTTGTGACAAGGGAACGTAAAGCTATGAGTAGCTGGCCCTTTTTATTGTACAAATCCAAAAGAATAATTAATGCTAATTTTGTGATTAAAACTAGAGCTGCAATAAATGTTTGTAATGGAACCCAAAATCATGTGAAACTTGCCTAACTTGGGGTTTGCTTAGCAACAGGAAACTCAGCTCTGCTTTGTGGAAAGGCTTTTGAAGATGCTGAGGTTTGAGAACATTTGGCAAAAACACAGACACAGTTTTAGTGAACCTGATTTTTTTCTCCATTAAAACCCATGTGAAACTTACAACTTTGCATGGTTTCAATATTAAACCATGTAAGACTAAGTTGTTTTGACCTGAGTTTCACGTTGAGTATTTGGGTTGGTTTAAGCCCCTAAAAACCAATGGGTGTGAGCCTGTGTGATTTGAAAATGGAGAAAATGTTTGCATGATGCACTGTGAATGGAAAATGCAAAGCTTTACATAGCACCTAAATTTCTATGTGCTTTTCTACCTCTATTAATAATTAGAGATGGGTCCAACTTGCCTAGTTAGGACCCAGCTTCAAATCAGAATCCAAAGTTTGGGAGGGGAGTGGATCCTGGATTCTGTTTCAAACCAGTTCTTCTAAGAACTGTACATATACTAAGAAATGTGACCCTATAGCATCTTTCATGGTGTGCATCCCAAAGGGCTTTAAAATCGCTATGAACTATCCCAAAAGACACTACCCCTCTTCAACTAACAAGCTGCAGAAAACAAGCCAACATTTATTGTGTGTTTCAATCATATATAACCAAGTACAGTAGCATTTAATAACATGGAGAATGGGAAACAGGAGGGCAACACTGGGCTCTCAACAGATGGAGAGAGCAGCAGGAGAGGCAATATTAGCATTCTACAAATCAACTTGGCAAGAGTAAGTTAATACCAGTAAGTCAATTGATCAACAGGCACCAGAAGGGCATCAAATCCTGCAACAATATAATTTGCAACGGTAACTTCAATTATTACAATTTAGAGCATTTCCCACTTTAATCATTGTGGCTGTATTTAGAACCTATGAATCCTTGGGACTATGGGAATTTGCTTCACTGGCTTAAGGTGGGGAAGTGTCTCACAATTCCACACACAGCTCTGCCAATACAGCTCCACCTTAACCTGCAACAACCCCTTGCCATTCTTTTCCTGCCCCTATCCCGAACAAAGAATTCCACTTGATGCAAGGATTTTTTTTTTATAAATTACATATATGTCCAAGGTAAACATGTCCAGGTGTCTCAAAAACAAGAATTGGGTCTGAACAGGTATCCTGCCCTGGATATATTAGTCAGACTGACATATATTATTAGGTATATCTTGGCTATGAGGAAATGCAGTATTTAACATTGTTTACTTTGAACAGAAATATCCTAAATTTTCTTGATGCCTGTGAAGATGTGGAAGATAGTACTAGAATTAGAACAGGTGATTATCTGATAATGCGTGTGCATGCATGCACACACACACACACAACCTTATCCTACCCAGGCAGCTGGTTGAATAAAGGATAAAAACTTGAATAAAAAGGAGGAGAGAGTTTTGGAACTTAGCATCACCTTTTCCTTCCTTCAGAGCTCTACAGATGGGCACTTTCAGTGGATGGTATTGGGGGCGAAAGGGAAGAGAGTCACAAAGATACCTGGCTTTCTAACACGTGTGGAATTGCTGAGGAAGATTCAGATCTTTCTTTACTTTAGGACGTTCTCATGCCAAGTGTTTAAATCCTATCACAAAGAGAATTGGCATCAGACCTAAAAATAGGGCAGGAAAATGATCAAAGGTAAACATGTCAGCTTTGTTATAAATCACATCTAGTATCCTGTGGCTGTGACTAAAACTAAATGAACCTTTGAATTACCCAGGACTGCCAATAGCTATTGATGATGTTGTAGAAATACCAGTATGTGCTTAACAGACCTATTGGAGCATAACCTTTCGTGGGTGAATACCAGTATGGGCTTGTATCACCTTTGCGGCTTCACCTTCCAGATCATAAGTAAATCTTTTCCTTATCATTTCACAGGGACACAGTTGACTTCTAACCTCAAATGCTCCATTTAGTGATAATATAGAGAATGTTTATCTTCGTATTGTGAGAAGATCATACTGTGAGATCAAGCATTGAAGTCAGGAAATTCCAAAAGTTAAGGTTTCTCCAGCAGCTTAATTCAGCCCTGGTGCACATCTTATATGTTTGCACAGCATATATGTTTTGATTTCCTAGGGACGAGGTAAAGGGAAATGAGGGGCCTCCACTGAGAATGTCATACCCCCACCCAGTACATGTTCATATTTAGGGATTTTCAACACAAGTGCCCTAGTCTACCTCTTTCCTTCTGGGTCACTGTGACAACTGAGGTCAGCTGGGGCACATCTGGTCATGATTACTACATGAGAACATCAGAGGGTTGGAGTTAGGGCATTCTCAGTGGAGGGCTGTCATCTGTGTGATTCATTATACCACTGGTTTGTACAGCCGAATTGTGTTGGTTATTAGGTCATTGTGCCTGATGACGATGAGTTTGGTGGTATGTAGGTTAATTGTGGATGAATTTCTTCCAATGTTGAAGTTTATCAATGAGATTATTTATATCTATATATACACACAGAGAGAATTTTAATATAGTTTGGTGTCTAGAAATATTGTGATGCTTTCTAAAAAATAATTAAAACTTCCTTAAGATGTCATAGGAAAGTAATTGTGATGGTGAGAAGGAAGTAATGCAGGAAGAGTCTTACCCATTGGATGGGTGGAAGTACAAAGAAGGGTTTTGGCCACTGCAGTGGTGGTGGGGAGATGTATAATACTGAAGGGGTGCAGGTGGGGTGTTGAGGACACATATCACACAGCTAGCTCTCCACCTCTTCCCTACTTTGAAGCTGATTTTTGGACCCATATTTTAAAAAAAATATTTATTTTTTTCCAGTTTGACAAAATGTGAGGGCCCCTTACCAAATTAATTTGATGCAATGCTGTGTGACCAGATCAGAACACTAAAATATCAGGACACATTGGGGTGCCGTCAGCCCTGCCCACAGTCCACCCCCACTCCTCCCAGGCTCCGCCCCCACTCTGCCCCAGGTCCCGACCCCTCCCCGCTCGCCGCCCCCCCCCCCACCGCGCCCTTCCTCATCCCCCGGCTCCCACTGGCTTGCTGCATCCCTCCTCAGTCCCCCACCCACTGCTCACCTCCTCACCCCACCCCCGCTCGCTCACCTCTTCACCTCCCCACCCGCCACTCACCTCTACGGCGCCGACTTCTCCTCTGCCAGGTGGGTGCTCACCCACCCCCTGCCTCTTCCCGCCCAAGCATCCGCCCTTTCTCTGCCCCCATTCCACCCCCTTCCTCCAAGTCCCCGCCCCTGCCCTACCTCTTCTCCACCTCCTCCCCTGAGCGCGCCGTGTCCCCGCTCCTCCCCCCTCTCTCCTGGAAAGCACTAAGCACCACCAAACAGCTGTGAGGCAGCAGGAAGCACTGGGAGTGGGAAGGAGCGGGGACGTGGCACGCTGGGGGAAGGGAGGGAGGAGGCGGCAAGGAGGGGGAAGCTTGGCTGCAATTTTTTCCCGTGGGTGCTCCCACGGAGTCAGCACCTCCCTCCCGCTCACCTAAATATCGGGACAAATGGCGTCTTGATCATACATTGATCGGGATGCGGGACAAAGGGTTAAATATTGGGACATCTAGTCACCCTATATGTTTGAGAGCTAACGCAACAATTTATGTTCAACAGGTAACATCTGGACTAACAACAAAACTCTTGAAAAATAATAGTGTGTGACACAAGACAATTAAAATGAAACACAGTCATGACAAACACTGCAAGTGGGAACATTTGATAACTTCAACCTCTTCACAACATATGGTGTCCACATATGTGTGTATTAACTCTATATGGTAAAATTCAGCAGGGAAGTTAGGCACAGCTGCAATTCTAATCCACAGTTATCCTTATTTTTAAGGATTGATTGTTAAAGAATTAAATGTCAGAATCCCATGGGAAAGCACTTAAGCCTAAGTAATTTGCATTACCCTCATTGTGTGAGGTTTACTACATTAGCAGAAAAGATGGCCATTACCTTCTTGGGTATGAGGACTTTTAGATAACTGGGGCAAGATCCACCAAGGTACTTAGGAACCTAACTCCAACTTTAAGGCACAACTGGCTTTCTCAAAACCACCACTCAGCTAATCCCTAATCCAAGTTCCCTTGGCAGACATGTGCAAAGCCACCTAAATCCTGATGCCACCAATAGCTAACTTGTTGCTCATGCCTAAGCCTAAACAGGATTCTCAAACTAGGTGTTCCCCTGCCTAGCTCCCTAGCAGGGCTCAAATTGGTAGGCATTCACTGGGCACAGTTTGGAACAAGGACTTAAGCCCAGGTCACATCTCCCAGGAGAGTCCACTACCCACTTGGCTATTGGTTATAATGGACAGGTCTTTCTTTGACTCTTCGTGAGAAAGGTTTAGGTGCCCAATTATAGGAGAGAGCATTCACAGCTAAGAATCCCAGTCAGCAATAGGTGCGCCTCTCCACCCTGGCAGTCAGGTGCCTAAGGCCCAGATCAATGGCAATTAGGCACCCAAGTACCTTTGTGAATCTGGGCCCTAAACCTCACCCACTACTGGGTTTCCAATGGCGCCCCCTGCTCTGCCTGTGCTCCGCCCCAAGGCCCTGCCCTCCTCTCTGGCCCCTCCCCCCTCACTTGCTCCTCTCTGCCGCCTTCCTCAGCAGTTCACTCCTGGCTAGGTTAGACAGCTCCCCACTCAGCTGGTTGACTTCTGAGGATCTTTTTCTTAGCTGCCTAATTCTCCCCATGCATTGAGCCTGGATGTCTAGCTCCGGGTTGAGGATTCCACTATGTGGCAGGGTGCCTAGGAGTTAGGCATGGCAATGCCTAAAAGCCCTTTGTGAGAGGCTAACACCTGCATACGTCTAGCTGAGGCACTGCTGAGTCAATCTTCAACAATGTCAGAAACTGACAGGAAAGAGTTAACATAGGTTTTAGTTACAAATGTATATTTTATATATTCTTTTTCTGATGGGTCTCACTACTAGTCTAATGTGATATTGGGGTAGGGAGGGGAGCTGAAGTGAGTTAGTTTTTGTGTGGCTCATGGAACCTTGCATACAAGGACTGTCCTGAAGCAATATAAACCAGCATATGCACATTTGTAATTGAGGCTTGCATAAGCAATAAACTGAGAAAAGGAGCCTGGTTATTTTCTGGAGGCTCAATCTGAGCATTTTTACTGTGGGAGAAGCATGACAGAAATGTGAGATAATTGACAAGTGAAGGACAGGCACATTTAAGGAAAGGACGTTCTTTATAGAAACCATCAGTACTTGAGTATCAGTTACCAGCAGAAGTGTGTGACAAGTGTTCGTCCACATAATAAAACCATGCCACCAAAATGATGCCATCTTGTTGATTTTTTTCAGTGATGTTCTCGCTTTCCTGAGCTATTACTGTCACCAACATTGCCGTAAGTAACAAACCCAATTTTTTTCTATTTTTTCCTCATAGATCATGTTTTCTAGACCTTTAGTCATTTTTGTTGCTCTCCTCTGGACTTTCTCTAATTTCGCCACATCTTTCCTAAAATGTGGCACCCAGAACTGTACACAATATTCCAGCACAGAGTGGAGTGGAAGAATTACTTCTTGTGTCTTGCTTACGACACTCCTGCTAATACATCTCTGAATGCTGTTTGCTTTTTTTTGCAACAGTGTTACACTGTTGACTCATATTTAGTTTGTGGTCCACGATGACCCCCAGATCCCGTTCTGCAATATGCCTTCCTAGACAGTCATTTCCCATTTTCTATGTATGCAACTGATTATTCCTTCTTAAGCAGAGTACTTTGCGCTTGTTCTTATTGAATTTCATCCTATTTACTTCAGACCATTTCTCCAGATCATTTTGAATTTTAATCTTATCCTCCAAAGCACTTGCAATCCCTCCTAGTTTAGTATTGTCTGCAAAATGTATTCTCTGTGCAATTATCTAAATCATTGATGAAAATATTGAACAGAACCAAACCCAGGACCTGTCCCTGCTGGACCCCATTCAATTTGCCTTTCCAGCTTGACTGTGAACCACTGATTACTACTCTCTGGGAACAGTTTTCCAACCAGTTATGCACCCACCTTATAGTAGCTCCATATAGGATGTATTTCCCAGTTTGTTAATGAGGAGATCATCCAAGACAGTATCAAAAGTCTTACTAAAAGTCAAGATATACCACATCTACGTCTCTCTCTCCTCACACTCACTTACACACACACGAAAAAGCTTGTTAACCTGTGAAAGAAAGCTATTAGGTTGGTTTGACATGATTTGTTATTGACAAATCCATGCTGACTGTTACTTATGTTATTATCTTCTAGGTGTTTGCAAATTGCTTGATTATTTGGGCCATTATATTTCTGGGTACTGAAGTTAAACTGACTGGTCTGTAATGCCCTAGGTTGTCCTTATTCCCCTTTTTATACATTGGCACTATAGCCTTTTCCTTTTCCAGTCCTCTAGAAGCTCTCCCATGAGTTTTCAAAAATAGATATTCACTAATGGCTGAGATATCTCTTCAGTCAGCTCCTTGAGTATTCTAGGATGTATTTCATCAGGCCCTGGCAACCAAGATATTAAACTTGTTCTTTTCCTATTTTAACCTCAGATCCTACCTCATTTTCACTGGTATTCACTATGTTTGACATCCAATCGCTACTAAACTTTCTGGTGAAAAACAAACAAAATATCATTTAGCACTTCTGCCATTTCCACATTTTCTGCTATTGTTCCCCCCCCCCACTGAGTAACAGGCCTACCGTGTCCTTAGTCTTCCTCTTGCTTCTAATTTATTTGAATAATGTTTATGTCTCTAATCTCATTTTGTGCCTTGGCCTTTCTAATTTTGTCCTTACATACGTGTGTTGTTTATTTATATCAACATTTCTCAAATGTGACCACCAGGGAGTTTTCATGCAGCCAGTTACAACAGCCTCCTCAGTGGTGATGGGTGGGTGGGGGAGAAGCATTGGCCCCTCTCATTCCCTCCTTGCTGCTCCTGGATGTGCCACCCTGCACCACATCTGGAGAAAGGTGGGGCACAACACTGCAGGAGCAAGGTAAGTTCTTGACCCACGTTGGCTGGAGGGGGTTTGAGCAGCAGGCTCCAGGGGTGGAAATTCAGGAACCCGGCCACGAGGCCCCAGGCTCCGACCACGGGTACTGATCCCACCCCAGCTCTAGCCATGTGGCCCTGGCCTCCAGCTGTGGGGCTTCAGCCTCTGGCCCCTGGTTCCAGCTGTGTGGCAGCAGGTGCTGGCCCCTGGCTCCAGTCCCAAGCTCTGGCCGTGCAGTGGCAGGCACTGACCGCAGGCGATGACCCCCAGTCACAGCTTCCTGGCAGTGAGCTCCGATCGCAGGGCTTTCGGTGCCAACCCCTGGCTCTGGCCGCAGAGCTTCGGTCAGCCCCTGGTCCACAATTCCAGCCATGCGGTGGCAGGTGCTGGTGGCGGGCTCCAGCCATGCAGCCCCGACCCCTGACACTGAACCCCTGCCCCAGCTGCACGGCAGCAGGTGCCGACCCACAGCTCCAGCCCCTGATCCCCGGCTCTGGCCATGGGATGGCGGGAGCTGGCCCGGGGTGTTGACCCTTCGCCCTGGCTGTGCAGCAGCGAGCGCTGGCTCCAGCCACGCAGCCAGGCTCTGGCCATGCGGCAGCAGGCATTGGCCCAGAGCGCTGACCCACAGCTCTGGCTGCATGGCAGTGAGTTCCGATCCCTGGCTCTGGCCACTCAGTTCCTGTCCCCAGCTCTGGGCTCTGGCTGCAGGCACTGAGCCCTGGTCCTGGCCGCATGGCAGCAGATACCAGGCCCTGGCTCTGGCCATGTGACAGTGGGGTTCATCACTTACCCACGTCGACCCTGCTGCCTCCCCGGCCCCGCATCCATCCCACCGTCACCTCCCCCGGCACCGTATACATCCCTTGATCACCTCTGGTCCCTGCTGCCTCCCACCTCGGCCTTCCCCGTCCAGGGCTTAATGGGTCCCGGGGCTTGCTGAGGAAAGTAATACATGCATGTTTGTTAATATCACTTTTCACAGCAAACTTACTAGCTATCTGTGAAAAGTGATACTTGTATACTTGTTAATATCACTTATCACTTTTCATAGGCTCCCAGGTAGCTACTAAGTGTGCTATGATATTAACAAATATACAACTATCACTCCCGAAGGGGGAGGCAACATCATTTTTATTATCGAGTCAGCCAAAAAACCCTAGAAATCTAAATTACAATGATTTGGATGTGTATCTGTGCATATTTAATGGTTTTTCCTAAAGTTAATTAAGTCACCAGAGAGAGTTGGTGGCTGCACTCTGAGGCCATCAAAAAATTTGTTGTGAGAACCCCTGGTTTATATTCATCTTTTGTAATTTGACCTAGTTTCCACTTTTTGTAGTACTCTTTTTTGAGGTTCAGATCATTGAAGATCTGGTTAAGCCAGGGAAGTCTCTTGCCATACTTACTATCTTTCCCATGCAGTTGGATAGTTTGCTCTTGTGCCCTTAATAATGTCTCTTTGAAAAACTGACAACTCTCTTGAACTGCTTTTCTCCTTAGACTTGTTTCCCATGGGCTCTTACCCACCTGCTCCCTGAGTTGGCTGAAGTCTGCCTTCTTGAAATCCATTATCTTTATTGCGCTGTTTTCCCTCCGACCATTTCTTAGAATCGTGAACTCTGTCATTTCATGATCACTTTCATGCAAGCTACCTTCCACTTCAAATTCTCAACCAGTTCCTCCGTATTTGTGAAAATCCAATCTAGAACAGCCTCTCCACAGTACACTTCTCATATGACGTTAAACTTAGTCACCCAAGTTATGTGTCTCATTTTTTTCCTCTATAGAATAGAGACTTTGATACTTTCCTACCTCATAGACTCATAGACTTAAAGGTCAGAAGGGACCATTATGGTCATCTAGTCTGACCTCCCGCATGATGCAGGCCACAAAAGCTGACCCACCCACTTTCCCTTAACTCAGCTGTTGAAGTCTCCAGATCGTGATTTAAAGACTTCAAGTTGCAGAGAATCCTCCAGCTTGCGACCCCTGCCCAATGCTGAGGAGGAAGGCGAAAAACCTCCAGGGCCTCTGCCAATCTACCCTGGAGGAAAATTCCTTCCCGACCCCAAATATGGCGATCAGTAGAACCCCGAGCGTACAGGCAAGATTCTCTAGCCAGACCCACATTTTACCAGCGATGGCACTTTATTACCTAATTGACTAAAATCACGTTATCCCATTAAACCATTCCCTCCATAAACTTATCTAGCCTAATCTTGAAGCCAGAGAGGTCTTTCACAGGTTTGTTGAGAGGTTCCGTTTCTTAGTACTTGTAAAGTGGTTTCAACGTTGCATGCAACAATTTCCAAGTATTATAGTCCAATTCTTGCAGTCTGTCTAGTCACCAGGTACTTTGGGTCATCCTAGCCTCCCTTTTCTCCTGTCACTATTTCTTATTCATTGCATTTGCACTTATTCCCACTCTTCCAACTGTCACTCCTCCATGAAGCAATTGCAGCAGAAAACGTCCCTTCACAGCAAAATAGTGTGTCTGGATGGTGCACTTGATCTTGACCTCACTCCCCCATGCATCCATAATTTAAGGCACCTGCAGATGACTGCTCTAACAACCTGTTGATTTGTTTTCAATAAACTTAAAAGATATCCAACATGCTAAGATATGGAAATACAAGTTAAGGCACCCAAAGAACTTTAACTTTGCTCTCTAATGGCACCATGCAATGATTATTAGTATATAAAGTGTTTGTTCTACATTAAGTGAAACTGATTAAAAAAAAAAACACTAAATTTCTCTCCTCTTCTCCCTCTTCCCCCCACACATGGTTATTTTAGTGACTTAACTGTGGATTTCTAATTTTTTTCTAAATTATTATTTAAATTTTTGAAATCTCAAATATTAAAGTCAAAAATGTCATTTTCCAATGAGAAATTTTAACTAAACATGATTTTTTTTGGCATTTTTTTCTGTTGAATCATCGGGAGAAATACAGGACATGCCAAATTGGAATATGTTAGTATATTTCTAAGGCATGGAATTCGGCAACAAATCATTCAATAATCCACACATCATAGAAATGGTAAGCCAGTTTTATTGATTTTAGTTTGCTCTTTGGCAGTGTGGGCCCAGAAATCGTATAAGTCTACAAAAGCCATCAAGTCTTAAACTTTTAGATACACCATGACTGTCTCCTGAAGTCATCTGCTTCATTTTTTTCCTGTGCGTGTAAACTGACCGTGAACTTTTATCAGAGTGATTTTTTCCAATTTTATTGACATAATTGCAGTGTCACTTTGTAAGCAAAAAATGAGGTTTTTTCTTCTTAGATATCAAGTCTATGATCATTAGTTTCCAGCCCAGTTTGATAGATCCTAGAGGCACAGACAATCTGAATAATTCCTGAGATTTTTATCTAAAAATGAAATAAACATACTGGCGTTTTAAGGTTCTGTCAGTATCACATTCCACACCAGGGGTGGGCAAACTATGGCCTGTGGGACCATCCTGCCCAGCCCCCAAGCTCCTGGCCTAGGAGGCTAGCCCCCGGCCCTTCCCCTGCTGTTCCCCTCCCCCACAGCCTCAGCCGCAATGCTCTGGGCGGCTGGTCTGTGAGCTCCTGGGGCAGTGCAGCTGCAGAGCCGACCTGATCCGGTTCTCTGTGCTGCGTGGTAGTGGCGGCGTGGCCCGGCTTCAGCCAGGCAGCGCAGCTGTAGTGCGGCCAGCCACAAGTGCTCCAGGCAGCGCAGTAAGGGGGCAGGGAGGGTTGGATAGAGGGCAGGAGAGTTCAGGGTCGTGGTCAGGGGGCGGGGGTGTGGATGGTGGTGGGGGAAAACAGGGGATTGGATGGGGCAGGGGTCCTGGAGGGGTCATCAGGAATGAGAGGAGGGGTTGTATGGCACAGCTGGGGCCTGGGGGCAGTCAGGGGACAGGGAGTGGGGGAGTGTGAATGGGGCAGGTGTCCCAGAGGGGCCATCAGGGAACAGGGGGGGTTGGATGGGGCAGGAGTCCCGGGGGGGGACAGATAGGAGGTGACGGCCGGGCCACCACCCCCTCCCCTAACCGGCCCTCCATACAATTTATGAAACCCGATGCGGCCCTCAGGCCAAAAAGTTCGCCCGCCCCTCTTCTACACTGTAGATCCTTCAGTCCTCCTGTTTCTCACAATGGCCCCCACAGCATTTGCTGTGTCTGTGACATGGCCAGTATGCTGGAAGAGAGTTACCTTCCCCATGCGGCACTGATCCAGTCACCTTCCCCTGTTTATATGATCACTGGATTACTGTGAAGGGAACCCCAGCCTCTGGCTCCCCATGTGTATTAAGCTTTCCAGGTCTCAGAAAGTTGCAACACTGTTTCCTCCCTTGACCTATCTGGCACATTTCCTGGGCACCAACAGTCTGCTTTCCCTTTACAGAAATGTAGATCCTCAGCCCACTTGCCTTAGGTCCCCAGGCCAGCACAGACACACACACACACCCAAGACAGCCTAGAAGCTAGAACACACCCTCTCGCAGAATCCCACTGAAAATATGAGCCAGAACACTCTCAGGATGCTCATGCATATAACACTCAGACACTGGGCCCTGATTCTAAGACAATTGCTTCTTAACTTAATCATATGAAGCACAAGAGAGGACAGATCATTTAGAACACAAACACACTAAATGCACTGCCCCTCATTCACTCACTTTTCCCTTGGGAGACCATCACTCTTCAGGAAGGTAGGCAGTGTCTGCTGCCTCGTGCAGTGCCTTACATGTTGCACTGCTTCTGACTCCCCTTGAGTTTGGAGAAAATGGCCCCCACAAGAGCAGTTCCTGCCCTTTTTATAACTTCTTGTTCCCTTTGTCAGGTGATCTCCTGTCAAGCTTCCTCAGGTGATCAGAGGCCCCTGTCAGGTGACTTCATTGCCCAGGTGACCTCTTCTCTGCTCAACCAGATTACCTGGTTGGGAGCCAGTCTATGAATAGAAGCATTCCATTTTGATAGGAGAGCACTTAATGTTGGTGTCCCTCTTGTTATTCCTTTACCTTTTGGAACTTCAGCCCAACAAACAAACAGAGAAAGCAAAAGGCTGCATCTTCAAAATGGAGTTTGCAGGTTGGTAAAGCTACATACAGAGAGTTCATATTCTCTCACAGAATTCAAAAACTGTATAAACAGATCCCCAAGTATCACACCTTACTCTCTCTCCCGAAAACTCAGAGTTCAGTTGTTTCTCTGCCCCAAATACCAGTCACGTAAACCAATTCAGTTTCACCCTAACCAAAGCCATTTTTAAACTGGAACTTTATAGAAACCAAGAAAAACAGAAGCAAAAAGTAAAACATAATAAGTATATGCCTATGTGAATACTACAGGAAGCAATGTTAGCCATGCACTGACCTTCAGATTACAATATATTGCAAGATTATCTGGCTCTAAAGATTGGCAACAATTTGTGGATGCCCTTGATTCCAGTCAAAGAAGACAGGACCAGGAATGCGAGCATACTTCCATTCCAGTGTAACTGACACATGTAGATGACTTTAATCATACCCTCTCTCCCTTCACATAGTGTCACAATTACCACATTAGCTGCCCTTCTGGTTTTACCTGGACTCTTCAAGCACACACACACTCAGGGCTCTAGCTGTTAACCTGGATCAGGGTGGAATCACATGATTCGCCCACTTTCAGACTAGGCCCTGGGCCGCAGGCCCCTCTGATCAACCACGATTACCTTGGCATGTCTAACTTATGTTCAACACCTGCAATTCTCTTTCCTCTGGGAGCAGTGACAGTGGTATCTAGTTATCAGTCTTCTTAAAGGCAGAGTATTATTTATTTAGATTAAAAGCATAGAGAAAACAGTTTTTAAAATACACTTTATGCATGTCTATCTTAGGAGGTGTCTATCCGTCTGCCACAAGGGGATCCTGGTAGGTCTAAGCTCCCTACAGGACCATCTTCTCCCCCTGAATGCTAAGCCCTCTTCCCTTAACCCACCAAGCAGTTTTGTGTCAGCATGTCTCCCTTTCAGAGCTCCTTGCCCTCCTTCACCGTGCTTTGGGGAACTTCATTTTAAATCTTGCCCAATTCTTTGATAACTCCCCTTCCCAGGATCAAGTCACCATTGAACTGTTTATAACCCTTTGATCTGGTAACTTCCAACTCTGACAAAGCAAAGCTTGGCACTTGTTGGAGACAGGAGGCGGGATTCTTGAAATGAACAGACTTCTTCGTTGTCTTTCAAGTGTTTGCCTCGATGTTCTTATATGGGAAGCCATTGTGTTGCCTTCCTGAATTGAAGCATTATAAGTGTATAATAAACATTCCACTAACCCCCAATGTAAGTCAGATCGTTAGGGTCATACAGGGAAGTCTAATAATAACCCACCATAGTTATAGTACCTTTATCTCACTGACCAGAGTCACATCCAATGTTCATAAAATTATGATATTTCAGTATTCTTCAACTATTATATAACATTTCCAAACCCATTACACAGACTTGTTACTTCCTTGGTATTATGTAAGTTCATTGTGTCAACGAATATTGTGTTTCTGGCATCACCATATACTCACACATAGATTTTAAGGCCAAAGAAGGCTAGTAAGACCCTCTATTCTCACCTCCTGTATAACACAGGTCATAGAATTTCACTGAGCTGTTCCTGCATCCGTTTGAACTAGATCTTTTTTTTTTTTTAAATCGTCCAGTCCACTCCAAGTGATGAAGAACTGACCTCTCCCCAAACCTGAGGTAAAGTGTTCTTATGGTTTATTGCCCTCACTGTTAAAAAATTGCATATTTTTTTTCAGTTTCAATTTTTCGGGCTTCAACTTCCAAGACATCGCATCTTGTAATAGCTTTGTTACATTAAGGAGTTCTCCAGTATCAGATGTCATCTTGTGTAAATACTTAGAGATAATGATTAAGTCACCTCTTAACCTTCTAAATTGATTGAACTTTTTAAGCTAATAATATCTTTTCCAGTGACCAACATAACTAGCCATTTGAGTAGATGAACTTGTCTGGAAACATTTATTCCATCCAATCTTCTATACATGTTCATTAGCTGGTCCTCTGTTAGAAAATCTAAACAACATGAGTTAATCTTTGCTGAGCATATTAACAGACAGTTCCTTCCAGGCGTTTGGAAATTATAGATTACAATGCTGTTTATTCAGATAAATACCAGACAGAACAACAACCTAGGTGGACAAACTTGTCACAGGTTCATCTTTCACTATTATTGCATTGATTACAGCAAAAATAACTTTTTTGGGGTGTTTTCATACACAGCTATGCATTCAAAATTACCTTCAATGTGACATAGACGACCTATTTAGGGAGAGATTTATAGCTAAAATACTTCTATTTCATCATCTTCTCCTTACATTTTTTTTGTTTGCTGAAGAAGTGAAACAGTAGATGACATTTGATTTGCATTAAATTTTGTATGCCCATAAATCTTGTTTTGAACAAAAACTAGTGTATTTGAACTCTGGGGCCTGTATATTTTGATATTTTATAAAATGTTTGCCATATAATAATCACTACATTCATGTTAAATTTAGGGAACAATATGAAAGCCCTCCTGTAGATAATTTAACATACACAAGTGGTAAACAAACACTGATAATGTACTGTGTAAAAGGTATAAATGCTTTATACTGTAAGGAAAGGTTTCAGAATAGCAGCCATTTTAGTCTGTATCCGCAAAAAGAACAGGAGTACTTGTGGCACCTTAGAGACTAACAAATTTATTAGAGCATAAGCTTCCGTGGGCTACAGCCCACTTCTTCGGATGCATATAGAGTGGAACATATATTGAGGAGATATATATACACACATACAGAGAGCATGAACAGGTGGGAGTTGTCTTACCAACTCTGAGATGCCAATTAAGTAAGAGAAAAAAACTTTTGAAGTGATAATCAAGAAAGCTCAGTACAGACAGTTTGATAAGAAGTGTGAGAATACTTACAAGGGGAGATAGATTCAATGTTTGTAATGGCTCAGCCATACCCAGTCCTTATTCAATCCTGAGTTGATTGTATCTAGTTTGCATATCAATTCCAGCTGGACACTACTGTGCTAATAAGCGATGGTCACATAAATACCACCCTATACCGGAAACCTACTGACCGCTACACTTACTTACATTCCTCCAGCTTCCATCCAGGACACACCACACGATCCATTGTCTACAGCCAAGCTCTAAGATATAATCGCATTTGCTCCAATCCCTCAGATAGAGACAAGCACCTACAAGATCTCTATCAAGCATTCTTAAAACTACAATACCCACCTGCTGAAGTGAAAAAACAGATTGACAGAGCCAGACAAGTACCCAGAAGTCACCTCCTACAAGACAGGCCCAACAAAGAAAATAACAGAACACCACTAGCTGTCACCTTCAGCCCCCAACTAAAACCTCTCCAGCGCATCATCAGAGATCTACAACCTATCCTGAAAGATGATCCCTCACTCTCACAGATCTTGGGAGACAGACCTGTCCTCGCTTACAGACAACCCCCCAACCTAAAGCAAATACTCACCAGCAACCACACATCACTGAACAAAAACACTGACCCAGGAACCTATCCTTGTAACAAAGCCCGATGCCAACTCTGTCCACATATCTATTCAAGTGACATCATCATAGGACCTAATCACATCAGCCATACCATCAGGGGCTCGTTCACCTGCACATCTACCAATGTGATATATGCCATCATGTGCCAGCAATGCCCCTCTGCCATGTACATTGGCCAAACTGGACAGTCTCTACGCAAACAATTAATGGACACAAATCTGACATCAGGAATCATAATACTCAAAAACCAGTGGGAGAACACTTCAACCTGTCTGGCCATTCAATGACAGACCTGCGGGTGGCTATCTTACAACAGAAAAACTTCAAAAACAGACTCCAACGAAAGCCTGCTGAGCTGGAATTGATATGCAAACTAGATACAATCAACTCAGGGTTAAATAGGGACTGGGTATGGCTGAACCATTACAAACATTGAATCTATCTCCCCTTGTAAGTATTCTCACACTTCTTATCAAACTGTCTGTACCGAACTATCTTGATTATCACTTCAAAAGTTTTTTTCTCTTACTTAATTGGCCTCTCAGAGTTGGTAAGACAACTCCCACCTGTTCATGCTCTCTGTACGTGTGTATATATATCTCCTCAATGTATGTTCCACTCTATATGCATCCGAAGAAGTGGGCTGTAGCCCACGAAAGCTTATGCTCTAATAAATGTGTTAGTCTCTAAGGTGCCACAAGTACTCCTGTTTTTTTTACTGTAAGGATAGTTTTCAGACGCAAACCCTGAGGTCTTGTAGATCAGGTGAGGGATTCCCTTTCTTTTTGTTCCTCTCAGTATGAAAAATATCACACAGCTATCAATGCTTCAGGCTCGACCAAGAGCAAAGAGGCTGGGGAGACAGGATAAAGGAAGCCTTCTCTACCAGATAGAATGCTGGTACTGCACTTCCTGAGCCTGGAGACAGGAGTGGGGGTCTGTCTCTCTGTCATGGCCATAGGAGCTGTACATTCTATAGGGGATTTGGCTGAGCAAGGACTTGGTCAGGGAAATTGCTTCCCCTGCACACTGGCTATCAACTAGTAGCAATGCTAGGAGTACATCCTACATCTCTAAAAAGATGTGTGCAGTAAAAGCGGTTTCCTCTAGTCCCGCCCCCCATGAGGCTTTCTTCCTGCCTCAGTACTTCTCAGGCAGAATGCTGCTGTCCACTGATACTGGTGCTGTACAGCTCCACAATGCTTTTCTCATGGCTCTGGTTGTAAAAGCAGCCATAATGGAAACCTTTTATTTTCAAACACTTTATGGACCAAAACCAAACTGCTTTTAAATAAAACACTTAAACAACTCTTTGGGTTCAAGAAACAAATTACAATATAATGTAATATTATTCAAACTAATTTTCATTACAATTTTCTATGAATGCAGATTTTAGTATGAACTAAGGCACACCAGTTTCTCAGCTATTTATTCTGTACTCACTTTTTTATTAATCTTTTCCTTGCAGTTATCCATGTGTTTCTATTACAACCAGGTACCTGTAGGAATGCCCTCAATAACTAATGAACACCTGTACATGCTCTGGGCTTGTACATCCTGTGTAGACAATGGTTGAGGTGTCTATATCACATTTCAAAGATGGTGAATTCAATTAAGGATGAATATTTTTTATTAACAGTTGTGTTAGCTTTTTCCACCAGTGTAATTTAAAACTGAATAATCTTTAACTGCTCTTATTAAACACTAGACTGTAAACTCTATTTAAAGTGCTTTGGGACAGGTGTTTCTTTGTTGTACAAAATCTGTCTAGAACCATGGGATTCCAATCCCTGGCTGGACCTTCTACATGCTATTTCAATACAAATATTAGAAAGATGTGACACCTAAATTTCAAATGTTAAAAACGCCAAATTTTAAAGGATTTCAGCCAAATAAAGATTCAAAATTCTACCTCAACCCACAACTGCTCTAAAAAACATGGGTAAGTGTTCAATTGTGTTGATATGGGCACATGATCTCTGTGAAAACACAGCCGCATTTGAAAACAGTCCAGTTAAACAAGATATACTAGCACAGATTTTTCACTACTGTGTATGTAAAAATGCACATGCCTAAATTTCACAGTCACTGCAATTTCACATGCACTCACTTTATTTGTGTGCATAATTAGTGCACACATGGGGTCACAAAGATCTGGTCGATTGGTCCTGTTTCTGCTCCAGTTGAGGTTTGGAGTTTGGTCATGGACTTCAATGAGACAAGTGGATGGGGCCTTTTCTCCTCTGCTTGGGAGTTACAAAGCCACATGTGTACACTTTGCATAAAGGAAGGGGAGTGTGATCAAGTTACCCCAAATTGTGCCTTAGTTCACTGATTGGTTTAAAATATATGTTTTCTAATATGGCTACACACTGGCACATGTGCAAGTTCATGTGCAAAATCCTGATGGCTTTACTCAGTATGTGTCTAGTCAGGTAAAACTTATTCAAGTCAAATGGGAATTTTGCTGAGCAAGGACTGGTCTAAAAAGGAGTAACACCTACAAGGATCCGGACCCATATTGTTACATGGCTGAAGTTCTGTTTTAGATCAGATTGTATCAGCCTGACTCTTACTTTGCAAAATAGCCTTTTTGTTTAGCCTGTTTTTTTGCTCTGCTGTTATAAAGATCAGTTTCACATAAACACCCCCGAATGGCACATATAGATAGCAAATACATTTTGTTGACAACGGGGAGCTCTCTCAAACTTGTCCACATTTGGAAATGCATAAAGTGAAGCAGCAGTGGAGTATTTGTGTTCTCCTCCTCATCATCATTCTGAGTTTGTTTTTAAGCACTATGCATTATTCCTTGCAAAGACATTAGAGCACATTTAGAGTAGTTGCATTAGTGTCAGGATAAATTACCATGCAGTGCTCTGAACTCGACCATCCAGCTGCAGCACTCACTATAGTAAAAGCTGAGGGTGCCATTATACTTCCTCTCCCAGCCACCTCTCTTTTCATCACGATTTTTGTTTTCTTTTTTTAACTGACAGACAGGAGGTGCAGCATACCCATAGGTGCATCCATCTAATTCAAGCATTTTCCAGGACCCAGGAGCATGCAACTCAGATTTAAGCCATTTTAGTCTTCATGTTTTGTTTAGAGTACAGATTAATGTGAAAATTAAATACAAAGTAGAACAAACATCAAGATTTGATAATGTTATTTAATGAACCATCATATTCTTTAATTAAAATCATTTGCCATATTGGTGTGAGGAGAGGTCTCGTTAAGGCAGAAGCTTCAGAAATAGTTCTGGATGACTAGCCAAATCCCTCCAGGGGCATTAGGGAAATGGGTACTGGAATAGGAGCTCCACCGTCCTCTGAAATGTGTAGCATGCGATCCCTGCACTAAACCATTGAATCAGAGCAATTCACAAAGATTATCTTAACCTGGGCTTGAATTGGACCATTCCTGGCAATATGATGTATCAGCACCTCTCCTGAGCAACACTCTTGTTATGCAGAATCTCTGGGTTTTCTGCTGCTTCTTTTTCTTTAAATAAGCCTCTGAGCCTGTGCTCCAGAGATGGGATCCTGTAACAGGAGTTAACTGGGTCTCAGTTGGGAGCTGGCCACAGGGATCTTACGGGCATCTCCACATCCCTGGGCACAAGATTCCGTAGCACAGGGCTCTGGCACAATATAGTGACATGATGCTAAGTGATATAGTGACTACGTTTGCCTGCTTGAACTCCAAGAAATGCCTCGGTTCAGTTTCATGGATTTAAATGGTTCTTCCTGAACCACTTGCCCTAGTAATAAGCAGAGATGCAAGAAATGGCTGAGACAGATGTGACCTGAACTTCCACCCAAACCTTGAAGTGAATCTGAACCTTTCAAACAGTGGTATAGAGGGAGACGGGATGGTCTAACAGGAGATTTCCCATCTCTCATGTTTGATGTTTGTTCAGTCATGCTTGGTTAACTCTCTTTCATTTTTGGTCTACTCTGGTTTCCTTGGGTTTGGTTGGGCACAGAAATAGCAAAACACAATAAGAGAGGCTAGTCTAGTTTTTGACCTGGCTGATTCCCAGATGCACTGGAAAGCTTGCAGGAGCCCATTCTTGTGAATTCTAACTCACCAATGACAATCGACGCAGCTGAACAACACCTGCCACTGCCACAAACAGTTGGTTTGATTTCCTGAAAGGCTTCGTGTGGTCAATGTAGAATGCTAGCGCTCTCCAGACATCCAGCGAGTGAAGCCTCTGCTCCTGTGCACTAGCATGCAGCTTGGGATAGAAGACTGGCAGAAAAATGTCTTGGCCAATGTGGAATTGAGACACCACCTTGGGCAGGAAGGCTGGGTGAGGCCCGAGTTGTACTTTGTCCTTATGGAAGACTGTGTGAGGGGGTTGGAGATTAGCGCTTTTAACTCGGACACTCTCCTGGTCGGTGTGATGGCAACCAGGAATGCCACCTTCCACGAGAGATACAGAAGGGAGCATGTCACCAGTGGTTCGAATGGGGGCCCTATTAGTCTGGAGAGGACCAAATTGAGATCCCAAGCAGGTACAGGTGGTCGCGAATATGGATATAGCCTTTCCATGCCCTTCAGGAAACGCCCTACCATGGGGTTGGTGAATACAGAGCGCCCCAACTCTCCCGGGTGGAATGCCAAGATGGCAGCAAGGTGTACCCTTATGGATGATCCTGCCAATCCCTGCTGCTTTAGATGCAGTAGATACTCCAGGATGAGTGGTATAGATGCCTGAAGTGGAGGTGTGTGACACTGCTCACACCGGCACAAGAACCTTTTCCACATAGCTAGGTAAGTGGCCCTGGTGGAAGGTTTCCTGCTACCAAACAGCACCTCCCTCACTAATTCCGAGCATTGGCACTCCATTGGGTTTAACCATGAAGCTTCCAAGTCATGAGATGGAGGGACTGGGGGTCTGGGTGAAGGAGGTGACCATGGTCTTGTGTGATCAGATCAGGGTAGAGCGGCAGTGCAATCAGGGTGTCCACTGACAGCTCTAGGAGCATGGTGTACCAATGTTGGTGTGGCCACGCTGGGGCCAGCAGAATTGCCTCTGCGGATCTTGAGCAGCATCTTGTGGATGAGTGGGACCAGCGGGAAGGCATACATGATGCTGTCTCCCCAGGGTAGCATGAATGCGTCCGAGATGGAGCCCAGACTGTGTTTTTGGAAAGAGCAGAACATTGGACACTTCCTGCTGCTCCTGGTGGCAAATAGATCTACCTGGGGAAACCACCACCTTTGGAAGATGGAATGTATGACGTCCAGATGGGTGGACCACTCGTGGTTGCGAATCGACCTGCTGAGGTGGTCTGCAAGCTCAATTTGTACTCCTGGGAAATAGGATGCCCCCAGGTGAATGGAGTGGGCTATACAAAAATCCCAAAGCTGGAGAGCTTTCTGACAGAGAGAGGAGGAGCGGGCTCTGCCCTGCTTGTTTATGTAAAACATGGCGGTGGTGTTGTCGATCATCACCGCTACACACTGGCCCTGCATTCTGGACTGGAAGGTCTGTCAGGCCTAGTCGCACAGCTCTGAGCTTCTTGATGTTGATGTGGAATGAGAGCTTGGTCTGCAACCACAGACTCTGTGTCTGGGGATCTCCTAGGTGGGCCCCCCCAACCCAGTGCTGACGCGTCCATTACTAGGGTCATGGAGGGTTGAGGGGTATTGAACGGGACTCCTTCGCAGACCATGCGAGAGTCTAGACCCCAACGGAGAGATTCTAGAACTCGCTCCAACACTGTCACTACTGAGTCCAAGCTCTCTCATCCTGGGTGATAGGTTGACACAAGCCACACCTAGAGTGCTCTGAGCCTCAGTCTGGCATGCCTGACCATGTAGGCGCAGGCTGCCATGTGGCCGAGGAGACTCAGGCAACCTCTTGTAGTTGTGGCGGGGTATCGCCTGAGAGTCTGGATGATGACAGCCATTGCTTGGAATCGGGACTCTGGCAGGATTCCTCTCGCCTGTACTGAGTCCAGCACCGCCCCCAACGAATTCCATTCCTTGGGTCGGTAACAGCGTCGACTTGTTCATGTTGAGAAGGAGTCCTAGTCTCTCGAAGGTAGCTCTAACTAACCGGACTTGAGACTCCACTAGCTCCCTGGAGCGCCATCACAGCAGCCAGTCGTCAAGGTAGGGATACACCTATACCTGCTTCTTGCGGAGAAAGGCTGCGACCACCGACATGTACTTGGTGACACTCGGGGGGCCGTTGATATACTGAATGGGAGGATCATGAACTGATAGTGTTTGTGGTTGACCACAAACCTCAGGAAACGTCTGTGCGCAGGTCAAGTGGCTATGTGAAAGTAGGCATCTTTCATGTCGAGGGTGGCGTACCAGTCTCCCGGATAAAGGGAAGGTATGATTGTGCTCAGGGAGACCATGTGGAACTTCAACTTCACCATGAACTGGTTGAGTCTTCGCAGGTCTGGAATGGGTCTGAGACCTCCTTTGCCTTGGGGATAAGGAAATAACAGGAGTAGAATCCCTTGCCCCTTAGCTCCTGAGGAACCTCCTCCACTGCCCCTATGGCGAGGAGCGATTGCATCTCCTGGATAAGAAGTTGCTTGTGAGAAAGGTCCCTGAAGAGGGATGGGGAAGGGGAATGGGAGGGAGGGAAGGAGCAGAACTAAAAAAATATACCACACTTCTACCATGCGGAGCACCCAACAGTCCGACGTTATTTGCGACCAAGCACAGTAGAAGTGGGACAGACGATTCATGAAGCACGGGGAAGGATCCGGAATCGCGGCAGGTATGCCGTCCTCAGGTGTCCCTTCAAAAGCCTTGTTTGGAGCCCGACGATGGCTTGGTTGGACCCTGTCCCTGCCCTGAAGGCGGGTTTGAAGGCTTGCGCCTGTTATTTCTGCCCCTACAGCAGTAGAAGTCCTGCCTTGGGCGGGGCTGGTGCTGCTGCTGGTGTGGCTGGGGCTTGAAATGCTTGCGCTGGGTAGCTGGCATGTGCATCACCAGTAACTTCATAGTTGCCCTAGAGTCTTTCAAGCTGTGTAGTTTTGAGTCGGTCTGGTCCGAAAACAGCCCTGCGCCCTCAAAGAGAAGGTTCTGCAAGGTCTGTTGAACTTCTGGAGGTAACCCGGATGCTTGGAGCCAGGAAGTTCTTCTCATCACCACCCCTGAGGAAAGGGTATGGGCAGCTGAGTCAAGGGAGGCCTGTAGGGAGGTCCTTGCTACTGCCTTCCCCTCCTCAATTATGGCAGAAAATTCCACTCTTGACTCTGCCGGAAGCAACTCCTTATACTTAGACATAGAAGTCCAAGAATTAAAGTTGTACCTTCTGAGGATAGCCTGCTGGTTGACTATCCTCATCTGGAGGCCCCCTGCAGCATAGATCTTCCTGTCGAAGAGATTCATGCGTTTAGCCTCCTTAGACTTGGGGGCTGGTGCCTGTTGCCCCGACGCTCCTTTTTGTTTATTCGAGACCACCAGGGAGCAAGGGTGTGGGTGTGAGAAGAGGTACTCGTAGCCCTTGGAAGGGACAAAGTACTTCCTCTCTACGCCCCTGGCGGTGGGCAGAATGGAGGCTGGAGTCTGCTACAGGGTCTTCTTAGTGTTTTGAATGATCTTTATTAGCGGTAGCGCCATCCGGGAAGGACCTTTTGGAACAAGAATGTCTACCATAGGGTCCCCTGTCTCGACCACTTCCTGCGCCTGCAAGCCCATGTTGCAGGCAATGCAACGGAGCAGGTCTTGGTGTGCCCTATGGTCAATAGGCAGGAGCCCTGAAGCTGACGCCCCTGCTACCGCCTCATTGGGCGAAGAAGATGAGGTGGCAAGTGGTTGTACAGGGTCCTCCTGGCCCTCGAGCTGCCTGGGTTGCTCCTGGACTGTACCAGGCTCCGCCACTGGCTCAGCAGGGGTGGTTGTCTCGTGGGCTAGCGGCAGGTCCTGAGCTGGTTCCAGCCCCACCTCTTCAGTCTGAGGGGGCAGCCTGGCGAAGGCAGCTTCAGCTCCCCGAGGGGCATGGCTATCTCTAGGTGACTGAGAAGGGCAGCGTCCTGAAATCACAGACCTAGAACCCCTGGAAGGGGTAAGCCCAGGGGGTCCAAAAGGGCTATTGCGCAAGGAGTTGACACTGTAGCTGCCAGGCCACACGTGCATCCCTTCGGTGCCTGCCCGACCTGTGCCAACTGCGCCTCTAATAATATGAGTTGGCATCAGACTCTGAAGAGCCCGAGGGCAATGACCACAGCGGTGCCAAAGCCCCATGTGCTGGCCACCAGTGTCGTGTGGAAGAGGCAGGGGACTGGTGCCGCAATGATCTCACTGAGGATCGGTGCTGGCGGTCTGGTGATGGGGACCAGTGCCGTGGGTCCAGTGGCAGCTCCGGCGCTGCTTGTTGGTGCCGGTCCTGCAAGGGTGTTGTGGACCGATCCATCCTTGGTGCTGCGGAGATAGATTGCCGTGTCCCCGGTGCCGGGCATGTTCTCACTGGACTTGGTGCCGGGGAATGATGTTGCGATGATAGGGATCAGGAACGGTGCACCTGGGAGCGCCGCATCATAGCGGGTTTGCCTCTCCATGGTACCAGTCTCAACGGTACTGGAGGCTTGTCCCTAATAACTGGGGGCTGAGCTGCAGTCATCTCTATGAGATCTCTTGCGGCTTCAAAAGTGTCCGGAATGGAGGGTGGTTCCAACACCTCCACCTGGCACTGCCCTTCTGGAGAATCGCTGTGTACCAGACTCGATGGTGCCTTCTGGGGCACCAGAGTCATCGGTATCAACTCTTGCTGTCTGGGAGCCGGGTCCTTCTTCGGGTACAGCGAAGCATCCCCTGGCAGTCCCGCAGCTCTGTGAGGAGAGCACCCTCTCTTAGGCTTGGTCTACACTTACCCCCCAAGTCGAAGTAAGGTACGCAAATTCAGCTACGTGAATAACGTAGCTGAATTCGACATACCTTGCTTCGAACTTACCGCGGTTCAGACGCGGTCCACACGCGGCAGGCAGGCTCCCCGTCGACTCCGCGGTACTCCTCTCGTTGAGCTGGAGTACCGCAGTCGACGGCGAGCACTTCCTGGTTCGATTTATCGCGTCCAGACCAGACGCGATAAATCGAACCAGGAAGTTCGATTTCCAGCCGCCGAACTAGCGGCTAAGTATAGACCAGCCCTTAGTCTTTTTATGGCGCTTGTGGGGCACCAGGGAAGTAGAGCAGTGCCGGGCCGCTGCTCCCTGTTGCGGTGCCAGGGATAACCGCTGACGAGGGTCTCTCGTATTAGAGTCCTTCATCAGCCCCGAGTCGCAAACCGATGCCGGAGCGCTCCGCACCGACGTGCTCGGGCCCAAGCCTTGGTGGTCCGAAGCCGCTGGACGAAGTGTGGATTCCATGAGCAGCTGCTTCAAATGGAAATCCCGCTCCTTTTTCTTCCTACGTTTAAAAGCCCTGCAGATTTTGCAGTGCTGGAGCTGATGCTCCTCCCCCAGACCGCTCAGGCAAGAGCTGTGGGGGGTCACTACTTGGCATGGGCTTGTGGCATGTGCTGCAAGACTTAAAGCCTTGGGCTCGTGGCACGCCCCAGAGCCCAAAAAGGGGTGAGGAGCTAGGGAAAAGTCCCGCTCACAAGCACCTATATTAACTATAACTATAACTGTCCTAACAACTAACAACTACAAAACAACAAGAAGAATTAGACTAGGTAACTATGCTAAGGGAGCACTTGCAAAGCAAGTGAGTCACAGTTCCAACGGCCGCCACGGATGGTAAGAAGGAATTGAAGGGGGGTCAGGTCAGCAGGGTCATATATTGAGCGCCAGGAAGGCACCACTCCAGGGGGCTCCTCAGCCGACCCGACAGGAGCTGCTAAGGGAAAAGTTTTCCGACAACGGTGCACACAGCGTGCGCACACCTGATTGGAATCAACGTGAACAAGCACTCGAAGAAGAATATCTGGTTGCCTCCATGACATTTCCATTTGATGGGCTGCAATTTATGAAATTGAACTTCATTTTTTTTAAAAAAGGTCTTTTTCAGTGTTACATAGTGCACACATAACAACCTTCATCCTCCCCCCTCCCCGCATTTTCATTTGATGTCATTTTTACTCCATCTTTGATCCATATAATGTGTCAGAACAGTCAAGCCATCTGATGTTATTTTTGACACAATGTTTGCATTGGCATGTTAAAATCTTTACGTGATTAAATGGACAAGAAGAGATGAGACATGGAAATCCTGACAATTGTGTGGTTTCACAGATCAATTGTTGTACGTAAGTCTTTTTTGTACGATGCCCCAAGACTCCTTTGCACTATTGTGATTTATTCAGAATGCAGCTGCCTGAGTTTAAACAGGGAGCAGGCTTTCCTGAAATATCACTTCTACCCTGAAATCCCTCCATTCGGTCCTAGTAAATCTTTGAACTGCAGAGCCTGTTTTTCATTTATAAGAAGGACCTCTGTGGAAAGAGAGTATTTTTCTTCCTCACCTAGTACTACTAGCAGCAAAACATGTCTTAAGTAACCATGCAATGGATCAAGAAAACACCCTCCACACCACAGTTGCTTGGTAGAAATGGTCTAACTAGAGATCAGATGAAACTGTATTGGAAACCTTAGGGACATTTTAAAGTAGTTGTTTCAGACAGGGGTTGCCTACTGTTTGGCCTTAAGTGCCACACTGTTGCTTGCACAGTAGTTGTTTACTATTCCTTTTTCAAGTGCTCTGGGACCTCATTTAAAGAGAGCTATTGTATAGAAACGTCTGCTTCTTATATTGTATTGTACTTCATACTGCATTTTGTTTCAGCTGCTGCTACCACTACTACGGTGCACTGCTCTGGGTCTGAACTGAATTTGGTCATATTAAGGGTGTCTATCCTTATTCTCCAAGAATTCAGTAGGCCACATATTTCAAAAGGTACAGAGTGTATATAACCATATTAGAGAGGAAAATACAGAGAAGAATTTGCAGTAGAGAATTCATAAATTGTAAATATTTGGTATTACTTTTGCCCCCGAACCCAAATATCCGTATAAGCATCCCAGTTTCCTGGTAAAGTTCAATATTACATATATTTGTATAACGTCAAGATTAAATAGTAAACATAACTGACATCTCATCTGTATAATCTCTATTATATATAATAACTGAACTGGTAGCTTTGGAGGTTTAAGAATGGTAAGACTTGGATTTTAAGGCTCAAAAAGACCACCAGATCATCTCGTCTGATCTCCTGTATAGCACAGGCCACTAACACCACCCAGCCACAAGCATACCAAGGCCAACAACCCAAATTAGATCAAAGTATTACAGCTCTCAGGAGACTAAACTGGTGTGTGCCACAGGCAGAGAACAGAAGGGACCAAGGTGCCCCAATGCCCAAGGCCACTGTAATGGCAGGGAAATGATTAAGTCAGATACCAGATCCTGGCAAGAGATCTGCACCCCACACTGCTGAAGAAGAAAAAAAACAATCCAAGGTTGCTGCCAGCCTGACGTGAGGGACAATTCATTCCTGATGTTAAAAATAGCAAATCAAGCTAGACCCTGAGTATATGAGCAAGATCAGGCACCTGACAAAAATTCTCAGTGCCACCTCCGAGCACCAGCGCATCCCATACTGTCCCATCTCCAATCAGGTCATCTCTGGTGCTTCAGAGAAAGAAAACAAAACAAAACAAAAACCAGAATACATAGGGATTCCTCCCCCTCCCCCCATTCTGACCCCTGCAGGTAACCAGATGAAGCCCAGAAGTGTGAGTGTTTAGGAACATAAGACATGAACTGGAAGGGACCCCTAGAGCTGCTGAGACCAGCCCTCCCCCAACACAATAGGCAACCCAGTCATAAATTCCCACTCAAATTTATCAAGCTCTATCTTAAAACTAATTAGGTTGTTTGCCCACAGAACTCCTATTGGGAGGCCTTTCCAGAACCTAAAAACCTAGAAAAGAATGCATTTTCCATATAGAATATTAAAATAGGGAGAGAAATACAACTCCATTTTAAATGAACACCTTATAGAGGAACCGTTAAAAGAATAAGAGTTGGTGCCTATAATGTTATAGCCTACTTACAGTTGCTGTATGGAAAGATTCAGAATATTAGAATGATGGCTTGAATACAGTGATTCATTTCACACTAGTGCAACCCCCCTAATGGAAATACTCCTACTGATTTCAGTGGGCTTTGGATCAGTCCCAAGATGAGTCACCTTAAGGGCCCTAGTAGCCTTTTAAAGGAATGGCTTTATAGGGCACACAAATCCACTGACAGAGAATCTCAAAACCCATGCAAGTTTGTCTTGGTTCAGAGAAGGACTGAAAAAGTCGCAAAATCTAGTCTAGAAAGTAAGTTCGATAACATCACTACCACTTTATATTGAAATATAGTGCCTTTCCTCTGGCATGCTTTAGACAGAGCCTTACATACTATAGGGGTCACCATTAAAATACAGTCTTCTCTGATGTGAGACAAAGTGTCTTAGGCAGGTAGGCTGCAGCCTGTTCCCAACTCTCCCCAAACTCAATACCTGTTTCCCAGCTGATGGTCTCCTCTCCTCCTCCTGACCCATTTAGTTCAAGAAGCGCTCTACTTGAGTTTCCACGGGCAAGTCAGGATAGCTTTGTAATTGAAACTGCAGGTAGATTTTAAGTTAGGAGAATGCAATTTCTTGGTTCTGAATTTGGCCAGGACACCAGACTCAATGCCGTAACTCTTGCAGCAAGTGCTATGGGACTTTTAACGATCATGAGGGGTTAAGTACTTGGTTTTATTCCTAAATTAAACACTCCCATCAACACAAATCCTAAGACAACGCTGAAGCACTAGTTCAATAAAGACTCAAATGGACAAGTGTACATTCTGAATTTTCACCATTTCCTGCACTGGATGATCTTTTTCTTGCATATTCCCCTTTCCCATCCAAGTATATAGCAGGTGTGACCATGTTTAGCGTCTGTTATCTGATGAGAGCACAATCCAGTGCAGCATAGGCAGATAAAACACGTGATGATCAATTCTTGCTTTCCACACCTTACTAAACTAATACATCATAAGTGCACACCCTCCCTTCAGAATGAGAAAAAGTTATTAGCAAGGGACCAGAAAAGAACACTAGACTCCAGATTTTGTTAATCAGAACCGTCATAAACAAAGTATCAGTGCAGTCAGGCACAGAAGAACTTAGATGGCAAACGCAGTTTAATGCTGACAAATAGCACAATATTTCTTAGGGCGAAGAATAAAAAGAGGAAATATTTGACAAATGGAAAAGCTCTTCAGAATACTGATCAGGAAACAGTTTTTGCAGTAATGGAAGCAAAGGCCCCCAAGCCTTCAGCACAATGTGCAGCTGCAGCGATGAAGGGAAACAGGAGGCTGGGTTGTACTGCTGGAGGAATACATTATCAATCAAAGCAAGGCATACCCAGAATGATTTCCAGGGAAATGCAAGTACATAGCAAACTGTTCTCTTTTTCCCTTCTCTTCATGCACCCCCACCACCCTTCTAACCACTAGTTGCCTCATAAAACTTTCATCCCAGATCCATCTTTTGCTTCTGGCTGATTGTGGTCCATCTATGTCATGAATCCAGCTGTGCCTCTGCTGCTGGCTACTGGGTGATCTAGCTTTCCATATGTGCTTATAGGCCAGTCTACCCTGGGAAACCTTTCTAACCCGTCTTAAAATTGGTTCAGCTAAGTACATTTTAAAACCAGTTAGCCATAGTGTAGACTTGGTTTTAGGCATTCTGACTCGTTTTAACTGAACTGGGGCATAGGAAGGAGGCAAAAATGTGCACCACCCAAATGACAGTGGTGTTGTGTGGTGTCGATGGCTTGATCTTGTGTCCTTGGAAAGTCAGGAGATTTTGATGTGACCTAATTCATGTGCTGAAAGAAACAGCTGACACTGAGCCAAGCAAAATCTACTTAGGTCAAGAGCATGACATGACAGCATGTAAGTATAAGACAACCGAGGAATAATAATTTCTGTAGCAAAGAGTAATAAACCTAAACATATGGAAGAGATTATCATAATGGTGATAGGGAGGCAATGATGAGCTTCTGAATGAGAGGAAGCTAAAACTAGGTAAATAAAAATGTGATAAAGCAAACGGAGTTAGACATCGAGGCCTGGTCACCTCCTCCTCCAACAAGCCCGATATTCATTTACTTTGAACATATTTTATCCTATTTCCAGAGATGCCTAGAGAGAAAAACTGCACAATTTTCAAGTGTTTAGCTTCCTATTGTTGACTGTAGGACCAAAAAAATACCTGTTTTTCATGCGGGAGCTCAGGAGCCCTGCAGAGAGGCGTTGAGGAAGGGCATTGGGAAGAGAATGATTGCAGGCTCTTCCTGACAGCTGATCCGTGAAGTGACAGGAACAAGTCAAGAGGCACTTTGGCCTCATTTGCAGTAACAAGGATGAGCACTGCATATGCAGTTATCTTGAAGGGAGCAGAGATCCATAAAGAAAAATGGTCATTTCAAATGAGAATGAGTTAAAGGATCCAATCTGGATCCAATCTGTATCAGCTTTCCTTGTGCCAAACATAGTGAGGAGGGAACGATTGGGGATCTGAGGATAAAAGCATTTTGTTTGACCTAACGAAAGAACCATTTATTTTATAATATGGGTCTCATTTTAAATTATGGGGAAGATATTAAGCTCTCTTTAGGCAGAGCCCTATTACTCCACAGGAGGCAGCCTAAGGATACAGCAGGAATAGGCATGCCTTATTTTAAGCCCCAAAAAGCAACGAGGGGAAGTGTGTAGGCAGGGTTTGTCTGTAAAGAACAGCCAGTATATGTGCTGATGGGCATCTAGGAGGAGTTACAGCACTGTTCAGACCTGCACAGTGGATAAATATGTTGTGCTAGCAGGAAGATGGGGGAGGGAAATGGCTGGTTTAGGTTGGGAAAGAAGAGAGGCAGCCCGTGGACCAGTGGGTTCTCACCAGCCTCAGAGTTCAGCAGATAATCACTAAAGTGACTTGACCCTCCAGCTAAACCCCAAATCCGATGTCATCAAAGGTGATCAAGCTGTTTCCTGGTGGGCCAGGATGAGCTACTCATAACAGGAAGAATGGGGGATGAGGCGAAAGGACACCAGAGAGAATGTAGGAATACTTATACAATGAATGTATCAGTATTTAGTTTATCATCATTTGCACCCAAAGTCTTTAATGCCATTTCCCCATATATTCTCTTCCCTCTCAGGCAAGTCCAAAGTGTCACAGCCAGGTAGGCTGCAGCCTGTTCCCAACTCTCCCACAACTTAATACCTGTTTCCCAGCTGATTGTCTCCTCTCCTCCTCCTGACCCTTTTTAGAGCTGGCTTTCCCATTCCTTCAGCCTCCAGTCTTCTTGGGTGTTGAAACTCCTCCTCCTCTCTTATAGGATGATCTGGGTCTGCTTATATAGACCTCAGACCCCTCCTACTCCCAGCAGCCTCTGGGAGGAGTAGTTAATTGGAGTCATCTGTTTGTTTGTTTTTTCCTTCTATGTGACCATTCATACGGTCACACATCCAAGGTGCTGTCAGGAGTTTTCTATACTGTGTATCCCTCTGGATCCTTAGTTTTTAACTTTTAACCTTCACTCCTGTCCCTGTTTTTTCATTTGTTGTCCTCAGTACTCACTTGCAGCCTGGGTCCATGGCTCCTCCCCTTATTGGAGAGGGCAGGTCTCTAGCTTTGGGCAAGCCTAGACATGCCTGTTGTAGAACCTGCACATAGTACAGTCTCACATCCAAAGGAAACGTTGCAGAGACACTTTATCACTGCATTGTTCCTACCACATGGCAACTATTTGATATGAGTTTCTTCTGACATGGCACTTCACAGTACATTGAGTCTGTAGGGTTATGAATGGGAAGCGGAGGAAGCAAAAAAAAAAAAAAAAAAAAGTTAAGGACCCTGCACTGATGTGCCAAAATGGGCATTTATTTGCTGAAGTATTCATCCGAGAACTCAAAAGTGTTGTTTGAAAATTGATCATACATCCTCCTTCTAGGAACCTGACACAGTGCATTAGACAGGGACAAAACTGAGGAAATGCAAAACATTTACAGAAGACATTCAAAGAAATTGCGTTTTACGTGCATACCACTTGTGAAAAAATAGTGCAATTAAATTTAATACAGCAGACTACTGACTGGAAGGACATTGTTAGACAGCTTGCCCAGCAGGGCGGTAATAGATGACCTACTGTACCAAAGAAAACAGGATAGAACCAAAAGGTCCCAAAACTAAATTTACATAAAAAGACCTTTCATGAAGAATAACTATAGTGCTGTAAAGCTCTAGTTCTCAATTTAAACAATAATGTAATGAACATTTCATGACTGTATCAGAAAGGGAGAGGAGAAGTAATTCCCCACCTACCTCAAATGCTTTATCCCTTCACTCAGACAAATCCTCACTCCTTGCACAAAGTCTATATAAATAGGTTCTCTGAGAGGCTTGAGAGTCAGAATCCTAGCCCAGCTTTCCCAATGCCATCAGAGGCACCCAGAGCTGATATGTGTGTGGATGTGGGTTGACTGGTGCATCCATCTAGTTGCAGATCTATGGCCATGCCCCCATCTCTGTCCTCGAAGCCCCTTCTGCACTACTGCACATGGACCCACCACAGACCAGAAGGTGTACAAGAGGCCCTACAGCTCTGCATGGTAGGGCACATGGAACAGAGATGACTCCTTTACTTTTAGGGAGAATACATGGGAAAGATTAAGGGTCAATGGGCATCTAATGGGAGCCCAGATATCAAGATATGGAACATTTTTTCTCCAGTTACTGCTTTGGTTCTTTAACAAGTTCCTTTTGCAGGGATGCTAGAGGATTTGACATTGTTATAGATGCAGTGATATTTTCACACGGTGAAAACATGCCAAAGTTGCCTTGAGATCTTAAACATTATTTTCACTACCCTACTATTGGAATACAAGGAATGGCTGGTTTTTATTTCCTATTTAAGACCAGCTTTCTGAGGACACCCTAAACAGATGTATTGTAGGCCTTACCACTGTTTAGCACTTCAGTATCAGTGGTCAATCACCATAATGACATTAACCATGACAAAATCACTTGGTATTAGTGGATGTAATACTGTGTGCAATGCCGCAGGAATTCCCATTCATCTCGCTGACACCTTTGAAATTCTCTGTATTGTGCATGTAGTGTCTTTTTATGGGAGTGAGGGTGGGGAGGGGGGATAAAAGAACATTGCCTACTTTTAATTCCCAGACATGGTTTCTTTGTGCAGTCAGTCTCAACAACGGGCTCTACTCCACTACATTTCCTTTGTGAATCAGAAAGGGGAAGGGACAAGTACAGAAGCCAGATAGTACTCCACTGTCACTCTGTTCCTTGGCCTATTGCCTCAGACTTCGTTCAGGGAGAGATGATTTGTCCCTGAGTAAAGTGGTGGATCATGATTAATTTATGAAATGTGGAGAACAGATTCTCACATTGTGACATCATCATAATGTATACAAGACATGGTTGAATGTCACAAACAGGAGTCAGCAAAACGGTCTATTTTCTTCATGAAATCTCCTGGTAATGAAATCATTTTTGCATGCTATGTTTTGTATGTTTGGAAGTTCTTCCTCGTTTGGAGGCTGACTGTGCCCAGCTCCAAGTAAGGGGAGAGCAAAGGCCAAGTAAAAACATTAGACCCAGCATTGGCACTCTATTGATCACAGGGACTGCTACCTTCCACCACCATCTGAAGTGCAGGACACCTAAAAAGAGACTGGAAGAGGCAGAGCTAGCCATGAACACAGGCAGATATGCTGCACTTCTTGAATGGCTGTAGCAGTAAGTACGCTCTCCTGGTAGGCTCGGGAGCTACAGCCCTGTAAATCCAGCCCAGGATTTCAAAGTCACGCTAGCTGATTTCTTTCTTATGCATCATCAACAGGAATAAAGGAACTGTGGGGTAAATTACACCTCTAATTACACCTGTGTTGCATGATGGGAGATATCTGCACTAGAAAAATCAGCCAAGGTTAGTTTAGCATGTGTTAACTGACCTCAGCCTAATCACAACAGTTTTCCTAGTGCTGGTACATTGCATTGCCTTTAGACTGATGGCGTAGACAATGGTGTAATCTTGGTAAAAGATGTTGAAATGTATCCATACTAAGAAAAAGGTTGTGGTTAGGTTGAAGTTGCTTAACACACCTTGACCTAACTTTGACTCATTTTTCTAGTGTAGACATGCCTGAGTCTTCAGTGGGGTTCCACAAGTGTAACTTATGGGATCTTAGTAAATTCTGTGGGTGATGCACAAGCAAGATTAAAATCCAACTGTCTTTCAGCTGTGTTGGCTCTGCAGAACTAGGAGGAGTGGAACATTATAAAAACATATTTTGTCACCAAAATCAGCAGACAGGACTCGGAATATACACAGGGAGCTGATCTGCTGAGTAAGAATTTGCCATTTTAAACACAGTCACTTTTCAGAACAGAATTGCACTAGATTAAACACATTACTGGAAGATTTTGTCCTATTGATCTACTACAGTATATCATCATTTGCATATAGTTTCTGGAGATGAGAACAGGAAAGATTAATATCTGTTGTAGAAATTAAAAGGTGCTCTAAGAAAGCATTTTTCTGTGACAAAACTTGAAATCTGTAATTAATTAGCTACATAGTAATGTGACTTTTTTTAAACTGTTGTCAATATTCTGAAACATCTTTTATAGATTTGTGATTAACTGCTAATTATAGACTAATTACATTGTTCATTATAGCAGAAGATCTTGTGGGCTGACACAGAATCCATAAATGATGCCCATGAGACAACAGCAGATTTAATAAATTCTAATCCAGCTGTCTCCTTTTACTAACCAACAAAACACAGAGAGACACCTCAGTATGCCCAGTGCTCAAACTAGGGGCTAGTCTTGCCAACATTAAGAAACTGTGGAAAGATTTCAGCAGCTAGAAAATAACACAGGTGAACTTTGCAATACCTTCTTTGACAGAAATGTAAGTAGACTGATAAGAGAGAGAAGTGGGCTACACTGAGATAGCAGTAGCCTGAATGAGTCACTGCAGTATCTGCTATGGAACAGATTGTGTATCTGTGCTTCAGAGAAACTCATCCCTGGTTCCAAAGAAAAGGAAAGTGAAGGTCCAACAGAATTGGAGATAATGGTAATTCTAACACAGATCATATTTTATATGCTATTTTCTGCTTACTTACATGTACTTACTAGATTTAACCTATCTACCGAGGTGTACCCTTTTCTATTGTCAATAATATCATCTACTGTTGCTCACCCATATCTCTATAATCTTATATGTTGTTCCTTGTTTCACTTGGCTTGACAATAAAGGCTGAAGTTCATCGCCACTCTTCAATTTGACCAGAATGCAAAATCATTGTCCCACAATTGCCTAAGAGCCATTTGTCACTGGAGGTCACACAGATGCAGGGAGATGTTTCAGTTTGCCTGCCACTAACTGTGCAGGATGTTAGGTCAGTAAATCGCTGATCAAGATGACACTATACAGTGTTTCACATAGTTGTGATTATCAAAGGGTTGATTCAGGAAAAGACAGTATAGTGGGGGCTGGTGGTCTTTGAAAGTGGGTAGGCAAAGCTCACATGTAAACTCACATGCTCACATGCTCAGAACAGGCCCAGATGAATCCTCTGGCTGACTAGGCACTATCTATGGAACTATGTTCCGTGGACTAGAGTGCATATGCACTGATGCAATGACTGTGAGTAGCTGCCTCTGGCTACTACTGGTCCTTGGGGGGTTGAATTGAAAGGGGAAAAAAAGTGATATTTTCCCAAGCTTAATCTACAACCTAAGCTATGCCCACAAAATAAGCTTTGCCCACTTGAGATGTCCTACTGAGATACCATGCACAATAGATTGTGCTGATGATCAAAATATGATTATGCATGCACCGCTGACCAGAACCGAACTCTCTGAGCCTGCCCATCCACACCGTCCGTGGGATTCAAATACTCCCACTCTGAGTCCTCAGACTTAGCTCCCCTTCGCTGAACCTCTGTTGCCCCATTGGACTAATTGAATTGGCTACCCCTAGTGTGGGGCTCAGATGCCTTGCTGGACTCTTGCTCCTTGGGATTGGCTGCTTCGTGATTGGAGGAAAATGTGGTGATCCTTGTGGCACCACAGACACACACCAATCAGAGCAGATTGTGCAGATAGTTTTAATATGATTCATCCTCTCCTTTCTTTCAGCAGTGAAATAGTTAACAATGTGAAGATTTAAACTGTCATAGTTGGGCATCTGAGTTAACACCTCCCTGAGATGAACAGTCACAGTCCACACCTCTCTGTGCTAACGTTTCAGCCCTCTGAAACCTCAGGCAGATATGCTGCATCAGATCAACATGTGAACCAAGTGTAAGCTTTTCTCTGCAATTATCAGTCTCAATCTTTTTAAATAAAGGTTTCAATTCTACAGCAGAAGACGGCAGCCAGGGAGTGGTGGTGGTATGCAATGGCCCTGTGGAACTCTTCAACATGAATCTTGCAGTTGCCCTCAGCACAAAGAGTGTCTACTACTGGTATCTGCTAGTGGCTGCTCCAGACTAAAGAACAGAGCTCTCAGACTGCAGCACTGATTCATTCTGGCTCTTCTCCCAGCTCAAAGCCCCAGTTGGCAGGCACCAGGAGAAGGAAGACAAGGAAGTATTTTCCTCCTCAAGAAGAGGGCTGCAACCAGAAAGAGGAAGTCAGTGAGTGAATTTTTCTGAGCAGACTGCCCAGCAGCTTGCAGCCTAAACTTACTTTTCTGTGTGGCCAGGGCCCACCCTCAGCTCTTCTCAACTCCCCAACCCCAGATCTCTTTCCATCAGAAATGGAACTTTGAGGATGAGTGGCCATGGACAAGATGGAGAACAGAGGGGAAAGATGGAATTCATGTAACCAAATGGATTTATTTGGGGGGTGAGATATTTGGAGAGTGAGGTGCTAGATGTGTTTTACTTGAAGGCAGGGGAGTTATATAAATATTCAGGGAGGAGGAAAGCATTTATTTTGTTGAAGCAGAAAACATGGCTCATAATTAAATATGCGTCTGAAGAATAGGTTTGGCTCTTTTTTTTCGCTTTTGGAATCAACTGGGTGCCCTAAATAGAGGCATTTTTAAAAAGCGTTATAGGGAAGAATATCCATACACCATCAACAAAGGCATCATCATACCTTTCAAAAATACCGCATATCCCTCCTTACACTGAGTTTATATATCCCCATTCTGCAAATTATTCATTATTTAGAGAGGTGATCAACAGTAACTTTGCATGCGCCAGTCAAGCTCTGCCCCAGAACCAATTTACCACAGCAGGTAGAGATCATATTGTGTCTGATTCAAACCTCAAACAGTCAAATGAGACTGAGTGCCATATCTTTGATTGAGATGATGTGTTAAAGTAATTGTTAAGAAAATCAAACTCATAAGTCACTCCATAACCCTATACAGACTTTATCCTTCTCCTGCAACCAGAGGAAACAAAGGCTCCTAAACCATGATCACTAGATGGCACAAAGCATGTATTAAGGCACGAGGAACTATTCCACCTAAGAATCTTAAGGCTTATTCCCATACAGGTTTGGCAGCAGCTGAGCAAAAGATCATATGCTTCCTATGACAAACTGGACCTTCTCAAGGCACTACAAGCTCAACCTTCAGTCACCACTTGATACCTCATTTAATGCGAGAGTGTTTTGGACTGCGGTGTCTCAGTAACTAAACCTTAACTCCTAAGAAATCTGGCATTTAAAATTCTCCATAGATTTCAAAATGATTTTTCATCCTAGGCTGAGTAATTACAACCTGGTGCATCCCACTGTGAGGATTGTTATGCACGACTGTGGAACACAAGGGAAATTTGTGGTTACCTGATAATTCCATTGATAATTCATGCTTGTAAATCTGACCTACCTGGGGAGTTTCACTGCAAAGTCTGAACTTAATTCTTATTAGCAATTATTTTAAGAGGCTCTTTTCAAATGGACCATAGTGTATTTGTTATTACTGTACAGTTTAGTATGTTTCAAATTAGGAACACTTTGGTTCTGGGAGCTGTTCTCCCTGGGGGACAGCCCTTAGTAATTCCCGCCAGCATCTGAAAGCTCTGGTCTCTGATCTCACACAGTACGAAAGGGGAGGATCCACTGTGAGGCACAAATAGTCAAAATAAGGGAACTAGCAGATAAATACACATTTTTCAACCTTACAAAATTCATTCAAACTGGCTGTTATATGAACACTCACATTAATTAAAAACAGTCTGAAGGGCAAAGTATTGCAATGTAGTCAGGTGTGGAGGAGTGCTGTTGGGGTCAGTGTTAAGTCCAAAAGTAATTCAAGATCTAGAAATGGGTTGGGGATAAATACTACATTAATGAAATATGCAGAAGATACAAAACCAGTGATACTGTGAACAACGGTATGGAAAGAGATCCAGTTTGGAGAAAAATGAAAGAGAATTGTGGGGGGACACTCATTTGGATCACAGATATACAGTGGCAAAAGAAACCTGGAAAACAGTCAGCCAAACTATCTATCTATCACCCCTCATCTTAGTACCTAGCTGATGATAGCCATCAACAAATGTTAAAAGTGGTTAATCATCTCCAAGTATCTGAAGAGGAGTAACTTAGGGCATACAATCAAGACTAATGTGATGAAACTAAAAGAAGAAATAAAATGAAAATTAGGAATACTTCCAAACAGTGAGGTTTATTGGATTGTGGAATCATCTCCCAGCCTATCGCTTGTAACATTTAAAAAGTAGATTTGAAAACATACTAGAGGGTACAATACTGCGCTTGTAGGGGAGGGGACTCTATTAGGATCATTTTATTAGATCTGATTATCTGTTATAAGCTCTTCTCACTCTCCAGGGCTCCAGAAAGCAGGAGGTGGATCTGCCTTGTCCAAATTCCTGAGCACATGGGCAAGCTCTCAGAGAATCATTCATATGCTAAAAAGGTGATAAATTTTAAATGCATTTTTCAGGCTAGGTGGAGAGAGGGAAGAGTGAACCTTTACATATGTCCTCTGAGAAAGATTTTGGGGGGATAGGAGCTGTAGAAATATACACTCAGAACAAATGGAGCCATGAGTTTCCCCACGCTTCAGTCACATACATGCACTGGGTGGTAAGGATAACAGCTCCTGCGACAAAGCTCTGGCTAAGATCTCAAGGCATGGATGTTTGTAAAATTTGTCTTTTGTCTTATTGTGGAACCAAAAACCCTTTCAATAGCATGAACAAATCTATTAGCTTGTTTCCAGGCTTATGTGGTCCAAACCTGGCAAGGAGGCTTGGGGTGGAGTATATATTGTTCTTTTTTGAGTCACCTTATTAATAAAGCCAAAACTCAGGAAAGGTTGAGCTCAGACCATATATACAATGTGTATATCCTTGTTTTGGAGCAGAATGGGAATCCATGGTCAATTTGTCATAACAATCATGGGGTTGGAAGCATAATTTACTATACACTATGTTGGGAAAACGTCACCTTCCTAAAAAGTTCCACCAACTAAGTAGGTCAGTTGTAAAGGAAATGCCCTGGCCCACATTTACTGCTAAAACAACAACCCAAAACTTTTACTAAGCACAAAGTAGCCTCTTTTGGTACCTTATGGTGATTATCTCTTACAATCTTCATCCCCAGACATCCTCATCTATGATAGAAAAAATGTGCGTTCATAATCGCCTACTTATAAAACAACTTAAGACATTACCAGTTAAGCCAAAAGAAAAATGTACTTGGAATAGGGTGACCGATTTAAGGATAGGATTTTTGTTTTGTGCTTTCTCTTTTTATTTTATATATATCCCCGGAATTACACCATCTGTTAGTTCAACCAATTCTAGAACAATTTTAAAAATCATTTGATGATTCTCATTAGTAGATTAACCAGGCTTTAGGCTGGTTACAGGTTAAATACATTTGTGTCTCATTTTATAAAGCTTTTGATATAAAGTTCTTCTCTGGGAATAACTAAGGGTAAAAAGGTGGAATGAGGATAGAGAAAATTCTGCTAAATATCAGGAAACACTTCTTGGCATAACTATTACAATAGGGAATATTCTCCCAGGGAAATAATGGACACTCCATTGTTTGGAACATTTAAAAATAGACCAGACTGAGCACTAGAAAAATCTACTGACAGAAACAATTCAGTGGTGGAAGGAAGATATATGAGATATTAATGAAATAAACATTTAATTCATATTCATACAATTAGTTCTTTCTAGAGCCCCCTCCCCCCCACCATAAATGTACATGGAGCTTTACAGAGAAGAACTTCAATTTAAGGTCCAAATTGTGTTCATCTGCTCTATGGGTGCACAAGAGGGGGAGGGTGCAAGGATCCTCCCACCCTTTTATGCCTCTGTGCAGCGGCTGGGTACCTTTGCAGTCCTGGAGCCCCCTATAGCTCAACTCGCTAATCTGCTTACATTGAATCCAATGACAGTCTTCTCATTGGCTTAAATATAATCTCTGTCTACTACTCTGTGTTTGTACAGTGCCTTAAATAATTGGGCCCTGTTCTTGGTTGGCCATTATTATAATAATTAATACACAGAGGGCAAGATTGTGCCAGATCCTACATTCCTCCTTCAGGAATAAATTCTGTTAACTTTAGGGGGACTTTTGCCTCAGCAAGGTCTGGGCCCTTAGGGAAGTCAGAAGGTGAGTCTTCCAGTGCAGTGAGGATTTTATTTACCAGTGACATTGCCCAGAACCATTCCAGTTCTTTATAATGTTAAGCCCCAGTGAGCCTTATTTACAATCAAGATCTTATACTTCAACTCCAGAATCAATTGGACTTTTATGACTTTCACAATAATAGTGTGAGCTGGTTGTGTTACCCGTCAATCAGGACCTCTCCTCACAAGAACAGCAGCTGTAAAGACCAGACTGACTCCCTTATTTATATGTTTTGACAAGGCAACATTACTCTTCTCCCTTTGATGCACACACACACACTTAGCCTGGGTTATACTCCATTTTAGGTGAAACAGAGTCATCCACAGTATAATGGTTCTCTTATATTGGAAATCAAGCAGAAAAACTGCTATTTAATATTGTTGTGATTTTGTCTTTTGTGTCGGGGCACCCTGCTATTAGCCCCTTTTATTTTTGTGTAAGTCCAAAGAAATAATAGCTAAATAAATTGTAATTATTTTAAAGGAACATTTTCTTTTAAAATTAATTCCAGATTTTTCCAACTACATCAGAAAAATGTATAGGTAACTTTATAATAAAAAGCTTATACACACACATAAGAGACAAAGCACTTAATTATCTTTAAGTTAAAGTTGTTAGTTAATGTTCAATTTTAAATATATTGCATTTTTTATTCTCCATCACTAGCCAATTTGTTATTCTACTAGGAGGCAGGAAGATAAAGCTATCATAACTGCGCTCCCTATATAGCCTGGAAATCCAGCTACCTGGTACCTTCCATATTCATCTTCATATTCATGTGTGTCAGAGATTTCACCTTCCAAACACAGACCACATATTCACCTACACATAATCCAGTGTGCACATATACTGGTAGGCTGAGGACGTCAGAGAGGTTCATCGTACCAGGTTAATGCATTACTTATTTGCCAAGGATGATAGAAAGGAGTCTAAATATCTGCAGAATGTGTTATATTTTTGGGTGCAGTAATTGATTTCAAAGCATTCTCGGGTGTAATTATAATATAAGCTATTTTCTTTTGTGTAGATGGCTTGACCGTTTATGAGGGAAGAGACTAACAGGTTAAGAGTGTTTTTTGACTGTGTAATGCAATATTTTATGTTGCATTTTATTTATGAGAAGAGATTATTTAGAGAGCAGTAAAACTCCCTTTCCAAGAATATAAAGCTCCTGTTTCGAGCCTTGCGGGGGGTCATGAGATATTGGAACTCAAAGCTGTTTCTGGTCCAGGACGAGCTATTGTCCATCCTAAGCCTCAGGCCAGTTTAATTTTGAGGGGAAAGAAGAAAACATTCTGCTAGCAAGTTTATTTAAAAAGTGGCAGCCTTTTGAAGAGGTTAAGGAATGTCAGTATAAATCCTAGGGGAGACGGATTTGGGGTAGAGACGAGAGGTGAGAAAGTAAAAAGCGCATGACAAGTGCATTTTATTTTATGGCTTTGTAATCTATTACATGGATATCACCCACATATATGTGCTGTATACACACGCAGAGTATTTAGGTTGTGAACATTCATCTCATCTGTCATCTTTTATGCATATTTTCAATAAAAAAAAGTTACCTTGCTCCCCTCTGTGAAATTCTAGCAAAATAAATCTGTTAAGGATGTCCAAATCAGCAGGGGAATCTTTTCACAGTCCTAAGTGGTCCTTGTTCAAGTGATCTTTTAACATGTGACTTTCACAGGTGCATGTCATGTTTACATATACATCAATGTTTTTTGATAGGTTAAGCTGGGGGGATTTCCCACACACACAAAATCCCGTTAGGATTAATGGCTGTGAATTTTCTACTGAGGTTTATAACTGTGTAATCCCAATTCCATTTTTCAATGTATTTTTTTTCACAAGGTAGCCCACTGAAATCCAACATAAGCAAAAAAATTGCTTCTATTATACGGGAACTAGAGCTGGGAGAACACTGAAAAAAAGTTGTAACAAACATTAATGTAAGTAAAAACTTCAGTTTGCTTTGGTAGTATTCATAATGCTTTTTATGTGTTTTCTGAAAACATTCCTAGGAGTGAGTGTTTTTTTTTAATTTCCAAAGCTTTATTGGAAAGCAAAATCACACAAATAGTCACTTGAACAGCTGTAAATGCAAAAGGCAAGATTCTCATTTATACTGCTTTGTACATTACATTTACACTCTTTTATGCTTCCAAAAGAGTGTAATGTGGCCTTAGTTTAAATGAAAATCAGTCCCAAAGTCTGTTCCTGAAAGTTTTTGTGGTCATCTTAACGTCTCTTTGATTTCCCTTCTGTTTGTAAAAGTTTTAATCATCCAGCCTGTCATAAACATACAGCTAAGGGTAGCATAAAATCCCTCCTTACCCTGTAATAGGGTGACCAGATGTCCCGATATTATCGGGACTGTCCCGATATTTACTTGTTTGTCCCGCGTACCAACCGATGTTCGGTCGGTACGCGAATTGTCCCGATATTTTGCCCTCCGACTCTGCCCCCTCCCTTCCCCATTGGATCCCTCCCCTGCCCCGCCCCCTCACTGCCCCATTGGATCCCTCCCCAAATCCCCGCCCTGGCCCCGCCTCTTCCCCAAGCATGCCACATTCCTCCTATCTCCCCCCTCCCTCCCAGGCTTGCGCTAATCAGCTGTATGGCGGCGCAAGTGCTGGAGGGAGGGGGGAGAAGCAGGACGCGGCAGCCCGCTCAGGGGAGGCGGAGGCGAGCTGGTGCGGGGCGTGGAGCTGCCAGTGGGTGCTCAGTCCCCACCAATTTTTCCTATGCTCCGGTGGTTCTTGTTTTTTTGTTTTTGTTCTTTCCTCCGCTGCCGGCTCTTGGGGCTTTTTTCTCCGCCGCCCCCCCCCTCCTCCCGCCCCGCATCCCGATATTTCACGTCTCTTGTCTGGTCACTCTACCCTGTAAAGGGTTAATCCCTCCTTTAACTGTACAGGGTTAAGAAGCTCAGATAACCTGGTTGGCACCTGACCAAAAGGACCAATAAGGGGAGAAGATACTTTCAAATCTGTGGGGGAAGGTTTCTGTTTTCGTGTGTCTTTGTTCTCTCCCGGTCAGCGCGGAGCCAGGGCAGGGAAAATACATCTCCCTAAGCCATATCTGAACTAAGCATCTAATATTACAGAAATAGTAAGTAATAGCAAGGAGATGCGTTAGATTATCTTCTGTTTTAGCTTGTGAATTTTCCCTGTGCTAAGAGGGAGGTTTATCCTTGTTTTTGTAACTTTCAAGTTTTGCCTAGAGGGGAAATCTTCTGTTTTTGGAATCTTTTTGTTACTCTATAAAGTTATCTTCCATCCTGGTTTTACAGAGGTGATTCTTTTATCTTTTTTTAAATAAGCTTCTTTTAAGAACCTGATTGTTTTTCAGTGTCCTAAAGACACAGGGAGTTTGATCTGTGCTCACTTTGTAACCAATTGGTTAGGATATTATTCTCAAGCCTCCCCAGGAAAGGGGGTGTAGGGGCTTGGGGGAATAGGACTCCAAGTGGTCCTTTCCCTGATTCTTTATCTAAATCACTTGGTGGCAGCATACTGTTCAAGGACAAGGTGGAATTTATGCCTTGGAAAAGGTTTTAACCTAAGCTGGTAAAAATAAGCTTAGGGAGTCTTTCATGCAGGTCCCCACATCTGTACCCCAGAGTTCAGAGTGTGGAAGGAACCTTGACACAGCAGGAGAATAGAAACAAAGCCACGTGACCATCAACCATCACATACTTTATATAGCAAATAAAATATAATCAAAATCAATCATTCATGAATAACCCATTGCCTGAAACAAACATTCAAACAATTTCAAATAATAAACAAATTTATAAAAATCAAAGTCTGTTCAGGGGTAATTTGTGAATAGAGGTAAATTCATCAAATAAATTATTTGTTGCAAAGGGGAAATAATTTTTCCCCTCGTGTCTATTTGGCAATATAGTGGCCACAAATAAAAATTTAGCATTTGTTAGCAATAACCACACAGTTGTGTCTGTGGACTATTGATTCCATTATATGCAGAACAGGAAATAACTGTGAAACAAATCTTGAGGTCTTTACTGTAGTCAGTAGGACTTCTGATTGAGTAAGGGATTCAAGATTTGGTAACTGTATGGTATGGCTGGCAAACAAAGTCAATCGCTACATGTTTATTAGTAGTTACTGAGAAAGGTACAATTAAAAAAAAAACACTGATGCTCACAGGTAGTGGAGGTCTGAATAAAATTGTGCCCTTTTGTGAACAGGAGCGGCTAACAGGGGAGTTTTGCGAGGAAGTTCTCCAGGGGGAGTGTGTGCAGGGGCTAGAACTCAACATTCTTTAAATTTAAAAGCCAAAAATACCTCCCTGATATAAACAAAATAACAACAAAGGAACCAGCTGCAGGAGTAAAAAGATAATGCAGGCAGAAGTCCAGCAACAGAGTGGGGGCTACCCAGTTTATTGCACCCAAAACATCATGTATGATTACCTGCCCTATGGGCAGGTGGCGTATGTGTGCATTCGGTGCAAGGAGCTCCTGGCCCTCAGAGACCGTGTATAGGCTTTTGGAGATCAGAGTGGCTGAACTGGAGGAGCTAAGGGAGACAGAGAGGTATATAGATGAGACTTTCTAGGACACAGTAGAACGGCCACACCCCCAGTCTGACAGCCTCTGTGCTGTTGAGGAGGATGAAAGTCTCAGGGAAGGAGAACATCCAACTGGAGCAGAGGGAAACAATCCCACAGTTGGGACCCTCCTTCCAGATGACATTGTGGTATCCTCTTGCACTGAGGATACCTCTCCAGGGGAGGGAACTCCAGCTATTAGAAAGAGACAGGCATTAGTAATGGCTGATTTGATCATTAGAAACATAGATAGCTGGGTTTGCAATGACTGGGAGAACCGCATGGTGACTTGCCTGCCTGGTGCAAAGGTTGCGGATCTCTCAAGACATCTAGATAGACTTATGTGTAGTGCTGGGGAGGAGCTGGTGGTCGTGATACATGTAGGTACCAATGACATAGGGAAGGATAGGAGAGAGGTCCTGGAGGCCAATTTTAGGCTGCTAGGTAAGAGATTGAAATCCAGGACCTCCATGGTAGCATTCTCTGAGATGCTCCCAGTTCCACGTGCAAGGCCAGTTAGACAGGCAGAACTGCAGTGTCTCAATGCGTGGATGAGACAATGGTGTAGGGAGGATGGGGTTTAGATTTATTAGGAACTGGGGAAACTTTTGGGAAAGGACGATCCTATACAGGAAGGATGGGCTCCACCTAAACCAAAATGAAACCAAATTGCTGGCACTTAACATTAGAAAGGTTGAAGAAGAGTTTTTAAACTAAGGGCTGCGGGAATGCCAACAGGTGCGGAGGAGCACATGGTTCCGACATCCCTTAGAGGAGGATCTATTAATAGAGAATCTCTATGTCCTAGTAAGGACGAGAGGATGGAAAATGATAAAATACAGGCAGGGTCTGACCAGAAACAGTCAAATAAAAGAGAGTCCCATTCAATTACATCGTGTAATGGCAGGCAGCTAAAAGGTGACAAGTTTTTAAAGTGCTTATATACCAATGCTAGAAGTCTAAATAATAAAAATGGGTGAACTAGAGTGCCTCATATTAAATGAGGATATTGATATAATAGGCATCCCAGAAACTTGGTGGAATGAGAATAATCAATGGGATACAGTAATACCAGGGTACAAAAATATCGGAAGGACAGAACAGGTTGTGCTGGTGGGGGAGTGGCATTATATGTGAAAAAAAGCATAGAATCAAATGACGTAAAAATCATAAATGAATCAAACTGTACCATAGAATCTCTATGGATAGAAATTCCATGTTCTAATAATAAGAATATAGCGGTAGGGATATATTACCGACCACCTGACCAGGATGGTGATAGTGACTGTGAAATGCTCAGGGAGATTAGCGAGGCTATTAAAATTAAAAACTCAATAATAATAATGGGGGATTTCAATTATCCCCATATTGACTGGGTACATGTCACCTCAGGAAGGGATGCTGAGATAAAGTTTCTTGACAACTTAAAAGACTGCTTCTTGGAGCAGTTGGTCCTGCAACCCACCAGTGGAGAGGCAATTCTTGTTTTAGTCCTAAGTGGAGCACAGGATCTGGTCCAAGAAGTGAATATAGCTGGACCGCTTGGTAATAGTGACCATAATATAATTAAATTTAACATCCCTGTGGCAGCCCTCAGCAGCCCAACACTAGCATTTAATTTCAGAAAGGGGAACCACACAAAAATGAGGAGGTTAGTTAAACAGAAATTAAAGGATACAGTGCCAAAAGTGAAATCTCTGCAAGCTGCGTGGAAATTTTTTAAAGACACCATAATAGAGGCTCAACTTAAATGTATACCCCAAATTAAAAAGCATAGTAAGAGAAGCAAAAAAGAGCCACTGTGGCTAAACAACAAAGTAAAAGAAGCAGTGAGAGGCAAAAAGGCATCCTTTAAAAAGTGGAAGTTAAATCCTAGTGAGAAAAATAGAAAGGAGCATAAACACTGGCAAATGAAGTGTAAAAATACAATTAGGAAGGCCAAAAAAGATTTTGAGAAACAGTTAGCCAAAGACTCAAAAAGTAATAGCAAAAAAAATTTTAAGTACATCAGAAGCAGGAAGCTTGCTAAACAACCAGCGGGGCCACTGGACGATCAAGGTGCAAAAGGAGCACTCAAGGATGATAAGGCCATTGCGGAGAAACTAAATGAATTCTTTGCATCAGTCTTCATGGCTGAGAATGTGAGGGAGATTCCCAAACCTGAGCCATTCGTTTTAGGTGACAGATCTGAGGAACTGTCCCAGATTGAGGTGTCATTAGAGGTGGTTTTGGAACAAATTGATAAATTAAACAGCAGTAAGTCACCAGGACCAGATGGTATTCACCCAAGAGTTCTGAAGGAACTCAAATGTGAAATTGCGGAACTACTAACTGTAGTCTGTAACCTATCATTTAAATCAGCCTCTGTACCAGATGACTAGAGGATAGCTAATGTGACACCAATTTTTTAAAAGGGCTCCAGAGGTGATCCCAGCAATTACAGGCCTGTAAGCCTGACTTCAGTACCAGGCAAACTAGTTGAAACTATAATAAAGGACAATATTGTCAGGCATATAGATGAACATAATTTGTGAGGAAGAGTCAACATGATTTTAGTAAAGGGAAATCATGCCTCACCAATCTACTAGAATTCTTTGAGGGGGTCAACAAGCATGTGTACCAAGGGGATCCAGTGGATATAGTGTATTTAGATTTTCAGAAAGCATTTAACAAGGTTCCTCACCAAAGGCTCTTACGCAAAGTAAGCTGCTACGAGATAAGAGGAAAGGTGCTCTCATGGATTGGTAACTGGTTAAAAGATAGGAAACAAAGGGTAAGTATAAATGGTCAATTTTCAGAATGGAGAGACGTAAATAGTGGTGTCACTCAGGGGTCTGTTCTGGGACCAGTCTTCTTCAACATATTCATAAATGATCTGGAAAAAGGGGTAAACAGTGAGGTGGAAAAATTTGCAGATGATACAAAGTTACTAAAGATAGTTAAGACCCAGGCAGACTGCAAAGAGCTACAAAAGGATCTCTCAAAACTGGGTGACTAGGCAACAAAATGGCCGATGAAATTTAATGTTGATAAATGCAAAGTAATGCACATTGGAAAGCCTAATCCTAACTATACATATGAAATGATGGGGTCTAAATTAGCTGTTACCACTCAAGAAAGATCTTTGAGTCATTGTGGATAGTTCTCTGAAAACATCCACTCAATATGCAGTGGCAGTCAAAAAAGCGAACAGAATGCTGACAATAATTAAGAAAGGGATAGATAATAGGACAGAAAATATCATGTTGCCTCTATATAAATCCACGGTACGCCCACATCTTGAATACTGCATGCAGATGTGTTTGCCCCATCACAAAAAAAAGGTATATTGGAACTAGAAAAGGTTCAGAAAAGGGCAACAAAAATGATTAGGGGTATGAAACGGCTTCTGATGAAGAGAGATTAATAAGACTGGTACTTTTCAGCTTGGAAAAGAGATGGCTAAGGGGAGATATGATTGAGGTCTATAAAATCATGACTGGTGTAGAGAAAGTAGATAAGGAAGTGTTGTTTACTACTTCTCATAACACAAGAACCAGGGGTCACCAAATGAAATTAATAGGCAGCAGGTTTAAAACAAATAAAAGCAAGTATTTCTTCACACAACGCACAGTCAACCTGTGGAACTCCTTGTTGTGAAGGTCAAGACCATAACAGGGTTCAAAAAGGAAATTCATGGAGGATAGGTCCATCAATAGCTATTAGCCAGGATGGGCAGGAATGGTGTCCCTAGCCTCTGTTTGCCAGAAGCTGGGAATGGGCAACAGGGGATGGATCACTTGATGATTACCTGTTCTGTTAATTCCTTCTGGGGCACCTGGCACTGGCCACTGTCGGAAGACAGGATACTGGGCTAGATGGACCCTTAGTCTGACCTAGTAGGGCCATTCTTATGTTCTTAATTGTACAGTGAAGAAGTTAGGATCACGAGATAGGCACCAGGCAGAAAATGCATTCATACCACAGCCCTTGTTAAGTTATTAGATAACACCAAACTTATATTGAAATTTAAGGTGCTTAATTGTTTCGTTAACCCAGGTCTTAGGAAATATTATTTCAAATGGTCTATATCATTCCAGAAACTGTTACAAATAGCTGCTGGCAAGAGCATATGAAGATGATCAACCACTTCAAGGCAGTGAATGATTAATAGAAAAATGGGTCAGAGGGCTTGGTTCAGCCATGAAAAGTACAGCTAGGTAATGTAATGATTAGTAAGCATTTGAGGCACCAGGTTTAGCTGTGGAGAAGGCACATCTGTTTTTATCAACTACATAACTCAGATCATTCTGAGTCTGACCAGGTTTCTGGAAACATCTAGTTCACACTGGACATACTCAGAGGCTTATCAACTATTAGCATAGTCTTACCCTACCAGCAATACATCATCTAATTTGCATATTCACTTCCATTCTAGAAATTCCCTACCAATTCTTACACATAACACAAAAGAAATGTCTATAGGTATCCGGACAGTCTGGCTAATGCTATGTTATTAATGAAACCAACCTTGTTCAAGCCAAGCTAGTAAATACATCCCAGAGAGTTTGAGCAAAGCTGCTCATCATTCTTGGAGCACTGTTTACCATGGCACAGAGGATCAATACACAAAAGGAAAGTATAACCTACATTCCTTTATTTTTCAAATTCTGCACTACTGCCATCTCTGTTCTCACATGTTAAAAGAAGAAACACACAAAAAAGCCCCCTGTAGAACTGGACTGAGTTAGCCTGCTGGATCACTTACAATGGACTATCAAACATAATGAATATATGCCTACATTGTAATTTATTTATTTATGCATGCACACACACACACACGAAAACTATAGTGCCACATTTGGCCTTCAGATAAGCACTCATTAGTCCTACTGAAATGAGAGTTGGATGCATCTGTCCCAATGCAGGATAAGGCTCACTACACAGAACATTACACTACACATATACATGTGTGTGTAAATATATATATAGAATCGATTTTGTGACAGACTGACTATATCCTGGACACACTTTACTGAATTAAGTTATACCTGATTGAATTACATTTAACATCTTTAGGGTTTGTTGTATTAAGAATGCAAATGTTTATGTGCTGTTGTGGGATTGCTCGGAACTTCAAAGGAATTTTTAGAACAATGTGTGTAAAGTGGATTTTCTAGAATGTATATGGAAGGAGGGAACTGAAGATTCTCCCTCTGGAGCCAGACTTTTGAAGCTAAACCCTGGGGAGAGCCCCATTGTCTACTAATTAGCTACTCCTGGAAACTCCAGGTCAAAGACTCCCTGGGCTTTATAAAAAGGGGACTAAAAACATTGTGAATGTGCTTGTTCTGAGCTGAAGCTGTGATGAACTTGTGACCACAAAGGAAAGTCCTGGGATGGGATGTTCAAGGTCTGCAGACTGCTTCTGACAGAACCCATGTTAGAGTTGGAGTCATGTCTGGTAAGCTAATTAGCACAGATGTTGGTTCTTTTATTGTTCAATATATTGTTTCTGTAGTGCTTTTATCCTTTTAACCATGTCTGAAGAGAAATCAAGTAGGTGTACTCGGGTAGCCTGTCTCAGCTCAGAATAACATAGTGAAGGCAGGGAACAGTGCAGCCTGGAAATACCCTTGTCAGAAGGGAGAGAGTCATGTCTCTCCACCAAAGAAAGCCAATAGATGGGGAGCTGGAAGGCTCAGAGTGGATGCCCTCGGATGAACCACTGAGGGGGATACAGGTGCAGTTGCCCTGAATTGTGATAGATTGTGTGTCCATTTTCAGGATTAGTATGGTTACTTGAGTAGTTGGCATTCAGATATATTGTGCAGTCCCAGTAACATGTTAAGGTTAAGGCTCAAGAAGCCATTTCAAGCGATGTCTTTTACCCCTTTAACTTTAGCAAAATAAAAGATAGAAAGAAAACGAAGTCCCCAAATTCTGTTTGGGCTTAAAATTCTCAACCAAGGTTTTCAAAAATGAGTGCCTGAAGTTGGGCTCTCCAGTCATTATTTAAGTGTCTAAATAAGTGGCCTAAGTTTTCAAGTGCTGTGCTGCACAATGGGAGCATCTGGGTGCTTAGCGCTTTTGAAAATCATGCCACTTATGAAGGGACCTAAAGAGAGACTGAGAGATCTAACTTAATGCAAACATGCTTTAAATTCTTGGCCATTATGTCTAGTTTCCACTCATAAGTGACTTTCTGTGGAAAAGTTTCAATAAAATCAGGAAAGCTGATGTTGAGTTATAGGGCTGAAAAATGTATGTTGCCATTCTCAAAAAATTGTTCTCAGTTTTTTTGGGTGTTTTTCCCTCTCTCTGTCCATAGCTCTAAAAATGATTGCTTTTAAAAGTTCATGCAGTTAATCCTCAGTGAGGACAAGAGCTTGTAATAGGTTTAAAGGGGATTTAATTCTAATGCTTTACTCTTACAGAGCTTGATCTTGCATTCCTTTCACATCCAAAACTGCCAGTCACTTTAATGAGAGTTCTGGATGTACAAAGAATTCAGGATCTGCCCAGTACTGTATAGCATGTTTTATATTCAAAAGCCACCTATGGTACCTCTGATTTTGGACAGTTAAAGGGAAATGAATCAGAGAAAGGGTAAGAGCCAAATTGTGCCCATCCTCTGAGCAGATCTGCAAAAGGAGAGCGTGCAAGGAGCCTCTCATCACATTTGTGCAGGAACTGGACACAATATGGAACCTTGGTCTCAGAGATTACAAGGATTCTGCAGGGCTAATGTCACTGTTGTCACTAATCTGTGCAAAGCGAGGGTGGGAAGGAGACAGGGTATAGGTATAAAGAAAATACAGGCACTACTCAGACATGAGAGAGCCCTCATTATTCAGTTCTAGGGTCAAATGCTCCCCCTCCAGTTACATGAGTAGAGGGGAGACTGTGCCCCATGTCTCAGCTGGGAGGGCACAGAAGGGCAACCATGGCATGCTGCTCCTTCCCTTCAATTCTTTGGAAGCTCCTCCATGAAGATCTGCAGTTTGAGGAGGGTTGGAGCTTGTTGGCTGGCTGGAGTGTTCCAGTATCTTCCCTCAAAATCCCATAGAGCAAATCCTCACAAGTTCTGTGGAATCTATTAACCCTCCCCACCCCCTTCTCCTGGAATCCCACAATCACTTGTGAGGGATTCAGAAGGAAGCTCCTAGCAGCATGACTCTTGCAGGGGTTGTACAATCCAAAGGTGTCCAAGGGGCTGTGCAGCAGTGCTGAGGCCAGGGATCTAGGTATGGCATTGACTTTCCCTACAGTCGATCCATAGGCTCCCCGGTGGATGTGGCAAAATCCACCATCCAAGTTGAAACAATTAAAGGTCACACAGCAACAGGGCCACCCAGAGGGGGGGGGGCCAAGTGGGGCAATCTGCCCCAGGCCCCGGGCCCCGCAGGTGTCCCGCGAGCCCAGGCTGAGAATCTATTCCCTGGCTACTCACCCGGCAGTGGTCCAGGTCTTCGGCGGCAGGCCCTTCAGTCGCTCTGGGTCTTCGGTGGCATTTTGACGGCGGGTCCCTCAGTGCTGCCGAAGACGCGGAACGAGTGAAGGACCCGCCGCCGCAGACTCGGAGCGCCGCCCAGTGAGTACAAGTGCCGCAGCGGGTGGCGCCTTTTTTTATGTCCGCTCCCCCACTTTGCCCCAGGCCCCCGAATCCTCTGGGCAGCCCTGCACAGCAAGCTGGAAGTCCTCAACTTTCCACTCCTCTATGTGGGAAAAACACATTGAAAAGATATGAGGCTTTTGAGGGGAGTAAATCTGAGATGACGAATGTTTTGTACATTGTCAGGAGCGGGGCACCAGTCTGCTAGCAGAGGCCTTAGGAAGCAATGGCCATACAAATATTGTGCCTTCCATTGGTGGATCTTCATGATCATTGCAAACATTAAAGTGTTTAAGTACCTTACAGGATGCTGTGAAGCTTAATATTATTATTTCCATTTTACAGATGTAGAGACTGAGACTCAGGGAGGTTAATCTTATCCACAGTCCTCTGAAGTCAACATTGGGTCTTTCCACTGGAAACACCCCAGAACAACTGCCCTTAAGGGGAAGAATTTTAAAGGTATTTAAGGTATGGAATCAATGGGAGGTTAGGTGCCTAGAGACCATTGAGGAGTGACCCTCCGCGACTTGTCCAATGTCATCTAGCAAGAGCACAGCAGACTCAGGAATGGAACCTAGATTTTTTTGATCCCTCCAAGTGCTTTATCCACAAGAACATCCTTTCCCTCTTGGACCTTTTAATTTAACCAGCAATATGTAATTCAATTAACATCTACTGTAGAACTCTGGAATAGTTGAATTGACAGTGAAATCATTATTGTCAGACTTCAGTATATTTTCAGTTTCTAATAAATGTATTTAAATGATAACTTGAGGTTGTTTCCTGTTTACAAAGAAATAACTGGATCCTGGATGAATAAATTTTGAGGCCAAATGCTAAGGAGTTTATTCAGACCAGGATATTAATGAGTTAAAAGGCAATACCCTCAAGTTGTTTTCATTATTCTGATGTTTTTAATTAAATATTCAAATTTTAAGTGAGAGAGAAGATAAACATACAAACAAAAAGAGGCTGCCAAACTGCTGTAAGGGAAATTGTTTTAAAGCATTTAAAAACTTTGTTTCCCCACTACTCCACCTCTATCCCTCCTCTTCTCTGCTTCTGCATTTTCCTCTTTCCCTGCCTACTTATGTCTTACCCTCCAAGTTAGCGAGACTTTTCTCCCCAAATAACTGGGACCCTTCCAGTGAAAGAAGGCAAACAATAACACACGCAGAGCAGTTGTTCTGAGGACAAGACACTTGCCGACCTATAGGCAGAAAAGGGGATGGCTGGTAAGACAGATGGAGGAAGGAGGTTAATTAGTCAAAGGATCTTCCAATTATATTTTTAAACAGATTTAATTTCATCTCTTTCAGAGCCCCATGTTAATTTTTGGAGGGGTTCCCTGACTTCCGGCTTCTCTCATGTACCTTTCGGAGTTTTTCTGCCTCGGTTGAAAAGAGTAAGCAGCAGCAGTTGCATGTTTGTTGCTGGCAAACAGCTTGTATATTTTGAGTGTAGGAGCCTGTCAGACCAGATGGCATGATTTTTAAAGGTGCTGAGCTTTGGCGGTAGTTTCATTACTTCTGAAAAATAAGGCTAAGATCTATAATAGCCAAATGCAGAGATTTGGATATTCACAATACTGTCAACGAGACTATACAGCAATTATACAAGTCCCTGTACTCTCATTGGCTAATAATGGCTGCCAGACAATCAGAGTACATAGCTTTGCGTAGTGTATGACAATTAAGAAGCTCAGTATTTATGCAACTGCCAGAGTGCAAAGGAAATACAACTGGGAAAAATGTGCTGTTATATATCATTATAGTAACTGTACAGCAATCTGGCATAGACAATTCCATTTCAGTATAATATCCAGTAAGCACTTGTTTCATCATAAGCTACAAAATATACATTTTTCCACCCCGAATTATATGAATTTTGGCCGGAAAAAAATACATTAACTTCCATCCCAAGCTGTCAGAATTCATTTAAAAAACATTTCCTTCTTTGATAAGTCACAAGGGACAAATCTGGAAATATACAGAGCCATGTTTAAGTTGACTACTCCCTGTCCCACCCATTAGCTACTATGGTATTGGCTGGAGGAGTGAGTTAATTAGGACTTGGCCCACAGTATGAACAGTCTTCGCAGCACGAAATATTTCTTTTTTGTGTGTATGTTGTTGTGTTTTAAAAATTCTCTCTTGACCTGAGAAACCTTTGAAAGGCACAGTTTAATTAGGGACATAAACTAGAGCTCACATAGCCCAATTCTTTTCATTTTGATCTGGTGATTCAATAGAATAGGTACATCTCTAAATGAGATGACATGCTTCTCCGAAAGTGTCTATCAAATTTTGCTATCCTATCAGGAGTCTCAGAACATTAGGTTGTTCTACTCAACCCAAAACACCCTCATGAACATTTCCTCTGGAAGTTCTTCATACGTTCCAGATATTTGCTTACAATTAAATATTCTTAGCAAGCAAGTTCGAAGTAGAGCGATTTTCTACATTCCACATTGTGTTGAGTAACATTTTGTTTTGTACTCATAATTTGCTATTGCTTTCCATAGGAGATTGTAATACCATCCAGATGTTGTGGTTTTGAGGCACAGGTATTCAATTTTGCCTCTAGAGATTTCGCAATAACTAAAAAAAAAATAAATAAATAATAATAATAAAAATCTACATTCAGATAATCCTCAAGACCTACTGGAGTAACCCCAGTCAAACTGATCTCAGATCCTCTGTTTCCTAAGGTAACAGTTGCTGGATATGTGGGGATAGAACCTTTGGAGAAGGTCTATCTAGGCTTTTAGACTGTCAGACACCATAGTGTCTGAACACCTTACAAGGTTTAGAGAAACGGAAATCTAGTCTGCAGCCCTCTTCATTTCTCTCATGAGGCTAACCTAAAAAAACAAATCATACTTTGGTGTTCTGTTCTTTCTCAGGGCTTGTCTTCATGAACTTTTAGTTCACAGCAAGCTGGGGTGTAAATCTACCCTGAAATAGCATACCGTGCACTCTCCATGTAGACCTTGCTGATGTGCACTCAGAGTTCCTTACTGCGCTTTGATCTGCACTGCTTTGAAACAGGACTAGTTCAAGGTGCATCAAGAAACTGTTAATATATGTCAACAGGGTCCACATGGACAGTTAGTGCAGCAGGCTAGCGCAGGGTAGATTCACATCCCAGCTTTCTGCAAATTAAATGTTCATGTACACAAGCCCTCAGAGACATTATACAAAAAACACTGGGGGGCGGGGGGAAAAGATAGGCACTATTGAAGGGCAACCGCCTTGAATGTCAGCAACAGCAATCACTACTGGAACTTTAACTGAGAAGAATTTATATGCTAATAAGTATAATGCAACAACAAATGTAGGTATTTGTAAAGGAAATAAAAGTTTTCCTGGCTGTGAGTTACAGACTGATCTTGAATATGTAGCATTTATATATTTTTTGGTCTTTTGTTGCTGTTATTATTTCAATGAAGGTTGAATATGAGAATAATATTTAAATCTAGTGGCCTGCCTCAGAACCTTATTGAGCCAGGTTCCATCAAGGTGATAGTGCCTTCTCTTCCTATGCAATGAGCATCACCCATAAGAACTGCAGAAGAAAGAAGAAATGTCATCGCTTGCACAAGATACATTTTCCTCTGAAATCTTCGACACATACCAGAGAGAGCCAGTGGGAATTTTTCTGTCGTTGTATCATACTGAGGGTTATGTGTTATGTCACAGATTAGACAGTTTGGCTGTAGTAACAGGGGATTTCCCAAGGGACTTCACTTTATACTCCACCAACCCATTTGTCAGCAAGTCCTTTATTACAAGGAATCAGAGAGCAGACTCCAGTGCAAACAAAAGGGACAGGGTTTGGGAAGCAAAAGTTTGCTTTGTGTGAGGAAAGCAACCTAGCTGAACACATTTATTAAGTGAAATTCAATATGATTTGATTCAGCAAGCCTACCCAAGGTCCTACACACCACTTCATCCCTACTTGAATGGAGTTTGAATGTGTAGGAGCTCTGCACACTTACTGGAAGTAGTAAGAGTAAGACCAATTATAGAAATGAGAGTTATCACTTGAGAGATGGAAAACATTTACCTCAGTGACAGACTGGCTGAGAAGGCGAAAAATCAAAGGATTCAAATACAGCTCAGGCAAACTCTAAGGTTTATTGCTAGAGCTAGGTTAAATTGGTTCACAAATCTGATGGAATAAAACCAAATACAGGGACATCTGAAGTGCTGTGGGTACACAAGACAATTATCTAATGTACTTCTGCATCCACTAAGGTTGCAGTGAAGGACCTAGCACAAAGAAAAGCTTTACTGATCAGTGAAATATTTTCTCTTGCTTTCAGAAGTCACTCACTATTGCTTGACTGATGGGCTTCATCACAAGACATTTTTGTTTCTCTTTGACGAAAAGTCAGAAAACTATGGATTGGGAGAGCTGGGTGGAAAGTAACCTAGAAAATTAAAAAATAGTGTTAAGTTTTAAAAGTAGTTTGGGGTGCGTTAGAGGGGAATACTGCGGAAGGACATTTTCCTCTCTCTTTATTCCATCTGGCTGATTGATAAGAGATAAAAAGGCTTGAGATTAGGAGAGAAAAGAAAGGGAGACAAAAAAATCCACCCCACCTTAAACCATATTTAGTTAAGGTAAAAAGCTTCATAGTTTTTGTCTTGAACTTTTAAGGCAAGGTGCCTTTTCTCTATGCATGTCCCTGTGATTCAGTTTGGGGGCTGGGAGTGCCTAGATCCCTAGCCGGTGTGAATCAACATAGCTCTGTGGAAGTCAAGGTAGCTATAGATCTGTACTTGGTGTCTAAGGTAGCAGAGCAAGGAAATATCACTCACTTGTGTGGACAGAAATTTTCATTAAATCATTATGTCATCAGAACTCTCATTAACATTATAGCCCATTCTATATTACAGACACAGGGACAGTGGTGAGCTGGAGCCGGTTCGCACCAGTTTGCAAGAACCGGTTGCTAAAATTAGACGCCGGTGGAGAACTGGCCGGGCGGGTGGGCAAACAACTCTGGTCCACGGGCCACATCCAGCCCACAGGACCATCCTGTCCCCCACCTGAGCTCCCAGGAGTCTCAGCTGGGACCTCCCCTGGCCCCTCCCAGTCTGTTTAATCTCTTTTCATATGGAAGCTGTTCCATCCCCCTAATCCAGGGGTGGCCAACCTGTGGCTCTGGAGCCATATGAGGCTCTTCAGAAGTTAATATGCGGCTCCTTGTATAAGCATTGACTCCGGGGCTGGAGCTACTGCCCCCACTCCATCCTTTCCCGCCCCCTTCCTGAGCCTGCTGTGCCCTCACTCATCCCCCCTCCCTCCCAGAGCCTCCTGCACACCAAGAAACAGCTGAGCGGGAGGTGCAGGTAAGGAGAGGGAGGCATTGATCAGCAAGGCTGCCGGTGGGTGGGAGGCGCTGGGAGCGGGAGCTGATGGGGGGCTGCTGACATTACTGTGGCTCTTTGGAAATGTACATTGGTTAACTCTGGCTCCTTCTCAGGCTCAGGTTGGCCACCCCTGCCCTAATCATTTTCATTGCCCTTCTCTTCACCTTTTCAATTCTAAAAATGGGACAATCTTTTCCCTAGTATTTGCCCAAGGCCAAGTACACCACAAGCACTAAAAGCCAGATTTTCAAAGCTATTTAGGAACCTAAAGATGCATATAGTCAATGGAAGTTAAGCACCTAACTCACTTAGATGATTAATGGCAGAGACACGTATCTCTTTATTGGGGAGGGGGGGCCCACAGGACTGCCACACATCTCCTCTGGGCTGAGGAGCAGCAGCAGGGCCAGGAGCACCAGGGCAATGACAAGTGAGTGCCTTGGGGAGCATCTCATGGCAGCCCTGCTCCATGTCCAGGGCCAGCTCCAGAGGGCATCGTTGGCCAGTGCTGGGCTTTTTTGGGGACAGGCAAGATGCATCAGGGGCACAGCTCATAGCTGTACTGCACAGCCTGCCTGGGGAGCGCCAAAGTGTGCAGACATGGCCCGGCTTGGGGACCAAGGCAGGAAGGGCTGCTGGGTAGCCAGCCAGTGCCTTGGCTCCCACAGCGCAAAGAGGCAGGGGCCCAAGCAGCTCCCATCAGCTTACAATCCACCAGGTCCTGGCAGGAGGCAGGCAACAGTCTTCAAACTGCGCAGCATGCCCTGCTAAGGGGCTCACCTCACAGCTTGAAAACCTCTGTGCTAAATGGAAGGCAGAAATCTGGGGTTGGAGGGAGCACATCGCCCTGCGTACCACCCCTCACTCATTGCCTGTGACTAATGGAATTTACAAATGTGCCTGCCTGCATCTTTAGGCACCTAAATTTAGGCACTTTGTTAATCTGTCCTCAAGTAAATAGCAATAAAGAACATAGCTCTGATAGTCCCAACTCTGCCACTAACCTAGTGGTTGGTGTTGGGAAAGTCACTTCACTTTTCTGTGCCTCATTTTCCCCATCTGTAAAATGGGGATAATGATGCCAATCTCCTTTGTAAAGTGCTTTGAGAACTACGGATTAAATGTGCTATATGAGTATATATTATTTCCCCCCTGCCATGTCCCATTAAATGAGAGGATGCAGTGTCATTTCACAACACAGTGTAAATACTCATAATATACAGCCACTGTGACTGGAGCATCCCTTTCTGTTTGGATCTACTTCAGCCACGGGTAACGAGACCCTAATCTGACAACGTAGTCAAACAGAGATCTCAAAAATCTGTGCCTAGACATCATCTCATCAGAGGAGCTGAACAAAAGACCTCAAAGGTACCTCTTCCTGATTTAAGCAATACTTAGCTCTCTGCACAGGAATTATTTTCACCCAGAAATCTGCTACAGGAGTGCTCTGTAAAACAGAGATGTCAATATACATGTTAATAGATAAAGTGCCAGTAGGTGGAGCTCAAGAATATGCAACATTGTTCCTGTTTTTATAGGTCCAACAAAACTTCTTGCTGGACACTGCAAATGGTTTTTGTATGCAACTCTTTACGGGACACTTGTAACAAACTTAAATTTAATTGGGCCCCATTTTTTTTTTTAATGAATCTGTATTTTTGTTGTTTGGATGAAAGTCCACAAATGTTGTGTTTTGTAGCATTTGTCCAGCTCTCATCTTAATCCTGATATCCTGGCCACATTCTAACTTGGATATCTGGTACCTATCTAAAACTCACCTGCAATCTCAGCTGGATACAATGTTGTTCACTTCCTACTCTACATTTTTCTGTAGTGCTGCTAAGCTCTATATAACAGTTGCGGCATTTCCAAGTGTGTGCCTACAGTGATTTCTGTGCAGTGCATAGTTTCTATACTACTGTAGTTTATGTTTGTAAAGTACTTGAGGATTCTTCCAGCTGAAAGGTGCTGTATAAATGGAAGTTGTCACTTGGTCACAAGTTATTCGCTGCATTATTGTAGGCGGGAGGTTTAAGAAATTAGGGGATGAACAAGTTGCCTAGTCTTTTGTCTAAAGTGAAAGACAAATTATTTCAGGAAACCAAAAATATATCTGCCTTCTAGGATTAGACTTTAATCCTTGATGCTACTTCATGCCACTTGAAAATTGAGCAAGGGGCAGATTAGCTAAAAATGGCTTGACATTTAGGGATTTTCTATTGGCACTAATAGGATCAGACCCTCCCTAGTGATATGACCACCTCAATACTATCATCATTACACAGCACATTGTGCTCTGGATAATAATTTCTTCAGATTCTCTGTACTTCTGAAACCATAGAAATTCAGACCACCCTTTTACTATGGGAGTTGAAGTCACTTCATAACACCCCTCTATCTACATTCCATTCAGGCCTCAGCCCCTTTAATCATCTACTATGTGTACTTAATTTGTTATGTTACCAAGTTATATTACCAGCTGCATAATAAAACACTCAGAGGGTTGTTTCACATTCTTTAGTTGCATGTTACAAGTTAACTGGAGGAATATAAATATCTTCAATATATAATTAACTGTACAAAATTTGAATGTTTGTAATTTAACTACAATCTATTCTCACTTAATATTTCTAAATACTACATATTCTCTCAGAGATTTGGTAAAATGTTGCCTGTCAGACTTCAGTAACAAAACCACAGCAGAAAAGACTAATGCAAGTATTTTGCAATATGAAGAAGGCTATGCTTCTCCCACCTGCCTCAGAAAGACATGCATTACAGAAATTAAATATATATTGCTGACCTGATTTCATTTATATTTAAATGCTTCAAGTAGGGAACTGGATGGTTTAAGAAACTGGTAATGATCTATGGAGGCTTTTGTGCCTAGGTCCTCGGTTCAAAATCCAGCACAAGTAGATGGTGATCAGAAGTCATTATTGTCAAACACAGGCATGAGAGGAGCTCAAGATCCCTGCAAACTATATTTTGAGCTCCTAAAAGCTGGTTCAGGTTTGTGAATCTTTCTTCCTTTAATTAAAAGCTATATTCTCCCCCCACCTCAAAAGGGAAATTGAGTCATATTTTTTTTAAAAGGGGCCCAATTTTTGCCCCACAAGATTGCTCCTCTACACTGCTATTGAAGACAGACTCACCCGGCAGCGCCTCCTGCTGGTCTCTGTTGGGAATTAGCTCTGCCAGCCTTGGGGCACCCTCTGCAGGCCAGTGATCCGCCTGTCCTCTGGCCCCTATGTCCCTCCCTAGACCCCAGTGCCCTTGTACCTGGGGTGCTGCCCCCTAGCAGTAACCCCTCAGTTCTAGGGTCTCCCCTCCTCAGGGAACCTCCACCCACTATCCCCACCTCACCTCAGTGTATGGCTGCCAGTCATCATCTAGCCCCATGCCCTGGGGCTGACTGCAGTATCAGCCTACTCATCACTGGCAAGGTTGGGTTTGGACCTGCTGCCTGGGCCTACCCCTAGGCTGCCCTCTGCAACCCCTAGTACCCCTTGGCCTTCTGCTAGGCCACAGCTTGGGGGTTTTCCAGGCTGGAGCTCCCCAGCTCCTCAACCTGTCCCCAGCCCTGCTCCACTCAGGTACTCTGTCTCCCTGCAGCCAAGCCCTTCTCTCCCTAAACACAGAGAGAGACTGTTGAGCTCCTGGCTCCCAGCCTCTTTATACAAGCCAGCTGGGGCCTGATTAGGGCATGGCCCAGCTGCAGCTGCTTCCTCCCAATCAGCCTAGGCATCTTGCCCTTCCACAGCCCTCCTCCAGGGCTGTTTTAAACCCCTCAGGGCAGGAGCGGGGTAACCACCCCGCTACAAGCAGGCACTTGGGTCTTTCAGAGGGAGAATAAGATTCAGAGTTTTCTACTTAAAGAGAAGCCTGCCCTATGTATGAGAGACACACCACCTCCCCAAAGCTAGGCTTGCAGAATTGAGTAGCCTTCTCTCTCTCTCTCTCTCTGTTTATATATATTTCTATTAGAATTATTCTCTCCTCTCTCTTAGTATGTGGTTTTTCCTCTATTCATACCATGCTCTAGGTTTCACCCTATTTGTTTTTCATTAGAATATTTTCTCCTCCTCATTGCATCATTCTTCAGTTTCTCCTAAAGTGGAGCATGAACTCAAGATTGTTCAAATTCAAGCTGAACTTTCAAAGCCACAATATTTGAATGTGCTCAAAATTGAGCAAAAAGATGAGTTCCCCCTTCTCTAATCTCATGGCTGCTCGGAGGCTTCTGTGAAATGAACTGGTGATCGCAGTCCTGTTCCTACTAGATAGATGCCAAAGACTGACTGGGCTTTGAGACTGAAATGCCCTCACAACACACAAGATTGCTTCCTCTAGACCAGGTCTTAGGCCCAATGGGGGGAAGCTTGCGGTGCTCTACTCACGCTGTAGCTCCTGTAGGGACAAATACCTCACTCTCCAAGGCTGCAAGTCTGACATCTTTCATGAGTACAACATTTTGGTTTAAAAAAAGTCGCAACTAAGTTTCCAAGCTAGGCTGTTGTCAAAATAACTGTGGTCATGGTAAAGTGTTATGTTAGCACATCGACTATTTACTGTGGAGTGGAAGAAATCTTGTGGTGTACTTGCAAATAACTCCTGCCTAAGAAGAAGGGCCCTTTTACTTTCCAAATACCTCTTAATGACAACTTTTTTCCTCAGGGAGGGGAAGGGTCCTATACTTATTTTTCCTTTACTGCCATATATCTTAACAAGCCTCACATTTTGGTAACCCTTCCCTTAGCCAGAGACGACAATGTGGCTCCATCCTTCAGAGTTCATCAGAGATACTCCTGTCAGAGGGAGGCATGTTTTTGCCCTTTGATTTTCTCCCTATGACTGTTAAAAAAGCTATTTGTAACTTTAGAGTTTTATTAGCACTGCACATAGAAAGAGAACAACAGAAGGCTGTGGTTTCACCGTGCAGAATTCATTTGCCAATTTGTTCATCATAGGGATTGTGCCGAGCACACGTGAAGCCAATAAAACTGCTGGAAATAAACTCTCACTTGGCCTATAACATATGTATATCATTCTTTGTGAACAATAATTGAGAGCTGCTCCAGCAAAATAAAGACTGTATGCAGGAAAACAAATCAGGTCTGAATTACTGCAAAAAAATTACTAGAATTCTGGGGGAACCTCATGTTAGCTTGCAATTACAATCATGTCAAGTTAATCCGCTAAAAACATGAGCCAGACTCATCAAAATGTTAAGAGATCATGTAAATTCGTTTGGTTTCTGACGTGTACGTTCCTAATGCTATTAATTCTCCACCAAGTCTTACAGTTATTTTCTTCTGTCCCACATTCAGCTCAGATTTCTCTCATTAGCTGTTCAAAGGACAGATCTTTACTTTATTTTAATATTTACCTTATTAAATAAAAACCCACATGACTTACACCTGGCAGCCTTTCTAATAAAATAGAGACCAGAGGCATTGTAACTTTCTACACTAAAATATTTTATTCATATTCATCTGATGAGACTTAAATATCCAGTGAACTCTGCTACTCACATATGCATCTTCAGTAAGTGCACGTAACACCCATCAATGCACATATGGAAAGGAGAACAGACCCTAAATGAGAGTATCACTTATCATTTGGGGGTGGGAGATAGAGTCATATAATGAGCATGTGTTAGATTCATTTAGTCTCCCATATCAACAGGCTATGAATCTGAAAATAGTGATATTCAACTTTTGACAGATAGAAAGTTAATGCATCATCAGATGGCTTTGCCTTTAACCTTTCATCGCCTCAATTGGATTTGCAGGGAGGACACAAAAATCATCATTACAAAACATCTGGACATTGTGTTGTGATATTTGCACATTATCACATTATAACAGTGTTCTGCATTTCAGGAATCACATGGTTTTATTAAGCTAATCGCCAAATCATGGGGTGAAGTCATAGCTATGAGAAAAGCAAGCTCTGAAGTAAGGAGGGAGACATGGAAAGAATGAAGGCTCTGCAAGTGAGCCACACAAAGGACATTAAGGACTGGAGTGAGACTCCAGTAAAGAAACAGGAGACTTGATCAAGGGCCTAAGATAAAATACTGCTTTGAGGAACCTCATCACCAGATATGGAAACCCACTGCAAAAGCAATCCCCCTAAGGGGACATTATGCCTTATCATTGACTTCAGTGGGTGCAGGATAAAGGCCTACAGATAAGCCTTGATCCCCAAGGGGGCTGGGAAAAAACCCTCTTTTCAAACCTGTCCTGGAGAAACTCCAGGATGGAGAGAATCTGAGGCTTCTTGTCAAAGATCAGCCAATCCTGGCATCAGAAGAGTACAATCTTGTAGGAAGCATAGGAAGTCCCCTTTTTCTGAGAGTAGAGGTGGACCTTGAGGACTTTGTCTGCAACCCCTGGCTTGTCAGGATAGAATATTCACAAGCAATACCTGGAACTTGAGAAAGTCAGGGCTGGAGTGAAGGACCAAGCCTTGAGACACTAGGATTTTCAATTCTGGGAAGAGGAAGCTGATCTACTTTGAAAGATGGAAAAGGTCCATGAATTAGGCCCTTGCAGTCTTGCACAAAGTGCCATGGGACCTTCAATAACCAAAGATGAACAGGATGTTGGTTTTTCATCTCACTCAAGAGATTGCACTTTATCGGCACAGTGCACCATGTGGGAGTATTGATTCAGAAGGACAAGTGCCCATTGCAAGGTTATTGTCACAGGTTCCTGTGCTGTGTCGGTTTTCCTTAGAGGGTTCCCATCAAAATACTGACAAGGCTTGATCTGATTTAGCTTATAAGAGTTAAACGGGATCATAGCCCAAGGTGCTATAGCTAAAGAATAACCTCAAAACAAGTCCTTACTGAACAGATGATGAAAACCTTCAGAATGAAACCCATACTTTTCATTACACCTCCATGATGACTGCTCTGTAACTGCATGTGAACTATTTAATGTATTGCCTGGAGGAGAAGAAAGCAGAACTTTATGATTGACACTTAGATATCCAAAATAAAGATATATAAATATTTTAAAGATGAGATTAATTTCCCAGTATTCTGCAGTGCCCTCTAGCTCACTGTTTGCTCTGATGAACTATCGCCCCATATAATCAAATTCTCACTAACTCAGTGGTCACCCTATCTGATTTTTGATGTTCTTGGTGGGCAAACTAGAAGAGAAACCTTTACATTTAGAAATATAGTATGAATTGGAATTTTTTTCTTTCTCGTCAGACTTTCAAAACCAAGGCCATGAATCATTTCCTGAGAAGTTTTAGATTTATGGTTCTGTGTCCTTAATCTGGGCCAAAGATCCCTTTGGCATATTTTGTTTGAGAACTTTTTGATGAGAGATAGGTTAAGCTGATCTAATTCGCAGATTCAGGATTTAGAAGGATAAGAGACGTCATCATGCACCACTGAGTTCCAAAATTAAGTGCAGTGGTCATTTTGGGTCATTTGCAGAGCAATCCATTTTGTTTACATTGTCCAGTGCATGCACTTATATACCAAGCAATAGTGTTTAAAACATTCAGCTTCTTTTAAAAGTAACTGCTTTACTATTCTTCTGCATCTTCACTTGGCCTTCCACCTATATGCATGTGCCTCTATGACATTAAAAAATAACTCAAATTTCCTTATCTTGCTCATCTGTGAAATGACTAATAATATATACCTATTTTGCATAGTTATATTGAGGTTTAATTAATGGATTGCAAAGAGCTTTGATGTCTTCAGATGCAGTATTATTATTATTAATCTCCCAACTATTAATTCTCACCTCCTGCAGTCTATTCTCTTTTCTAGTCCCACTGCCCAATCAGAACATCACTAAAGAAAAGCAAACTTCCTCCCCACTTTTTTACATCCAGTGCATCGTTTTAAGTGTTTATCACGTGACTTAGACATTTCTCACTCTGCAGAGTACAGAATCGGGCTTCGTCATGCAACATGCCACGGCACATGATTGGTGTATAATATATAACAGGATGTTAATGAGAAAGGCATTCCAAATATTTAATAAAGCTCAGCGTGTTGGTGCTGCATTGCTGGGCAGATGATTTGCATTTGAGTAGAGCTGGTTGGAAAATAGGCTTTTTCCATGGAAATTTTCAACTTGTTGTAAAAAACTGGAAAAACAAACATTTTTCAGTTTTCTGCCAAAAGTGTTTTGCTTTCAGCCAAAATTTTTCTGATGGTTTTCAATGAAAAGTCAATGTTTTCAGGAAACAAGACACTAAAAATTCATTTTTACAAAATCCCAATTTTCTACTGAAATAAAATGTTAATGGAAAATTGTCATCCAGCCCTGGATTTGGGGGCAAATTTTCAAAAGAGCTCAGCACCCAATATTCATCTCTCTAAATGTAAGCGAAACACTTGAAAATTGGCTGATTCACAAAGAACCATTGGTGTTCTCAGTGAATTTTGCTAAGGATCTTCCATCTGTGCATCTTCCTAGTCTGTCTACTAAAATTTGAAAATCTCAGGGCTTGGTCTGAGATTGTGGAATGAACTCCCCCAAGAACTAAGGACCACCACTTAATCGCCAAGTTGGCACATTTATGTGACATTATCTTCTCTAACACACACACAGAGCAACACATACATTTAAAACAAACAAAAACAAGATACTCTGCTGCACACACATCTGCCCTGGTGAGAAAATGAGAGAACAAACAACACATGACAGATGCTAGTCACATTGCCTAACACACTACTGGAAGGCATGCAGACACTATAGTGATAAGCCTTGGAATATGATCCTATATCGAATAGAATCTGAATTATTTTGCTTTTGTGAAAGATGTCCATCCTGATAAATTACTGTAGGCTTAAGGTTAGTAGCTAACCAAGTAAGATAGAAGGGCTTCATCCTCTTTGTCTCCTACTCATTCCCATATCATTTCTGTGCAAGAGAAAATTAAAATGATTGCTTGTTTTCACGTAAGGCATGAAGTATGGAAAAGGGTATGTTTTATAGAGCTGGTAGTTGGGACCTTATAACAAGTTCCATTTCTCTGTTTTGGTTTGCACTGCATTTTAGGATTGTGAAACTCAGTGTTGTAAATTGTGGGGTTTGGATCTTACTTTCCTGGGCTGACACCAACTGAATCACATTGTGCTTTCTTGAGCACAAAGTACTTAACCCACCCAAATGCATTTGATGACAATAAACAGTGGAAAAGTAATCTCTTAAGATCATTAGCTATTCTGAATCATTTATTCACAGCAGTACCAAATGTCTGTCTAATTAATTGTTAAACATAAGCCTTCACCATCACTCTCTCTGCTACCACTGAGACAGAGGCTCTGCGTCACCCACATCCTAAAATGCTTAAGGGAGACTGGGAGAGGGGAGATAAAGCTGCTATCACCACTCAAATAAGGCCTTTCCCATCAGTCCTAGTTCCCTAGCCTCAGGATGCTGAGGCCATGCTGGAAGAAGGGAGGTAAAGGTCCCCCTCCCCCAATCCTCCTTGTCACATGATATATACATATTCAGGGTCTTTATTCATCACAGTACAAACCTGTTTGGGAGCTTTAGTAATAAACATGTCAATTGTTTACCTTTGCTCATTTTAATTCTATGTGCTTTATATTTTAGTGATTTAAATGGAACGTCTCTGCCTCCCTTTTTGTTCAACAATGTCCCTTTTTAAAGGAAGAATCCAAAGGAAAAGAAGTTTAGGGCAACTGGAAAATGTGTACCAGTGGAGTGGGCATGGATGCAGACATGATCACAGCAATTTGTTAGTGCTTAGGCACATGTTTGTATTGCCCCACCCTCTTTGCCCTTTTGATACTCTCTTTTTTAAAAAGACATCCGTGAATAAAGAGAGAGGCAAGTAGACTGTCTCTGTGTTGGCCTTCCAATGAAGGGAGTCATCTCACCACTTCCCCAGTGACGGTGAGTGGGAATTTCAAAAGTGCTCGGTGATGGCCTACCTCTGCTGCCACTGGGTAGAACTGCCACTGAATTCTGTGGGAGCAGAGTTAGTCCAGCACTGAGTGCTTTTGAAAATCCCTCCCACATTAGTAGTTATTGTTGCTCCCATTATTCCAAAGAGGACTGCGGACATGGGTGGGAGGGTTTCCTTGATGTCTCAGTCCTATGCATTCTCTCTCCACTCGCAGCCATTGCAATGGAAGCTACGGATAGAGAGGACCTGTTCTCAACAGTTTGCTATAGGAGTTCTATCAGACATTTCTTTAGAAAAACTACGCTGAGTATCAGTCAAGGTTCAACAGTCTTCAACTTGGATTTAGTTGTTGATTTGGATTAGGAAAGGATAAAGTTAGTGAGGGGGGAGAAGGGAAACAAAATTAAGGAATTTGTGGATATGATTCTTGATTTACAAACCAGGACAACAGTACCAAAACTCTGAGTCCCATTCTGCACTCCTTACTCTATCAAAATCATCATAGAAGCACATGGGAGAATTTGGTCTTTCAGCTGGCATTTTAATAAAGGATGACAGTTGACTAAACAACATAGAAATGGGGAAATAATGGAGAATTTCGTAAAATCTTCAATATTAGGCTCTTTCACTGAGGCCTTAGCAGGGGATGAACTTTTTGTTCTCTGTTAAATTCAAGCCTCCTATTCATCTTTCAAATTCCTCTCAGGTTTTTCCTTAAATGATTCTCCATCTGATTCTTCTTTGCCTACAAGAATTGTAACCGTTATCTTAGTGTCATTGCGGGAGAGAGAGTGAATTGTCAATTATCTAGAAGGGAAAAAGGAAACATTCATTTTCAGAAGAACGTTTTTATATTTCCAGACTTTAGCAAAACTAACCAAGTATGAAGGAAGACACTTTTCATCCAGAATTTCTGTCTTCTGATTAGAATCTATCTGTATTATTCCTTGCCAAAGTTATGCTAATCAAAGGTAAAAGAAAACATATTTTTGGACTGTGATGATGTTATAGCCTTTTTATCAGCTCAAATGGTCAATAAGGATGAATTGCTTAGTAAACAAGGTGGTGTTGGTTCTGATAATGATTTACTGCCTAGTTCTATATGGGCCAACAAAGACTGCCTAAAATATTATATGCCACGTATGGCAGTAGCTAGTACTCTGTTTTTGAAAGTGTATTTTTATGCCAATATGCAGAAAGGAGTATTTTCTTAGAGTTGACTACAGGTGGTTTTTTTTCCCCTCTCCTTTTTTAATTCCAAGGTATTAGTAGCATTTGTAATTAATTATTTTCTTTTCCTTAATAGTTAATAATGCTGTACACTTGTCATCTCCATTGACTGAAATTTATATTGTTGTATTTTAATTTAAATGGTAATATTCTGGGTGAAATTCCCCCTTCCCGCCATTGCAGAAAGCCAGCACAAGTCCCATTCAGCACTTATGTCCCAGTTAAGCTCTTAAAAGAGGACTTGTGCTGGCTTTCTAACTTTCATCCCCTGAGAATTACAGGATTCTTTGGAAAAGTCTCCAACTTTGTTGCTCTTTCTGCTCACTTTGAGTGAATCCTGGCCCCAATGACATTAACGGCAAAACTCCTATTGAGTTCCATGGGGCCAAGATATTAGCTTTATATTTTCCCACTGTGATGGTACCTCCCATAAGGCTTTATGGAAATATGCTTAGAATGTGTTTTATGCTACATATGCCATCTAACATATCTCAAAGGTTATGATCTACTGAATGTATTAAACTTATTTGTATGCATGTATCATTTTTGTATTCAAAGTTATGAATGTTATGAATGTTGGCTGTGTACTGGCTTGATTTCTAAATAACCTTAGTAGAGCATTTGGTCAGTTCCTGGAGAAAGGAATGTTGAAATTAAGTACCTAATCAAGAAACACTTAAAGGACAATTAATCTTGGAATGCTCCAATCCACATAAGAAGTCTACTTGAAGACGTTCAAGGTAGCATGTAAACAATGGATGCTACCTGTAAAAACTGTGAGTCATGCATGGACATGTGACTGGCCTAGGTGACTCCTAAACTCCATCTTGGAGCTGGACTTTGCACAGGAGTGAGGAGGGGATCTCCACCCACAAGAGAAAATCTATTTAAACCCCTGGAAGACCCCTCCATTTTGTCTTCAGCTGGCAAAAGAGAGAGCATCGCCACCCCCCAGGATACTTGGAAGAAACTGGAACAAAGGGCAGTGACTACAAGGGGTGTGATTGATTGCTGGACCCAGGCTACAAGGAGATTAGTCTGTAAAAGGGAGCATTCTGGAACTGGTGAGGATCTTATCTGTGTTCATTTTGCTTAGACATAGATTTGTGCATTTTATTTTATTTTGCTTGGTGACTTACTTTATTCTGTCTGCTACTACTTGGAACCACTTAAATCCTACTTTCTGTATTTAATAAAATCACTTTTTACTTATTAATTAACTCAGAGTATGTATTAGTACCTGGGGGAGCAAACAACTGCATATCTCTCTATCAGTGTTATAGAGGGCGAACAATTTATGAGTTTACTGTATAACTTTTATACAGGGTAAAATGGATTTATTTGGGTTTAGACCCCATTGGGAGTTGGGCATCTGAGTGCTAAAGACAAGAACACTTCTGTGAGCTGCTTTCAGTGAAGCCTGCAGCTTTGGGGCAAGTAATTCAGACCCTGGGTCTTTGTTGGAGCAGACGGGAGTGTCTGGCTCAGAAAAACAGGGTGCTAGGGTCCTGAACTGGCAGGGAAAGCAGGAGCAGAGGTAGTCTTGGCACATTGGGTGGCAGCTCCCAAGGGGGTTTCTGTGATCCAACCCGTCACACCCACATCCTGATAATCATCAAGACCACAGTGCTTATGAACACTACTTCTATATGTAATTGTGTAATATGGGCAATCAACAACTTCTTCTTCCCCTTTTACCAGCTAGCTGGGGCCCGGTTGCTGGATCACTCTTTTCAAGGCTTTCTGGACCAACACTCTCCTTATCCACTCCAGTCTCCTGTACACAGTTTCTACACAATTTTCTTGACTGTCTTCTCATTCTCCACATGCAAACTCTAATCTCAAATGCCTAACAGCATTCCCTGCATCCATCCTTTGTACATGCCCATGCCATCTCAGCATCCTCTCTTGTAGTTTGTCTCTAATATTGCAGACCTTGGTCTCCCTTCTGATGACATAATTCTGCATGTGGTCCAGCAGTGTCACTCCTCAACATAACAATTTAATGGCTTCAAGTCTTCTCAAGTGCCTCTCTTTGGTCACTCTGATCCCTACAGAGGAGCTGGTCCTACCATGGTTTTGTATAGTTGTCACTTAAGTAGCCTGCGCAGCCATTTATCATAAATCACTCCACTTTCCTTGCACCAGACTTCCCCCACGCTTAGCAACCTTGCTTGCTCTTCTCTGCTGATTTCTACATTTGCTGCTAACCAGTCCCCAAAATATTTTAAATGCAGAAACCTGATTTAAGTGCTGGCCCTCGATGTTGACGTTCATCTTCCCTTGGTTCCACACAAGTATTGCACATAACTTCAGTCTTTTCTTTACTCATTTTGATGCCATAGTTTGTTAGTTCCCTGTTAAAGGCATCAGTCACTGGGACCAAATTTTCCAATCGGCCATTAGCAAAATATCATTTGCATAGACAAACTTCATAACTTTCATTTGGATTTGCTTACTGCATCACAGTTATGAATAGTAATGGACTAAACGCTGATCAAAACCTTCATTACACCAAAGAGCATCCAGACTTCTGGCACAGAACCATTATATGAACCGATTGCATGTGTGGTTATCAGTGGCTTGCTGTCAAACTGGGAGGGCATATTGGGTCCAGTACTATTTAACATTTTCATTAATGACTTGGATATTGGAGTGGAGATTGTGCTTATAAAATTTGCAGATGGACACCAAGCTGGGAGGGGTTGCTAGCATTTTGGAGGGCCGAATTAGAATTCAAAATGACCTTGACAAATTAAAGAATTGATATGAAATAAACAAGGCAAAATGCAATAAAGACAAGTGCATAGGAAAAAGGAAAAATTAAATGTACAACTATAAATTTGGGAATCATTGGGTAGTCAGTAGTACTGCTGAAAAGGATCTGGGGATTATAGTGGATCACAAATTGAATATGAGCCAACAATGTTGTGCAATTGTAAAAAAGGCTAATATTCTGGTGTGTATTAACAGGAATGTCAAATGTAAGACACAGGAGGTAACTGTTCTGGTCTACTTGGATTTGTGAGGCATCAGCTGGAGTATTGTGTCCAATTTTTGAGTGCCACACTTTAAGAAAGATGTGGACAAATTGAAGAAAGTCCAGAGGAGAGCAACAAAAATGCTAAGAGGGTTAGAAAACATGACCTATGAGGAAAGGCTGAAAGAACTGGGCATGTTTAGTCCTGATAAAAGGAGACCGAAGGGGAACCTGATAACAGTCTTCAAATATATTAAGGGCTGTTATAAAGAGGTCTCTGATCAATTGTTCTTCATGTCTTCTGGGGGTAGGGAAGCAAAAAGGCAGATTTAGGTTAGGTATTAGGAAAAAAACTTTAACTACAAAAGATATTTAAGGGTGGGAACAGGTACCAAGGGAGGTTGTGGCATCCTTGTCACTGGAGGATTTCAAGATATTTAGTCCTGCCTCAGCACAGTGGGATGGACTAAATGTCTTCTCACGGCCGCCCTACTTTTCCATGAGTTTATAAATTGTGTGTCTCAGATCTCAAATCACCTTGTATATAAATGATTTCAGATAGAAGAGACCTAATAACTCATCCAGTCCATCCCCCTACCAATGCAAAATCATTTAATCTTGTAAATGAGATAGTGTTTTCTCAAGTCTAATTTAAATATACTGAGCAATGGGGCTTTCAGCCACATCGTGCCATTTCTCTCAGCACCTCCAGTGAAGCACTCTGGGAACTGGCACACAAGATTCTGAAGAGGACCAATTATGAGCAGCTCAGTGTGGGGTAACAACATAAAAAAGCTTGGGAAAGCCTTAAACTAAAATCATTGTAATTTCTAAAAACAAATGTTCTTCCTAGCCCTTTACCATTTCAGTTCAGTGAGGGCTGTGTGGTGGGGTGTTAAGCAAAATGGACCTTATGCTAATTTGATATAAGCAGATATAAGCATTCCCACTCAGCTCAGAAAAAATCCACACATGCTGTATAAGGCCACACTTACCCCTTATTGGGGCTTGGCCTAATTGGTATCTCAAATAACAACAGACCATAAACCTCAGCCCAAACTTTCTTCACAAGACTGGCTCTTCCTATGGTTTCCTGACAAGACCTCCCTGTCTGTCCCCTGTTCTCTTTGATAAGTGGGTCACCCCCACCGGCATATCCTGATGGAGAAGCTGCCGTGAAGTAGCAGAATTTATTCTGAAGCTCTAGGCAGGGTTCTACCTCTTGTTAGCAGGGACCGCCAACAGCAAAACCTTGAGATCTATGCGGGGTCTTAGATCATGCTACCCTGTTACATACATTTTCCTACCTACCCACCCCACAGCAATATGGGTTTACTATGTTCTCCTCCTCTGCACAACTCCCTCAAGTCACAACAAACATTATGACCAGGATGCTTGTGGCAATTCCTTTTCTGTGGCTAGAGGCATGTCCCATTGCCACTTGAACACACTGTGGAGCTCAGGAGGGACCAGAAGTCTTTCTCTAGTCTTTCCCCACAAAAACCATCCAGGATAATAAGCAGGACAGCTTTATCTAGAGCTGACCCACTCACTTACTCATAAGGGGATTACAGCTGAGGGCTGTATCCATGAGGGCCCTTGGGCACAGGTGATTCAAATGGATGATCAGTAGTACCTCAGGTCTATCAAAGCCCTCCCACAAGAGGGGTATGTTCATTAATATATTGTATTTATTGTGCATCATGGGTTTCAATAGTCAAACAGAGAAACCCAGTAGATTTTAACAAGCATTTTTACTAGGTGGAAAAAACTAATGAACTTGCTTTTTGTTTGTTTTGATGTATTCCAATTATTTCCAAATATTACTATATGGTAATTGAATTGTAAGGAAGTGGCTTATTTGAAAAGAACAGTGTAAATGTAAAAAGGTCTCAACATAATTCAGCTCAGCCAAAACATACGTAGACTGGGAATAAAAAGACCATGTTCACACTATCTCCCCTCTGAAGACTTATTTTCAGGAGGTCAAAATTCAGCGATGCACTGCCAGTGGAAATTAGAAACATCTATTTAAATGTCCTTTATGAGCACAGACCAACTGTTGAAGCTCCATAATATAGCACGAATCAGCAAGGATGCGGAATAAAGCAGCTGTGCCTTTGGTTGTTTTACTCAGTTAGCATTGTTATAGGCTCTAACACAGACAAAACTGAAGCATGGGCATCATTTAAGCTTCTTCTGTTGAACTGCTTATTCAGTATCTTCCCCCTCCCTTTAAACTGTGCTGTGACTGTGTGTGGGGGGGTGGCAGGATGGAAAGGATTTTGCTGTTTTCTCTCTCACACATGCAGTTTCCCCTCCCCACTACAAAGAAAAGACAATGCAATTCTTTTTCCTGGAAGGGAAAATACACTGTGTTGCAACATCAGTTCCATTTCTGTACATTTCTAAGCTATTACAGGAGGAGCTGTTTTTGATCCCAGAGGCATGGTTCCCTCCCAAAGTTGAAATTGGTTAATAACAGTGGAATTTTGCATTTTTGAAACTAACATCTAAAAAATGCTATTGACATCCATGCAAACCAAAAATGAATGATAAAAAAAAATCCAATAATGGAGGATTTATACTTGAGAAAGATTTCTGAAGAGTCTCTTTGTAAATACACTAATCATTCCCGGTGATAAAAAGAGCCATCTGAGATAAAGCAATGGAAAGGCTGTTCAGGCAATGGCCCTGCATGCTAATGAGCTAGAACTCTTCAATTGCTGTGTAGCAAGGATGGTGCTGAACCTCAGAACTAAACACTAACTGATTCCTCTCCATCGATGCTGACAAATATTTCAGCCTTAAGACCTGATTAAGTTCTAATTGCTGCCTGGCAGTTGAATGCTTTACGTGGCATCTTGAAATGAAAATGAGGATGCTTAACCAACCAAGAAACTCACTAGCATGGCAATGACCTATTTGGAGAGTCTGACGGACATTTAGTGATAGTTCAGCTGTTTTCTTGCTGAGGTATTTGTAAATGAGTCTCATTTGAGAAAAAATATTCTGTAATGGAAAGGAGGTTGCTCTGATCATAAAAAAATAAATAAAAATAAACAGTTTCCACAAGAGCAGAGAGTATTTTCATTTAGCTAATTTCCTGCATGGAGAATATTTTGACATATGTTGCACTCCACAATAGGAATCTTGATCATTAATGAGTATGGTTTACAGAAGAGCCATTAATCTTCCCCCTGGTATGAATGTATATTCAGTAAAAATACCATTGCAGGTGTGAACTCAAACAAAATGACATACACAAAATTTAATGGGCCACTTAAAAGTAGAGTTGGTTGAATCACCTGCTGCAAATTATTCATCTGAAAAATTCAGTCCATTTTTCTCTTCATGAATCATTTATGTATCCATCCTGATTTTAGAAGTATGTTCATTACCCATAAACACTGACCAGGTTATGTAAACAAATTTCAGCTTGTGGGTTGCTCATGAACTGCTCCCTTCATTTATTTGCTATTCCAGGTGTCTGATTGGCCACCTAAGTCACATGATATTGTTTCTGCTCCCCTGTTGGATGACAGCAGGATAATGAATAGCAAGTAAGGAACAGAGAATTATCAATAGTGAACAGGAAATACTCTTGTTCATGCATAAATACGTTTACTGATATGTGAATATGGATATTTGTATGAGAAACAGCAATTACCTCAACATCTCAAGATGTAATTCTAAGGCAGACAGGCCAAGACACAAGTATGCATTATTTTGACATTATGATACAGGATATGATTTATTTTTAAATTGCAAGTCATTATACATCACCAGCAGGTGCACAACCTGCCAATAACAATAAATTAACTGGTGCAACTCATTTTCATCCCCATTTTCATCTTTTGGTCCCATATACCAGTGGATGTTCAGTACTATACTCTCGGCTCACCCCATTCCTTACTTGCATGCAGCACCACAATCATGTTAATGCAAGTCTGGATTAGCTGTTGGTTTGTTATCATCTTGCCTTCCTACCATGGATACAGCTGCAGCAAACTATACAGGATAGTGGCTGTTATCAAAGTTTGTTTTTAATTTCACAGAAAGAAACTGGTGAAATTGTTTGTTGTTGGTTTTTGTTTTTTCTTCTCCCCCCCCCCCCGCCCCCATCTCCACTCCAATGAATAAAATGTCTAGAGGACATTCCTCTCCAGATTCTAACAACTTTAATGTAAACCAAATGTGGGGCTCATACTGTTCTTTGCTTCCCAAAGATATTATGCTGAGAACCAGCAGTGACACTACCAGGTATTTCAAAAGCATGTGCAAAACTTTAAAAAAAGCAGCATCAAAGCAGACAAAGATGAAGTGAAGTCCTGTGTCAAGGAAATACTGTTCAGTGGTTTAACAAAGTGGATAAAATAGGTTGTTAGTCACTATCTATCAGTTGGAAGGCCATATTGAAGGACAATTCCAAATACCATATGCTGCACTGAAATACCAACTGCAACTCTCGCAGTTTTATCTTGAGTCTCATTATATTTGGTGTTTTTCTTAAAGCACCAAGTGCTGAAATCAGATTATTAATTGTAATACCGTAATTATAATTATTAATAATGAAATCATTTTTCCTCACCGTTTTGTACCTTCTTTTTTTCTCTGTATTCTATTTTCCCAGCCTCTGGTATTCCTTTACCTCTTTTTTTTCAGAGGGGCACCTCCTGATTTCAAATGCAAAATGTTTAAAACAATGAATACAAAAAACGCCCTAGTTATGATTAGTATTTTTTAAAGTGTCCTAATTGCTGCTATTCTACCATGTATATTGCAGTAAAGGGAAATGGGGAACCTAAGATGGTACTTGCTGAAAAACACAAATAGATAAATGTATTTATCAAAGGAAATGGCTGAAGGATTGAAGAACACACTCCTTGTTATATATACACACACACAATCAATTTGGCAATTTTTTGTCTGAGGTTTTATGATATCAAAACTAGAAGGTTTAGATTGTTGTTGAACTTTTTACTTTCTTTTAACTTAAACAATTATTTTCATAAGTAAGCATTTGCTGGAAGATAGAGCATACAATAACTGGTAAAGAATTCCATAAACTCAGAGGCCTCATCATAAAAAAAAACTTGTTAGTAAACACCCATGTAACTTTCCCTTTCTCTCAGATTTCTTTACTAGACTGATGACTAAAAGGATTACTGGGCCAAATTCAGAGATGATATATAAAGGCAGTGTATGTTAGACATCAGGAAAGTGAGTTTAACAGACTCTAGGTAGACATAACCTACATGCCAAAGGGTCAGATGTAAAGGATATAGCAATAAAATCCACTAACAGGTGGGTGTAAGATGGTGTAAGTTGACTGAACTCAATATATTAATAGAGTTAAACCATGAATGTTTCCGGCCTAATGAGTCTGAACTAGAAGAGTACTCTTATTATCCTGCTCTAAGTAATATTTAATAAACTCCAATAAATGGTGCCCTGTGAAAGTATTTTTGACCCAAATCTGGCTGTAGAATAAGATTGCTAGGATTTAACAGGCACATAGCGATGCTGTTGACTATTTTGTAAATATGTGTTATCAAAAGTAGTTTTTCAGAGTTAGACAGAGAGGTTCTGGAGGGCTTTGTCATCTTTAGGGAGGGCACTGAAAAAATAGGTCAGATTCAACAAATATAATCCAGACTGACTATTCAAGAGGGCAAATGTATGGAGGGAAATCACTTGTTCCAGAGGTAGAAACAATGGCTATGCTGTCAGTGCCAAAAAAGCCTTTGCAGAGACTGTAGAGGGTAACTCTCATTTAACTGTAGAGAACTGAATCTGCCTTCTGTAGCTATTCTAATCAATATGAAGCTTATGTAACAAACTGTGCACTATTCTCATTAGTGCATTCATTTCAAGGAGTACTTTTACCCTAAACCCCCCTGACCACTTCTGTCCAGAGATTGACTTAATTTGTACTAGGCAGTCTTGCTTTACAGTCAGAATGAGAAAATGGAAATAAAAGCAAGCTTCTGTGTCCTAAAACATGACACAAAACATTACAGTTTACATGTTCCATAAAATCTAGATCTAAAAGCTAACATAAAATGGAGGGAAATGGATGGCTGAAGGGGTTGGAATTCATCTCTCTTACCATACATATCACCAGTTCAAATTCAGTCCAGTTCAATAACAATCAAAGTGTTACAATCCATGTTGTTCAGTGGCATGTTTGAAATGAGTTTGGTGGGTTTCATTCCTGTTCCTATTGGATGTTCCAACACAACAACAACATTTCAGAGAGACCAAGGACTAAATGGTCATGGAGATCATATTACCCACTAACCACTAGAGGTGGTGTTTCCATCTGGTCAACAATAAGACATATTGATGGGGCAATGTGACGAAATTTGAACTTCTGCTGTTTATGATGTACCTGCACTGTAGACAGGGTTGTCAATTCAACACGTTCCACCAACGCTAAATTCCCATTCACACAAAACTGAACAATTTTAGTGCCTATTTCCCAAACTAGAGGATATTTGTATACTTTGGGAGGTAACCCTCTGACTTTATGTAATATGATCATAAGACAAACCTTTCAAGCAATAAGCACACACTTACTCTTTCAAAGACTATACTAATATTCTTGACATTTCATTTCATGTCATGTTGTTCCTACCTTTGCCACTCCTTTTGACCAGCTATTCCCTCTGAAGCCACGCCCTCAAACAATTAACGAGTATTTAACTCTGTCCCCACCAGTTGTTCACTACATCATATTCCTCCATCCCAGTGTATGTTATAAGAAAATTACTAGAAATGAAATTTGACAAAGCCAGAGCAGTAGCTACAAAAACTACAAAAGAAAAAAGAAAAAAATTATAAATGGACAACAACAAAAGCAAACAAGTCTCTTTCTATTTTTGTCTTATTGTAGAATAGCTGCATAATGTCCCTAGTGCTGGAGCATATTTGTAATCAGCAGCTTTTGCTAGGTTACAGAGTGGGTAGTTTATGAGATTCTCATTTCTGGAGACCTGGAGTTGAAATTATGACTTAGGTCACACAAATGAAAATGAGTTTGCTGATCTCCAGCCTAATGACCATTTGTATATATCAGAAAACACCATTCAGCTGACAGAAACGGTAATCTCTGGTCAAAAGAAAATCAGCATTGGGACAGCAAGTCTGCAGGTCAAATCTGAGTGGTACTGTAGAACAGAGAGAGGAAAGTTTGCACCGCATCTGCCTACACTTTACAGAATTTTACAAGTGCCCTTTCATGAGCACTAAATTCACTCAGAAATATATAAAATGAAGTTGTACCGGGGCACATGAGGTAGGGAAGCACCATTATTACTTAAGAAGGAAACTACATAAACAAAACAATAAATTTACCTGACAGCTTAAATTCTACTAAATGACCCAGTCCTGCAAAGCCTTATTCATGTGAGTAGTACCACTGAAATCAGACATTATTTTAAAGTAACTGCCAATGTGAATCAAAGAATCATAGTACTGGAAGGGACCTCGAGAGGTCATCTAGTCCAGTCCCCTGCACTCATAGCAGGACTAAGTATTATCTAGACCATCCCTGACAGGTGTTTGTATAACCGGCTCTTTAAAATCTCCAATGATGGAGATTCCACAACCTCCCTAGGCAATTTATTCCAGTGCTTAACCACCTTGACAATTAGGAACTTTTTCCTAATGTCCAAACTAAACCACCCTTGCTGCAATTTAAGTCCTTTGCTTCTTGTCCTATCTTCAGAGGTTAAGGAGAACAATTTTTCTCCCCGTGTAACAACCTTTTATCTACTTGAAAAAGTATGTCCCCTCTCAGTCTTCTCTTCTCCAGACTAAACCACCCCAATTTTTTCAATCTTCCCCAGAGGTCATGTTTTCTAGACCCTTAATCATTTTTGTGTGTATGTCCTGCATGTAAAAGTGTGCATGTATGTAGGAAGGCTGTAAGTACACGGTGAGTGTGGGTACATGGGTATGCAAAGACAGTGAGAGAAAATGTGTAGTGAGAATGTATATGCATCTGCATGTTAGAAATGCACTACTTGAAATTGTAATGTTACCAAAAATAGATCTGGAGTTGGACTTATTTTGCCCTTGCAATGCCAAATGTTACTTTTTCTTGCTCATGTATCTCCCTCTGGAGGAATTTTGTAAGAGTTTCAAAATATATTAATTTAAACAAAGAACTAATGGAACATTCCATGGGGGGAGGAAGGAAGAATAGTCTAAAATTAAGATACTCATTTGGGATGAAGGAAATTTGGGCTCTTTTCCCAGCTCTGCCACAAACGGTGTGTGAGACTTTTAGAAAGTCTCTGTCTCTTTCCATGCCTCAGCTTCCCATCTGTAAAATGGGAGTGACAACAGAACAACACAGGGGCATTGTGATGATACATTAGTTAATATATAGGAGGTGCTTAATTTGGTAAGGAGCACCACATAAAGCCTTTAAACAAATCTGTACATCTGCAATACCAAAACACTACAACACAGAGAAGGCTTTAAAAATAGCCAAATACCTCTATATAATAATCACAAAAAAGATTAGTATTTTTCTAGCTTTTAGAGCAGGTAGTTGCATAATGCAGTGTAAATAAAAGGAGGAACTCGTAGGGGGACTGCAATTTTACTGGTCCTTAGGATAATTATAAAAACGATTTGTGACTAACAGGGCTGAATTTCATTTGCTATTATTTGACATTTGTCAATATTCAAACAAATATTGGATATTCACGCAAATGTTTGTGAATCCAGCATAAATTCTTTCTATCTAGATACCTTCATGATCCCCATCACCACAGCATCTCACTGCAGTCTGAAAATTCATATCAAAGTGTGGTATTCACAATTTGCTATTTAAAATGTTTCAGTCCTCTAATATGAAAGCCTAAAACCATACTATGCGAGTGAGGTAATGAATCACACATGACAAAAAGTGAATAGTAAAAAACCAAAGCCGATAGTTCATGAAAATTAGTCTAAAAATTGTTTGCTCAAACAGTTCAATAACTACGTACTCATTGAAAGAAACTCAGGGTTGCTTCCCGAACAACTTGTTTATCAAACAAAGGCTACATTTGTATTTCACATTTTTTGTAATGAATGATCAGCTTTAATTGATTAACAAGTAAACATTAGCACTGGTTTCATGGTGTGGCAAAACTACTTCACAGCTTTAGTAATTGCAGGAAGAATCCCAAGAATCCAAGGTCTCCCAGAATAGAAATTTTGTACAAATATAGCTACTTTGCCACAGATTTACATCCCCATAAAATTGCAGAATATCTGAAACATGGTAGCTAATTTTCATGTGCATAATTTTGTGCTTTGCCACTTTAGCATCAAAGACAATAAAAACAATAAGAAGTGGCATTACATTTTATAGGCCGCTGGAGAAGTCTGTCCATGTTGGAAAAGAATAAAACTAACGTTCCCCACCCTGCAAGGAAATGTGCTGTTCCACATTGTCCGCATCCACAGGATTGATGTCCATTTCATTTACAGTAGGCTGTTTGCTGAAGCTGTGCTGCATACCCACTCTAATGTAAATAATGTCTCCAACTAGTAAATAAAGTGATCCAATGATAAACAGAAAAAAGTGAAAGAGATTCAGAAAAGCACTCTGCCAATAATAATGCATGGTCATCCAGAAGCAGCACCCTGAGCATTTGGGAAGAGAAAGCGCCTCCCAGTTCAACCAGGATAGAATGGTTTGCCAGCTCTAAACCCTACATTCTAAAGACAATCCCAAATTTTCCCACTCCCATCCCCTAATTATCATTAATTATTATTAGTATTATTGCCATTTTACCACCCGCCCTGAAAAACACATGAGCAGTTTTGAGTTGCTGGGTTTTTGAAGACCGCTCTCTATTTTTATTGCTTCACCTTATTCTCTCCCTTCAACTCTGAAATCTGCAGATAGATTTGTGTCTCAGTATTATTAGTCCATCTGGACTATGCTTTAGTCACTGGCTAGGTCTACGTGGCCCCACAGTTCGGACTGCCCGGGTGTGAATTGCAGCGTGCTCTACTGTCCTGTGCTGTAACTCACCCATGTGGATGCTGCTGGCACAAACTCAAATGTACCTAATTTGTGTGAACTAGTCCTGTTCGAAAGAGAATGATGTTAACATGAACTGGGGAACTTTTAGTTTGCACCAGCCGCATCCACAAAGGGGAATTACAGCACAGTAGGTTAGTGTGCATTGCAGTTCACACCCCGGTAGTCCGAACTGCAGGGCTGGGTAGACAAACCTCTAATCTGTCCCAGTGCAGATCTCAAGAGACCAGTACCAGCTATGCAGAAAGTTACTCTGATATGCTCCAAAGGACGTGGCATCTAGCCATTGGCTGTGGGGAGAATTTTTGCCGTGTAGGCCCTATCTGGTTAGTGGAAGGTATGGGAAAGGCATAAAATAGGAGGAACCCACAGAATCTTTCCACCCCTCCAAAAATGAGATATCTACTGCTACAGTCTTGTGCCAAGGGTAATTTTAAACTATGGAGAATAGTGTGATTCTGCATCCATATAATAATGCTACTTAGCATTCATATAGCACTTTTCATCTGTTCAGCTCAAAGCACTTTTCAAAAGATGGGGATCATTATCCCAATTTTACATACGGGGAAACTGAGAAAGAGAATTTAAGCCAAAATTTTATGTGCCAGCTGATTTTGGCTGCCTCAATTTTTGAAACATCAATAGGATCTGATTTTCAGAGGCACTGAGCATCCACAATTGCAACTAAATTAACTGGGATCTACAGGAGCTCAGCTCCTATGAAAATCATACCACAGGTGTCTCAGGCTGAGCACCCAAAATCAGAGGTACCCAAAATTAGTAGGTGCTTTTTGGGGGGCAGGGGGGGCGCGAAACGTTGACCTATGTGACTTTCTTGAGGTCACACAGCGAGTCAATGACAGAGCTAGGAATAAAACACAAGTCTCCTGTCTCCGCAGAGTCCCATCAACTGGGCCATGCCATCTCCATTAGGCAGATGGCAGATGTAAGGGAATAGTTCTTTTCTCTCAGCCATATTCAAAAGCAAGCACTATACAGTGAAAAAAAATGGAAGACACAATTCACCCCTCTCCATGCTTATTTGTGCTTATGCTAATAGATATGATTCTAGCCTGCAGATTTCCACCCATTGACATATGCATGTCCGGTAAGTACACTCCCACCAAATAAAGAGGGGGGGGGGAGGGAAGGCAACTCATACAGAAACTTAATGAAGTGGGTTTACTAATTCTCTCTTAGATTAGAGGCTCCCAAGTTTCTTAGGGCTTTGGGAAAAGAGATGTAATCATTATATAGAACACTGGGTCCAAACCAAATTTGAAATCCCGTCCCCATTATAACAACTAGTAATGCCCCATCTACAGTAGGCATCTGTCCCAGTATGCAATTCACTACAGAACAGGCTGCCTCTTGAGATCAATCACATAAGCCAGAAGCAGCTGCTCTTGCTCCTTCTGCCCCTCTCTCTCCAATTCTTTGGAGCCATGTCACTAAATTTCAAACTATGCATTTGTTTTATTACTTTATGTTTCAATGGCGCTAACAGGCGAGTTGGTGTCAAGGCTTAAGCTGTAACCTGTAATAGTTGAGCGGATAGCCCTGAAGCCTTCCGATTGCAGAGTTGTTTAACTAATAAAATTAATTTGCCTGCTTAAAATGGAAAATCAAGACACGATGTTTCGATTTTTTAATAAAGTAGGTTGGCGTAAATGAAAGGAGCTGATTTGTATGCTGATTGGCCTGGTGTGGAGCCAAACTGCAGATAGTTTGGCCTGAAGCCACTCTGAGTTGTTTCACTCCTACTCTTCCCCCAGTCCCTAGATTGCAAAATGAAAGAACAGCAGTGAAGAAAAGGAAGTGGGAAGGGAAGCAGAAGCAGAGTCACGTGGCATAGTAGCCATCCAGCCATAGTAGTCAGAACAGGCTAAGAATAAACTACATCTTAAAGGTATTGTAGCACCAGTGAGATCTAATATTATTAGTACTTTTATTTCTTCTCTCTTTTGCACTGGGAACTGATTCACATTTCTGTCTGAAACCCTTCTGCCAGGTGGTTATCAGCAGCAAAAAGGGCAGAGTTCAATATATCCACATGTCTGCAACGCACCAAACGAACAACAGATGAACCCTGCAAAGCACCACGAATTCCCAACAGGCCTTGCAGACCAATGACCAGACTGAAGAACACCATCCAACCAAAAGTCAATTGTGTGAGTCACAACTTTAATGCCTGTTTGCCCCCCAGTATAAGGGGTATCCCACAGAATTAATCTTTTAGGGCCCAACTGGAGCTTTTAACCAAAGCCTTAGCATCCTGGAGCTCAACCATGCAGAAAGTTACACGGCTGTTACACTCCTTCAAGAGGCTCACTTCCCTGTGTGGCCAACTCACTCTACTGACCAGTGTTGAAAGGGAATAAGGGCTGGGTCCATGGCGCTGCCTCCTTCTTGCTTTGGGGCGACTTGTGCATCTCGGCCCACCACTACAGAGGGTGCACAAAGAGGAGAGGATTCTTTTTCACTCATGCAGGAATCAGCAACAATCTAATTCTCAATGAAATGCTCACAAACAAACATGTACTTTGCATGTCTCATGTACAGAAATCGCTTGTCTGTTGTGGTCATTCCTATGGGATTTTTTTTTTTTTTAACTCAAACCACAAATTAAAAGAAAAACAAAACAATGACAAACCCCTGTGGTTTGTTAACCTGAATCATGTAAATATCATACATTTTCCCCCTTCAGAGAAATGAACCATCAAACCCTGGAATTGCGTGGGGGGGGGGGGAAGGGGGCGGAAATCAAATCTTCCCAAGCTACTGAGTGAAAGCCAAACAGAGCTCTCCTTGATGCATGCAAGTTACCTAGTAGTTACATGTGCATATCTTCTAGGCAGAATTTAACCCTGAGTTTTTATAGCAGCAAATCTGACGGCTATGAGACTAGAGTCATTAGAGGTGTAAAAGATCAATGAGCTCATTCATTCCCTCTTGAAAGTGCAGGATATAGTCTATATAACTATCTAGAGCTCAAATTATTTGTATACTTTTTTAAGCACCTTTGTTCCAAAGGATTCCATAGAGTTTTACAAACAAACACAGAGATCACTTCAGGCCCAAAACAGAGAGCAACCGACTCTGAGGTGAATCAGAGCACAGCATCACAAGTTTAGGACAGAAAGTGATAAAGGATGCTGAATGCAATTGGAACAGCAGAAGGAATTTGTAGGTAGGCAGAATAGGAGTTCCCAAACAATGGAAAAAGCCATTACTCAAAGTGAAACGAGGATTGTTAATGACTGGAAATGGCTAGGACCTCAGTTTAGATTATCCAAAAGATGGCACTTGTACAATCACATGCCTCAGAAAACTATGCTGACACACTGGTTTGGTTCAGTACTGGCTGAGACAGAAGAGCACCACTACTGAATTACTGAGGCTACTTTGTATAGCACCTTGTATTCCTTGGAGGACTCACAACCAGGTAGTTATTAATCCTGACCCTGCTTACCACATAAGAGAAGAGGTGTTGCTGCAAATACAGTTTAAAATAAATCACATCTTTTGTCTTATGTTTCCTAAGAATCACTTAAAATTTGCCAAGTAATTACCATAAATATTTACTCATTTTAATTACTGAACCAAAGTATTAACAATATTTACAACGAAAGATGACATCCATAAATATAAAACTAAATATATTGCCAAGTACAGGAAATGGAGTAGTAGTAAATTACTAAGAACCGCTATAAGTAATTCTCAAGCACTAACTGCTACTACAAATTTCTTGTAAAAAGGACAAATTATTGTGCTACAGCTAATAATTTCAATAACTAACTTCATGCAGTTGCAATCTGTGTAGAAGGAAGGATCAGAGAAATATGATTTATCAGGGGGTAGCCGTGTTAGTCTGTATCTACAAAAACAACAAGGAGTCTGGTGGCACCTTAAAGACTAACAGATTTATTTGGGCATAAGCTTTCGTCGGTAAAAACCTCACTTTTTTTTTTGATGCATCTGAAGAAGTGAGGTTTTTACCCACGAAAGCGTATCCCCAAATAAATCTGTTAGTCTTTAAGGTGCCACCAGACTCCTTGTTGTTTTTGTAGAAATATCATTGTGATTCATTTACACAACTGAAAGCTGGGCAAGCACAGCACCCTTAAGATGCAACACAGGAATAAATAATGCTATATCCAAAATTAAGTTATATAGAGTCTGATTCTGAATGATTGAAATCAGTGGGCATTTTACCATTGACTCCATGGAAGCAGGATCAAACCAATGATAGATAAGTATCTTACTGTTACTACAACACCTAAATTGATAAATATGCTATAGTAGTGTTTCTCAAAGACTGACACTGGTCCCTGAGAACTCCCTGACACAGTTTAGGAAGGCAGCAAGCCGGTCCCGGGTATCAAAAAGGTTGAGAAACACTGTGGTATAGCAACAATTTTTGCTCTGTTTTAGGATTTCAGTTCAGATATCAAAAGTCCATGAGGAAGAAAGCTCTTCTGAGGATTCTCCTGGCTTCTTAAAATACAAGTGCAACCCCCTTCGAGACCAGTTAACACATCCTGTCTGTCACCTATGACTTATGTCTGTTGTGTTGCTAGAAATACTAAATAAGGCCATCCTGAAGCTGTGCCATAGGGGTGAAGAGAGTGAGGACAAAGGAACTGAGGGATTACCAGTAGATTTCACTTAATTTCAGAAACTAAAATCCTTCCAGGCAATTATTCCATCAGCTAGAGCACTGCATTATTCTGGGAAGGCCTGTGTGTGCCCCCTCTTAGTTATACTTGTGACTGTGCCTGACAGCCATTACATTATCGGCAAGAGAAACCATCTGGATATTCAGAGCAGGGGGGATTGTGGGAAAGCTGATCATGTTACCTCAAACATTATAATCACTATGTAGTGGGAGATATTGCATGTGACAAGTTTATATAGAGTATGCAAAAGAGGGAACCAGATGTCTCAGGGGACTGATCATGGGATATTGGGCATTCAACTTTTAGGTCACTGATTCAATGGCAGCCCCAATCAGTTCCAGTGAATAAATGTTTTTTAAAAATAATAGTTCATCGTACCTACAGCATCTGATCCTAGTAGCTTATGTGAAATGAATTGTGGTCTTAGATCCTAGTTGAATGTTTAGATCACAGTGGGTAATAATTGGTTCTCTTCTTGAGCGTCTCAAACAATGCCTCTGATTGGTACAGGAACCATACTATTCTCTCTCCTACCAGTCTAATCCTTCCCGGTCATCCTAGAAGGCTCCTATCATGTGACTTCTGTGCAAGTTCTATTATGTAGCCCTTAATACAAGGCTTCCCTTAACCTCTTTAATTACTTGATTTCATGTTATTTCTCAAACAATGCAATATAACATCACACAAATGTTTCTCAAACCTTAGATACCTGTGTATACACATGTATCTATGTGGCTAAACATTACTGGAAAGGCTTCTTCCATGTACCTTAGGAGGATCACAGCAAAGAGTCCCTTTGCTATGAACCTTTGGAGCCTAGCAGCTTGGGCTGCACACTCTGCAAGCTTAGTGAAAATATCTACTGTGTATGCTCAGTATATGATTTTCAAAGGCACTTAACTAGGTCAAAAAACCAACTTTCTCCAGAAAAAGTATAGGCACTTTTTCTTAGTGAGGCCAAATTCTGCTTTCATCTCCTGTATCAGTGTTAGAGATGTTCAAAAAAAGCTTGCAAGAATCTGTATCTAATAGAAAAATATATTTCTAACCCTCCTCTATCTTGGGTGGAGGGATAGCTCAGTGGTTTGAGCATTGGCCTGCTAAACCCAGGGTTGTGAGTTCAATCCTTGAGGGAGCCACTTAGGGATCTGGGGCAAAATCAGCACTTGGTCCTGCTAGTGAAGGCAGGGGACTGGACTCGATGACCTTTCGGGGTCCCTTCCAGTTCTATGAGATAGGTATATCTCCATATATTTATTTATGCTCATACTTTAAAATAAAAATAGCTATTGGGCAGAGACAGAGCACTGAAAAATCCAGCCGCATGTAGCGAGTGAGAATGTCAGAAAGTCGGATGAATAAAAATTGGGGGTTAGAACAGAAACCGTTATGCAACTTTAATTATAGCTATCGCTGCTGCTGCTCTTACTATAATAACAGAGTTTGAAGTATTCTAAAAATGTTAGATTTTGACAGTGCTCTAACACCATGAAATGTGAGTGACTTTATAGACTCCATTCACTCTCTAAGAGATGTCATGATATACATTTGTTCTGTGACAGAATAAATTGGTGGGTGGTAACAATTGGTATTCTATTGCGACACTCTATGGTTCAACCCAGACCAGCAAAAGGTTTTGTCACTGCCTGCCCTGTAACCTGTTCAGCTTTGATCCAGCATCCTAAGACTAGCAGGATGTTCACAGCACAATAGCCTCACTCTGACTTGCTCGTTGGCAGACATTGCAGGTGGTGTCATAAGACAGAGTTGGCCTGCGATTGCTGTGTGACAGTTGTCTTTCCTTTCTTGTCTGGCATTTCTCTGAGACCAGGCCAAGGCGATTTTCCTCAAAAGTAGATGTTCCCTCTCTGACAAGTCTTCGCCAGTTATCCCTGTCCTGGGCTACTGTCTCCCAGTGTGTGGTGTCGATGCCACATCTCTTGATGTTTATATTGAGGGTGTCTTTAAAATGTTTCTTTTGGCCACGCCGTTTCCTTTCTCCTCTGGGGAGTTGTTTTGGTAAGCATACATCAGGCATGCACACATAGTGCCCACTCCATCTCAGCTGGTGCTGGATAATCAGGGCCTCAACACTGAAGATGTTGGCCTCTGAAAAGACACTGACATTAGCGAGATGATCCTCCCACTTTATGTTGAGGATCTTCCAAAGAAAGTGCTGGTGCTGGCATTTCAGGTATTTTCTATAGGTCACCCAAGTCTCACAGCAATAGAGGAGAGTTGGGATTACCACAGCTTTATAAACTAAGAGTCTAGTATGTGTTCTGATGTTGTGATTGTTGAACACCTGGAGAGGCAGTCTGACTAAGGGAAGGCCAGCACAGCAAATTCTGTGCTGAATCTCGACGTCTATGTCTTCCCTCTGAGAGAGATGGCTGCCAAATTAGGCAAAGTGTTCTATAAATTCCAGTTCTTCTTTGTTGATGTAGATCTTCCTTGCTGGGTGTGATGATTGACTGGCTGGTGGAGAACTTTTGTTTTGTCGATGTTCAGAGTTAGCCCTCCATTAGTATTATAGAAGTGTCAGGCAAGGCACTCAGAAAGACTCAAGAATTCAGATGCTCAACCCATGGCACTTCTGGTCACTGCCACACACACACCCATACCCACTTCTCAGCCTGCTGCAATGAGACAAATGATCAATACAAATTCTCCACAAACCCATACTTGTTAACAGCTGCCATTCTGAAAGTGACAGGACTAGTCATCGGTGATCCCTTGAGGTCGAGGATGATCTCTTTCACAGGTTTTATTTTTCACGGGTGATTTGAACATCTCTTAGATCCTGTGTACTTTCAATGACAGTCTAGGAGGTGCCACTGTTTTGAGCGGGGGGATTGCCAAGTTATTTTGTTCTTGGTCGTGCTCTGCACATTTGCTGAATAAAAGGATGCCATTGGAATTGGTCTTGTCCACTCCTTCCTTCCCAATGGTGCTACTCCATATGTTAGAATCTCAGACAACTCTTGTGTTAAAGTCCCCTAAGAGGATTATCTTATCTGTTTTTGGAATAGATGACAAAATTTTATCAAGGTCAGCGTAGAAAGATTCTTTCTGTTCTTCTTCAGCGTCAAGAGTTGATGCACATGCACTGATGATAGTGGCAAATGACTTATTGACCAATTAGATGCAGAGGGTCTTAAGGCGCTCATTGATGCCGACGGGCAGCTCAGTCAGGTGGTTGACTAGAAGGTTTTTGATTGCAAAGCCAACACTGGTTTTCCGTTCCAGAAGAAAGTGCAACTGCTGCCCTCTTCCCTCAAGTGGCCATCTTGTTTCGCTGAGAGCAGTGATGTCGATGTTGTACCTTGAGAGTTCTTGGGCAAAAATTGTTGTTCTGTGTTTATCCAGTCAGGTATGGTGGGATAGCCTATGTTTAGGGCACCTTTTCTAGCCCCTTCCCCATATGGGGTGAGCAGAGGGGTTCCTAAAAAGGCCTGCTCAGTCATGACTGCTGCTGCCAAAAATTACCCTCAATTCCAGTCCAGGGGCACATGACAACCATCTAGCGGTCACCGCCTGCATGTGGGTCTGTGAGTAGGGATTTCTAGTGATCGCTTCACCTATTCCCATCGCCATTCGCCCATTGCCGCAGAACTTTTATGGGTAGGGGTGGGGGAAAAGTTCTTCCTGTGAAAGAAGCCTGTGTGTGAGTAGTTTAATGTGGGGGAGCTGTTGCGCACCAGCAGTCACACAAATCTTGGCTGAAGAAGCACCTGTGTCCGGTAGCAAAGAGATCCAAGACTACCAGGGGTTTCTCCTCCATTGCAGCCTTCGTCCACCTTCCTAGCCGTTGAGAGGTGATCCTGCTTCATCTGCCTGTTCTGCCGTTGAGGTCTGTAGGATTAGTAATGAGCTCATTAAAATGTAGTATATCAAGATACTCTGCCCATTCATTTCCCTGTCTTTCTGGGCAGTGTTTTAGGGTTAGCCAGTTCTCATTCCTGCCGTAACACTCTGCGGTGCCAGCTCATTAATTGTTAGCAATATGATCTGTAGCAGAAATAGTCCAGCTCTTTAGATCAACAGTCCTCTGCATTAGAACTGGTTGTGAAATTTGATTTTTCTCCCTTCTCCCGCACCAGCCTAAAATGTTCAGTTTTAGTGAAAAACTGAAAACCACAAAGTTTTCAGATTTTTCAGGTAACCCACACCAAAATTCTATGAAAATTTCTATTTTGGGACACAGCCATTTTCCATCAAAATAGATTCGATAGACATTTTTTAATTAGCTGTATTCTCCACCTTGTAGGATGAGGCCCTCAGCAAATATGTGGCCTGATTCTGATCACACTTACAGCAATTTTATACCAGATAACTCCATTGACTTTAATGGAATCACTCATTTGCACCAGTGTAAGTGAGAGGAGAATCAGGCCCATTTATGTTCTGTATTGTTTTAATTAGATGTATTCATCCTTTGGTGGATTAGCACCTTGCGCTCCCTAAGAAATACTGTACTATAATGCCCACTATCTGTACTGACCGGTGACCATACCATGCATCATTCTTCCCAAGAAAATTAGCCTAAATTTACATTGCATATCATGAAATGAATGTCTTTCTTCCTGAGCGTGACATGGCCCTTACTCTTTTGTCCTTGGTGACTTTTTACTTTGGTATGTGAAATAAGAGACATCCTGAAATTTTGCCACAAATGTGAATTACAAAGAATCCAAACATTACAGAGGACAAAAAAGCTGAACTAATATAAATACTTTTTTTTTTTGTTTATGTTTGGTTTCGTTGCCTCAGCCCTGTTCCGATTTCAACAGGCACTGGTAGCAGATGTAAGAAAATACCACAAGAAAAAATGTTCTCATCGTATTTTCAGCATGGCCAAAAGCAAGGGAGCTCTGGTAATCTTGCATGAATGCCTGACCTCTCACAATTTCCATCCTACTCTCCAGTTCAACAAGGTTCAGCCAAAGTTGGATAATTCTCAAAAATCACATCAAAGATCTGAGGAGGTTTATCTAATTGCAACTATCACTGAAAGGTTCAAAGACAAAGGGCTATTACAATCTGACTGTGGAAGATTTCAAACAATTTTTAGTAAGATTTTAAATGCACTGAAATTACCTACCAACTCCTTTATCACAAGTGGCATAGCCTTTGAACATAAAAAAATAGGAAGTCATGCCAGATAAGTGACATTTGGCATCTTTACTATATTAGGCTTCAATCCTACAACTCTCACTGATATATTGAAATCAGCTGGACTTATGTGAGTAAAGGCTACATGAGTGAGAATGAGCTGCAGGATTTTTTTTTTTAATTGAAAGTAAACAGAATTGTTGACAGTGCAAGTTCCTTTCTTGTGTAACACACTGGTCAAGTGAATCATCGTCACGCTCTACATGGTCCAACCACTAAAAGAGGTTTATGAATTTGTTGTTGCTGCTTCTAAACTAAAGGACCAGGTATTTTAGCCCATGAAGTGGGGGTTCATGAGTTTAGATCAATAGGTCCCAAATTCAATCCCTGCATGTGACCCATCAGAGAATTCTTACACCTGTGTATGTAATAGAGAAGACCAGATACATAAAATAAGAGCTTATCTCAGTGCAATTCAGTGGGAGGTGTGCACATAACTCTTTGGGGCTCCTTTGAGAATCCCAGCCTTACAGCAATGTAGGTTGCTGGTTACATAGTGCATGAACACAGCACTGGTATTTTAAAAGTTATACCAATTTGGTTTTAATCCGTTTATCTCACTTGCTCCACCTTTCCTCAGATAGATGAGTTGTTAACTTAATACAGGCAAAGTCTTACTATGATAGCTATGAAAGCAGGGTGAATACTCTACATGTGCTCAGGCCTGAGAAAACAAAGCACACAGAGAGTAAAAGTGTTTCTTTCATGTAAAGTTGGGATGAAATGCAGTTGAGATGAGGAAACAGCATCCTCAGTTGAAATGTGTCTTTTAGGCTGAGGCAGTTGTTCAGTCAAGCCACTTCTGGCTATTGCTGTGTCAAGCCTGGTGGGAGTAAGCAGCAAATTCAACTGCCCTCTTATGCAGGGTTTGGCCAGGTGGAGTCAATCAGAGCACAGACTCATAGGCCAATCCCTATTTATGGCTGACATGCCCACCTTTCCTCTTCCATGCTTCCTTTTGGAGACCTTCCATCTCACCATGCTATGAATGGTGAGTGGATTCCCCTTATTTGGGACCTTCACTGCTTTTGCTCTATCCCAATCACATGTGCACCAACTACATTGCATTCCCACTGGACTTGGACCTTATGTAGCCACATAAGATAGCACAGGATTAAAACCAATAGACTTATATATATGTTTATCCAAGGTATCCAAAATTCTTCAGTCAGCACAATCATGCTATAAACCTCTTGAGAAGAGGCATGGCAGATTTCTGGTACTTCTTCCTCCTACATTTTACACATTAAAATTGACCAATTTTCCAGCTATTTAAAAAATTCAGACCAACATGCTACAATCTCAGCAATTCCCTACCACCACTGTGCATTCTGTGTGACTGAAAGAGCCAGTCTGCTGGCTGCCAGCAGGGCCGGTAAGAGAAAATTTCTGGTCCTGCTGCTGCAAGACATGGGGAGGGGCAAGTAGGTTGGCCCTGGGCTGGGTTGACGAACCCGCTGCCACTTTAAAAAAAAATTAAGATGGGGGATCAGACCAGCTAGTGATCTTCTTGAGGTGCCAGAGAGGTGGTGGTGAGCAGGTCACCAGGCCTCCCCTACCAAGGTTGGAGACTGCCCAGCATCTCCAGGAAGAGTCAGCCAAAGTTTGTTAATTATAAAAAGATGAGCTCTGCAGGAATTCACCTGCACTTGAACCCCCAGATTCAAGCAAACCTTAAGGAGCATGAAGCCCTGTGTATCAAAGCTGCTGCCTTAGCTTCATTAAAATCCACATGAACTTCAACCAGCAGGCTCTGTGCAACTTTGCACTGTGGAGTCCTATCCAACAAAGGAAGGATGCAAAGGCAGCAGGGTAATCTTTCCCCCAAACCCAGGGCTGGTGCTTATTTACAGCACTGAGAGCAGCTGCCAGCACACCCCATAAAGAAGCAAAAGAATCATAGTGTTATAACTATTTCATGGAAAAGAATGTGTAAATGTATTTTAAAACATTAACATTGGCCAATTTTTGTACAATTTAAAAAATTCAGTTGGGCATATACCACATGGCCCTTCATTACTAATTCCATATGGTTTTGCTCTTGTTTCAGATATAGTTAAAATAGATTAGGTCTTTTAATGGACGATCAGTGCATGCTTTTTTACTTGCCAAATCTACCCTGGATGAGACTATGATCTAGTCTTCACTAGAAATAGTTGTAATTTCCTAATGTTGTTAAGATGGTTTATGTTCAGCCCCGCTCTGCTGAAAAAGTTTTATTTTGGCACTTCTGTTTTTCATCTTGCAAAGCACATCAGGAGTCCATCTGATGAGAAGCTTTCAGGTTCCAGTTTTTGCTATTATAACAAATCTCAAAAAGTTCCCCTTTGCAATTTTAAACCCCCAAATACTCTCATCCCTGGTATTCATTATATAGCAGGTAGTTTATGCAAACAGAAATTAAATCAGGGTTTCAAATCCTCTGTGGCATCTGTACATCTGTTTGGATTTTGGTTATTTCAGAATGATATAGACTGGGTCTACTCTCTGATAGAGTTTTTATATCTCTTTTATATATAAAAGTCTTTTATATCTTGACTTTAGTAAGGCTTCTGATACCGTCTCACATGACTTTCTCATAAACTAGGGAAATATAGCCTAGACAAACCTACTATAAGTGGGGGGGTACACACCTGGTTGGAAAAGTGTACTCAGAATAGTTACCAACAGTTCACAATCAAGCTGGACAGAGCCCTGCAGGAATCTGTCTTGGGTTTGAGTCTATTCAATATCTTCATAAATGATTTGGATAATGGCATAGAGAGTACACTTATAAAGATTGCACAATACCAAGCTGGGAGGGGTTGCAAGCACTTTGGAGGAGAGAATTAGAATTCAAACTGATCTTGACAAACTGGAGAAATGGTCTGAAATAAATAGGATAAAATTCAATAAGAATAAATGCAAAATACTACACTTAGGAAGGAACAATCAATTGCACAAATGTAAAATGGGAAATGACTGCCTAGGAAGGAATACTGCAGAAAAAGATCTGGAGTTATAGTGGATCACATTCTAAATACAAGTCAGCAATGTAATAGTGTTAAAAAAAAATTGAACAATATTCTGGGATATATTAGCAAGAGTACTGTATGCAAGACACAAGAAGTAGTTCTTCCACTCTACTCAGTACTGATATGACCTCAGTTGGAGTACTGTGTCCAGTTCAGGGCACCACACTTGGGGAAAGATGTGTACAAATTGAAGAAAGTCCAGAGGAGAGCAACAAAAAAGATTATATGTCTAGAAAGCATGACCTATGAGGAAAGATTGAAAATAATTGGGTTTGTTTAGTCTCAAGAAAAGAAAACTGAGGGGGGACATGATAACAGTCTTCAAGTACATAAAAGGTTATTAGAAAGAAGAGGGAGATAAATTGTTCTCCTTAACCACTGAGAACAGGACAAGAAGTAATGGGTTTAAATTGCAGCCAGGGAGATTTAGATTAGACATTAGGAATAACTTCCTAACAGTAAGGTAGTTAAGCATTGGAACAAATTACCTAAGGAGGTTGTGGAATCTCCGTCACTGGAGGTTTTTAAGAACAGGTTAGGTAAACACTTGCCATGGATGGTCTAGGTAATACTGAGTCCTGCCTTAGTGTAGAGGACTGGACTAGATAACGTACCAAGATCCCTTTACAAATCTATATTTCTATGATTCCATGATTCATGAGTTTGTGCATTTTCAAACCTCAGTCTTAGAAAACAAAACAACAACAGTGTCTTAAAAATGTTACACAGTCTCACAGAAGTCTCTGGAGTCAGAAACTTCTATCACTATTTTACTGTATTCTCTTATACTCTACATTCTGGTCATTTACGATTAGTATTTGTTAATATTAATAGCATGGATATACTATTTTATTTACTTTATTTGCATGAACTCTTTCTAGTATACCATTCTTCTATACTATATATTTGTATTGGTAATGAAATTATCTGTTTGTTATTTAAAGTTAATAAGTCATTTGAAGACACAAAAAAGTTAAATATAGTCCATCTTCTCTCTCTCTCTCTCTCTCTCTCTCTCACACACACACACACACACACACACACACACACACACAAAGTTCAGTGCCCTGAATCCCATCTACGTCTGGAAGCAATCCCGTTTATATCATTCACCCTTATTCTTAGAACTCTTCCTTATGACATTGATAGAGCTTTCCCACCATAAAAAAATATAGCATTATTACTTGCTTTTTCCTGGCATAGCTTTAAGGGTGTATGAAGCACTACTTGGTGTCTTTGGAGCTTACAAATATACATCTACCCTTGGAGCTAGGGGTGTGATTCCCAGCTTGTGGAGACATACTCACACTAGCTCTCATCAAGCTAGCGTGCTAAAAATAATAGTGTAGCTGCAGTAGCACAGGCAGTGGCGAGCAGCAGCATGGACTGGCTTCTCTAAGACAAAGTCTCCCGGACCCGATGGGCACATACTTAGGGCACCTAGCCCATGCCACTGCTTGCCACTGCCTGTGCTACCACAGCTATGCTACTATTTTTAGTACATTAGCCCAATGATTAATGAGCACTAGCACTAACCCAATGAGCACTAGCACAAGTGTGTCTATGCAAGCTAGGAATCACACCCCTAGCTCCAAGCATAGGTATAGCCACAGGTTGAAATCTTGGCTCCATTGAAGTCAATGGAGGTTTTGCCATTGACTTAAATTTCATCCATAGCCCCAAATCTTAGTTAAAATTAAGGCAATCATAACATACACATGGAGAATCAACATCATGGAAATCGGAGTCTGTGCTGGTTAAGAAATATTTTTTAAAAAAAGCTCCCACCCTTCTACACTTACTCATTCCTTCCAGGACTCCTCTGCTTGTAGTAGATATTATTAGTAGGCAATATTTTGGTGTTATAAACCATTATCATCAGCTAAATAGAAGCTATAGGATTCCCGATCACTCATTCTTTTTCTAAGAATGCCATCCAGCCTAGCTCTAAGAATCTCTCTGTTAGAGCAGCTCCACTATCAGTTCTATCAGCATCTACATTCAAGTGAAGTCACCTAATACTGTCAGAACTTAGATAAAAAGCCTTTTTATCTTGCATAATCAGTAATGCTGGGGACATATTGGGGACATATTCTTTGCTATTAACATTTCCCCAGTAATAGGTCTGCTGTATTCATCTTGTCCACACTGCTATTATTTAGCAAGAAAGAGGTGCACCAGGTTCTGCAGAACACTGCAGACCCTTTGTGCCAGTCTGGTAGCATAAAGGAGCCACAAAGAGGTGTAAAGAGCCCCCTCGGAATATGCTCAGGGTAAAGAGATTTCCTGTGTACTACTAAGCAGCTATAATGGCTCTACACAGTGTGCCTCCTGCCTGGCTATGCTCAGATGATGAGTGGCCTCTAGGTGGTTGTTACAAATCAGTGCTATTTAGAACAGCCATGGGGATGCTCTGTATTGCTTTGGGAATTGAGCAGGCCCCCAGGCAAGGCACCTTTGTCCACCCTATTCTCCATGTCTACTCTGCACTAGTATTTTCACAGCTCTCTAACATGGACCAAAGTCTTTTAACCTATGGTAGTACCACCCTAACAAAATGGCTACTGTAGGATGGACAGAAGCATATTTTACAATGACTGGTAAAGTCAAGTCCAATGTATTTGGTGGAAGTTTTCATTTTTAATAAGCTACTTATGCTCTGTCCTTATTTAATTTAATAGTTTAGCCTCCTGCCCCTCTCTCCCCGCCTCCTGGTAGTGAATTAGTTTCCAGAAATAATGGAGAATTTTATGCATCATCATATTGCCGGTATTGTCACTTAAAAACGTGGGTCGCCATTACCCCAGCACCCCATCCCTTCTTGCTCATTAGCAGCGCACTGTATGGAAAACCACAAAAGATCATTACCCCTGTAGTCTAAAGCCAATGTGCCAGCATAATGAAAAACAATTCAGCAGTTCCCTATGCTCTGTTAGTTGTGTTTGTCATAAATGAGTTGTGGAGATTTGGAGTGAATGATCCATATCATATTGAACTGTCCTTTTTATCGCTGACAACTGAAGGTGACTGAAAAGCTGGGTCAGTGTCAGACTGTATCTAATTGGAAACCTTTCCTCATTAATGTTCAATGTTGACTTGTATTAGTTGATGAAATTAGGACCACAGTGGAATAGATTTTATTACAAAGAATGAGCTGGTTGAGCTGTCTTCCATTTCAGTGTTATTTTAACCCCACCCTCTGTGGACTCAGTTGAAAAAGGAGCCCAGCAAAGGGGAGATTCTGGTGAGGCAGGATTAAGAGGAAATAGAATAAAAATGTCAATTCTGCTCAGGAAATTGAAACCATGTGGATATTTATGCCACATTTATTTCAGCAAATCTTTTGTAAAAATACTGCTTTATAGCTCATCGGGGGTTATTCTGTGGGCTTGGGTCAGGAATAGATGAAAAAATTTTCCCAGGTAAAAAATGGAAATGGCAAATTTGGGCTTTTTTGCTGGGTTTGAGAAAAAGCAACAATAAAATATTTTTTCCACTGGTGCAGTTACTTAAATGTTGCTATAAGAAAGAGGCAGCGTTGTCTTCAGCAAAACCCTCTGTCCCAAAACATCCATTTTGTTGCTTTTCTAGCTTTTGTAAATTGTTTTTAATTAAAAGGAAAAGCAACATTTTAACAAGTTCAGTTTAACCCTGCATAAATGTAAGGACTAGTTTTACAATCCAGGGTATGTTGATGGACCAGACAAGTGGGTTTTGACATTTTGTATATTAGTACCCTCTGGAAATACCCTTCCTTCTAGTTGGGAGCCTCCTCCCACTTGGCAATATTGAAAGGGCAAAGTGGTTGTAAACCCCTGATAGCTCTTCATTGCCCCCAGGCTGAGAACCCCTGGACTAGAAGATCGACTAGGTCTTTCCCATCTGTAAGTGCTTTGTATTTTGTTCATGAAATGCTTCAAATTTTCTGTAAGCATCTGATTGATTTGATTAAATGTGGCACTCTCTTGAAACTCGGTTTATATGCAGACTACTAGAGCTAAGTTGAGTACAGGGGCGGACACATACAACTTCATGATGCTCACAGACTCATTGATGAGTATAAAGTCTATGATTTATTCATAAATATACCACAGCTGGAGTCATTTCCAACTTGTACACACATTGAATGGCCTGTTGCCGCCTGCCATACTATATCTTTATATCCTCAATCCACTACTAATGACGGATGAACCTTAAAAAGTTTGGGGGTTCAGAAGTTCAGTTTGGCTGATGTCAAACTTGTATGTGTGGAGGCTTATATAATCTTCTAAAAAATTGTCTGAACCTCTAGCAGTTGGAAAACTGAGGCTTGATCCTGCGATTGGCTGAGCACATCTAGCACTTTGCTAAACACCCGCAACTTCCATTACATTCAGTATCTCTCAGAAATTGGCCTTTTGGTCTGGAAATCTTGCCATAAACAAAAAGCACAAACATGCTCTCACAAAATTTCTACTACTCATGTGGCACTTGGTCATGCCACAGCCACGAACCAAACAGCCTCTCATGCATTATCTCAGCCATTCTTATGGCCAGAACCAGATGGGAAACAGAAATTTAAATGAATGGGGGGGAAAAATCCATGTAAACTTTTTCAAACCTCAAAAATGATTCAGTACAAGTTCAGAAGGAATTTTGTGCCATTGTTTATAATTTTAACATAGTTTGTGTGTATTGAAACTATAACTTCAATTTGCAAGGGGGTTCCTGGGCCTGTTTGCAGCCTAGGGGGCTCTGTAGGGAAGAGTGAGATCAAATTAGTTCTGCAAGAGCACTAGTCTTGAGTACGGTGGGCTTGTGCTTCTCTGTTTTAGGGAGCAGTCTGTTTCGTCTCTCTCTGCTTTTGGGTTCTTATCTGTTATTGTTTTGAATTCTAAGAAATAAAAGTAGTGTGATGTTGCAACCTTCCTGCAAGAACATTTTGTCTAACTTCTCTATATGGAAGCGATGAACATAATAGCTTGTTTTACTTGCTTTATCCCGCCGAAGAGGTTTGCCCATCCTTAGACATTAGAAACAATGGGCCAGCTCAGTGAAGTTATGCTAATTTATATCAGCAGAGCATCTAGCCCAAGATGATTACATTGTGAAAAGATATAGAAATCTCATAGTGTGGACAGTGAGAGGATATAATTTATTAATATGGCTGGACAAAAATTTGCTGAAAAAATTTTTCAACAAAAAATGACTTTTCTACCACAATGAAAATGTGTTTGAAAATTTCTTATCTTGTTTGAAGTTTTCTAGTGTTTGTTTTCGTGTTTTGTTTTTATGTGAAAACTGCATTTTGGGGGAAATTTGGTGATGGGTCAGTAATTTCATTTTTCAGTTTCAGTGTATGCCAAAAACTGCAGTTAAAAAAACAAACACTTTTTTCAAAATTACCTGCAAAAAATAATGGGCATTTTTCAACTAGGTTCCATTAAGAAGAAGAAAAAACAGAAAACCTGCACATTGCCCTAAGAAATGTCACCCTTATAACCTTAAAAATGTTATGTCATACATTGTAGGGACAATTTAAGAGATTATGCCTACCTACAAACCTCTACAGTGCAATTGTTTCCCCGGGGGTGAAAGTAACACATAAGACTTACCGGTAAGACTTTTGCGAACAGGGGCTGCTAACAGGGAGTTTCGCAAGGGAGTTTGGAAGGGGAGTGGGAAAGGGGCGAGGGTCTCTTGCCGGTTCTATCTGTTTTCCCTTTATTCCCCTTAAAATCTATAAACCCAACTACATTCAAAACTTCTTGCTTAAACAACCCTTTCAGCGGACAGGGGGCTGCAGACGGGAGTTTGACAGAGGGAGGCTTACCATGGTTAGGAAGACCCACAACACCTGTGCCAGCACTGCTTCTGTCTCCTCAACCTGCGCCTGTAGCCAGACAGAGTGCCTGAGCATGGATGCTTCTACCCAGATCCTGGTGTGGTTTTGCAGAGACTGTAACTTGCAATTTCCACTTACTGATATCCAGGCTGGGGGGACCATCCAATGTGAAAGGTACCTGCTGGTGGAATCTCTCAGGCAGCAGGTGGGAGAGCTAAAGGAGGAGGTGGCTCGGTTGAGGAGCATCCGAATCCACGAGCAATTCCTGGACAGTGTCCATGTGGAGACAGCTGAGGTAGCTGTCCCAGTACACAGGACTGCTGATACACCACTGGTGGAGGAGGAGATGGCTCAGGGTGAACAATGGCAGCTAGTTACTTCTGGCAGCAGGCAGTGCTCCACCCCTGCTCCGAACCCTCCCGCCGTGGTAATAGGTAACCATTATGCTCTTCTTGATACAGGAAAGAAGGAATCACCCCCTACAGTAAAGGAGGAGAAGCCTCGTACCCCTAAGGCTAGGAGGTCTGCTGCCACCACTGCGAATAGGAAACGTAGGGTAGTGGTGGTCGGAGACTCTCTGCTGAGGGGGACGGAGGTGCCCATCTGTCGCCCTGACATTTCATCTCGGGAGGTATGCTGCCTGCCGGGGGCCCGTATCCGAAATGTTACGGAGGCATTGTCGAGGATTATCCAGCCCTCTGACTACTACCCCATGCTACTCATCCATGTGGGCACAAATGATACTGCGCGGTGTGACACTGAGCGGATCAAGAGTGACTACAGGGCTCTGGGAGTACGGGTGAAGGAGTTTGGAGCGCAGGTGGTATTCTCTTCGATTCTTCCTGTCAAAGGTAGGGGCCCGGGCAGAGACAGATGCATCATGGAGGTGAATGCCTGGCTGCGAAGATGGTGTCGCCAGGAGGGCTTTGGCTTCCTAGACCACGGGATGCTATTCGAGGAAGGACTGCTAGGCAGAGATGGCGTTCACCTTTCAAGGAGGGGAAAGACCCTATTTGGACACAGACTGGCTAACCTAGTGAGGAGGGCTTTAAACTAGGTTCGACGGAGACAGGTGAGCAAAGCCTACAGGTAAGTGGGGAACATGGAGACCTGGGAGATGGGTCGGAAACGAGAGGGAGTGTGGGCTATATTGGCAGAGAGAAAGGAGGGTCAGGACAAAACTGGGAGGAAAGATCAAACCAGTATCTTAGATGCCTATATACAAATGCGAGAAGTATGGGTAATAAGCAGGAAGAACTGGAAGTGCTAATAAATAAATACAACTATGACATTGTTGGCATCACTGAAACTTGGTGGGATAATACACATGATTGGAATGTTGGTGTGGATGGGTACAGCTTGCTCAGGAAGGATAGACAGGGGAAAAGGGAGGAGGTGTTGCCTTATATATTAAAAATGTACACACTTGGACTGAGGTAGAGATGGACATAGGAGACGGAAGTGTTGAGAGTTCTGGGTTAGACTAAAAGGGGTAAAAAACAAGGGTGATGTCATGCTAGGAGTCTACTACAGGCCACCTAACCAGGTGGAAGAGGTGGATGAGGCTTTTTTTAATCAACTAACAAAATCATCCAAAGCCCAAGATTTGGTGGTGATGGGGGACTTCAACTATCCGGATATATGTTGGGAAAATAACACAGCGGGGCACAGACTATCCAACAAATTCTTGGACTGCATTGCAGACAACTTTTTATTTCAGAAGGTTGAAAAAGCTACTAGGGGGGAAGCTGTTCTAGACTTGATTTTAACAAATAGGGAGGAACTCGTTGAGAATTTGAAAGTAGAAGGCAGCTTGGGTGAAAGTGATTATGAAATCATAGAGTTTGCAATTCTAAGGAAGGGTAGAAGGGAGAACAGCAAAATAGAGATAGTGGATTTCAGGAAGGCAGATTTTGGTAAGCTCAGAGAGCTGATAGGTAAGGTCCCATGGGAATCAAGACTGAGGGGAAAAACAACTGAGGAGAGTTGGCAGTTTTTCAAAGGGACACTATTAAGGGCCCAAAAGCAAGCTATTCCACTGGTTAGGAAAGATAGAAAATGTGGCAAAAGGCCACCTTGGCTTAACCACGAGATCTTGCATGATCTAAAAAATAAAAAGGAGTCATATAAAAAATGGAAACTAGGACAGATTACAAAAGATGAATATAGGCAAACAACACAGGAATGCAGGGGCAAGATTAGAAAGGCAAAGGCACAAAATGAGCTCAAACTAGCTACAGGAATAAAGGAAAACAAGAAGACTTTTTATCAATACATTAGAACCAAGAGGAAGACCAAAGACAGGGTAGGCCCACTGCTTAGTGAAGAGGGAGAAACAGTAACAGGAAACTTGGAAATGGCAGAGATGCTTAATGACTTCTTTGTTTCGGTCTTCACCGAGAAGTCTGAAGGAATGCCTAACATAGTGAATGCTAATGGGAAGGGGGTAGGTTTAGCAGATAAAATAAAAAAAGAACAAGTTAAAAATCACTTAGAAAAGTTAGATGCCTGCAAGTCACCAGGGCCTGATGAAATGCATCCTAGAATACTCAAGGAGCTAATAGAGGAGGTATCTGAGCCTCTAGCTATTATCTTTGGAAAATCATGGGAGACGGGAGAGATTCCAGAAGGGCAAATATAGTGCCCATCTATAAAAAGGGAAATAAAAACAACCCAGGAAACTACAGACCAGTTAGTTTAACTTCTGTGCCAGGGAAGATAATGGAGCAAGTAATTAAGGAAATCATCTGCAAACACTTGGAAGGTGGTAAGGTGATAGGGAACAGCCAGCATGGATTTGTAAAGAACAAATCATGTCAAACCAATCTGATAGCTTTCTTTGATAGGATAACGAGTCTTGTGGATAAGGGAGAAGCTGTGGATGTGGTATACCTAGACTTTAGTAAGGCATTTGATACGGTCTCGCATGATATTCTTATTGATAAATTAGGCAAATACAATTTAGATGGGGCTACTATAAGGTGGGTGCATAACTGGCTGGATAACCGTACTCAGAGAGTTGTTGTTAATGGTTCCCAATCCTGCTGGAAAGGCATAACGAGTGGGGTTCCGCAGGGGTCTGTTTTGGGACCGGCTCTGTTCAATATCTTCATTAACGACTTAGATATTGGCATAGAAAGTACGCTTATTAAGTTTGCGGATGATACCAAACTGGGAGGGATTGCAACTGCTTTGGAGGACAGGGTCATAATTCAAAATGATCTGGACAAATTGGAGAAATGGTCTGAGTTAAACAGGATGAAGTTTAACAAAGACAAGTGCAAAGTGCTCCACTTAGGAAGAAAAAATCGGTTTCACACGTACAGAATGGGAAGAGACTGTCTAGGAAGGAGTACGGCAGAAAGGGATCTAGGGGTTATAGTGGATCACAAGCTAAATATGAGTCAACAGTGTGATGCTGTTGCAAAAAAAGCAAACATGATTCTGGGATGTATTAACAGGTGTGTTGTGAGCAAGACACGAGAAGTCATTCTTCCACTCTACTCTGCTCTGGTTAGGCCTCAGCTGGAGTATTGTGTCCAGTTCTGGGCACCGCATTTCAAGAAAGATGTGGAGAAATTAGAAAGGGTCCAGAGAAGAGCAACAAGAATGATTAAAGGTCTTGAGAACATGACCTATGAAGGAAGGCTGAAAGAATTGGGTTTGTTTAGTTTGGAAAAGAGAAGACTGAGAGGGGACATGATAGCAGTTTTCAGGTATCTAAAAGGGTGTCATAAGAAGGAGGGAGAAAACTTGTTCACCTTAGCCTCTAAGGATAGAACAAGAAGCAATGGGCTTAAACTGCAGCAAGGGAGGTCTAGGTTGGACATTAGGAAAAAGTTCCTAACTGTCAGGGTTGTTAAACACTGGAATAAATTGCCTAGGGAGGTTGTGGAATCTCCATCTCTGGAGATATTTAAGAGTAGGTTAGATAAATGTCTATCAGGGATGGTCTAGACAGTATTTGGTCCTGCCATGCGGGCAGGGGACTGGACTCGATGATCTCTCGAGGTCCCTTCCAGTCCTAGAATCTATGAATCTATGTATCGGGGCCTGGTGCCAGGGCCCCGGAAGGGGAGGGGTCTCGGGCAGAAGGGGCAGGACTGGGGGCTCAGCCTCCCCTAGCCAGCCCATCTGCGCTGCCTGGCCCATGCCGCCCGGGGTTCCAGCGGCGATTTAAAAAGGGCCCTGGGCTCCAGCTGCTGCTGCAGTAGAAATGGTGGGGAGCCCCCGGCCCTTTTAAATTGCCGGGCCCCGAGGCAGCTACCCCTTTTACGCCCCCCCACCACCACACACATCAGCAGCCCTGCTGGTAGGATCCCTACCAGCAGGGCCGCTGATGCAGCGGGATTGGGGAGAGGGTTGGGGGGGAAGGGGCAGCGATGTTAAAGTGCTGCCACGGCAGCTCTTTAAAGTTGGCTGCATATGGGCAGGCACCGGCAGCCACTTCTTACCGGTTCACCGTACCGGCCCACTTTCACCCCTGGTTTTCACTAAAGTTAAATATAGATTGATAAAATACATTTTCCTTTGCTCATTTTTAAGATCTGTACAGCTCTCTTTTCCCTGCCTGTGTGGATTTGTGCATCATAGAAGCAAGCTTGATACAATTTGCTACTTCATGCCTAATCCTAGCGCTGCTGGGCCTAAATGGCTTTTCAGATTCAGATTTTGATGTCCTGACTTCTTTCCTCTGATGTTGTAAGAAGTCTTTGCCCCAGCTTTAGAAGACTTCTTTGGCTAAACATAAAAAGACAGAAGAAAGAAGCATACAACTTTAATCTATCCCCCCAGAGCCAAACATTTGGAGAGTGATGAGTAATTTGCATTACCAAGATAGTGTTTACAAATGAACCTTGATACAATGAGATTTTGTGAAGCTTTCCATGTCCCACGATCATATTTAAAACAATTATGGCAGGGATGAAATTCTAAGAACAACTACTAGGTGGTGTTGGTAGAGGGGAGGAGTGGAAGATTACTCTGTAAAAGAAGATGAGAGGATTCTATCCTAGGTCAGAGCAAGTGACACATCACGTCAGCAACAAAGAGAATTCTAATACCACAGTGTAAAATAAATTTCCAAAAGAGAAGGTATGACATTAACATCAACAGCAGAGACTGATTAATTTATTTAAAGGCTCTGCTTGTGGCAAATGCAGGGAAGAGATACATTGGAGTGATAACTTTGCAGCCTGCAGGATCCCCAAAGGTGAAATTACTCCAGCATGCATCTGGAAACTGTTGCATTTGTTTTCTACCCACACCCAGAGGTCAACATGGTTGGTTTGGGTCCTTCAATAATGTCTCCCTGTTTCACCTCTACAGCATTTATAAACCCTAATGACTAGGAAATGAGACATCAGATTGTAAAATGGAAACCCATTGATATCTAAACACTGGAAGTTACTGGTTAAATGCTGCATTGCTTTCCTCGCAAATTGTCATTAAACGACCTTCTGTCTGAAGCTTCAGCTGCTGTGGAAGAAAAGGTGCAGACATTTTGTTGGCACTGAACTTGAAATTCATAATGGGCACATTATTTGGCCACATTATAAAACAGCATCATTCATCTGACAGATGAAAATCTTTTAATGGGTGCTCTCTTAATTATAATAATTTGGACAAGAAGGACATCAGCTGAAACTATAGCAAGAAGGTCACTCAGTGAGACTGTCGTCTTTGGTGTCCCTGTTCACATCAATATCAACACTCTTAATCAGCATTTTCTGTTTTGTTGGGGGTAGGTTGTGTTTGTTTTTCCCTTCTAATGTAAAAAGGGTCTGGTGAGGGCACCGAAGCAAAGAAAAAAGAGGAGGGAAATGAGTAATAGTTGGTCTATTTGTGACATAACAATTGCGGACGCTGTTGTCGGCAAAGTACAACTCTATCCATGGGTCATTGAGAGGTTAGTGAAGAAGACATATACCAATCAGAACTCTTGTAGAGAACACCCGTTTATGGGCCCAAACTAAAACATTAGACCAGAAAGCATGCCAACTACCCATGTTTTCAATGGACCCAATCCAAACCCAGTTGATCAATGCCCTTCAACCACTGCACAACTTTGGAAATGTTTAGCTCTTTTACCTTTGTAGATCAACCACATTTCTACTCTGAATTTCTATGTAATACCACACATTGGTGGGTTTGCATGAGGGTTAGATTAGAGCCACACAATTTCGCCCTTAAAATTTGTCTTCAAGCTTTGTTTATTTTAATGTCTAAAACAAGGTGTATGACATATTCATGTCCTGACAATGAAGATGCCAAAAACTTGTACAGCACTGAAATTAAACAGATGCTTCTGTAGTATTGTGCAAGAGGCACTCTATATTACATGCACATACAGAGCCTTTGTGAACCAACTTCCCTTATGGTGTTTTGAACACTTGGCGTTATAGTCTCTTTTTGCTGATGATTGCATTGATAACAACCCACTTTTAAAATAACAACTTGTTTGGAAACTAAGGGTGACGCCTAAGTATTAGAAACTATTCGGCAAATTCTTGAAAATAATGAATCCTTTTCTAGAAATCAGGGCAGGTTTGTCAACAATTTATAAACAGAAAATATAGTTACACTTGTCAGATGTCTTACTTGTAACTAGCAATTCAATCATCATGATCAGATATCTGTTTTGGGGTCCGAGTTCACAACAAGTCTCTTATTATGCTGACTTATTGCTAGTCTTGGCCCACAAGGCTCCAGTTGTGGATTTTTATTTATTATTAAAGCCCTTGCAGCTCCCTTTCCAGAAAAAAGTTATGTATTCTGCTTTTCTAGAATTATTTTATTTAACAAGGAGCTGCTGTCATTTAAATTGCCATTGCTCTGTCTCTGAGTTCACAAGATCAGGACTCTGTCAGCTTGATAAAGATGACAGAGCAGATAAAGGGGCAAGATGGCAAACACTAAAGAGAAAGGCTGTCTCCAAAGTAGCATATGTAGAAGCCACAGACAAAAAGACCCAAACAGCCAGGTGGGTTACTGAACTGCCTTCTTGCTTCATTAGAATACGTACATATCAAGCCTGTGCAATAGGTCACATTGTGCGAACATGGCTGCAAATAAATATACCTGTAGAAGTGTTGCAAGATCAAAGCTTTTCTCTCCCTCCTTTTGCTTATCCTTTTAAAAACAAAACACAAACCTAACTTTGATCTATGTCTAAAGCATAAATCCTGTTTCAGTAAGGGAGTGCTATCAGCTCATTCTGCTCCCGAGCAAAGATAACAGAAGATAATTGTTCCATGTCTCAGCAAAGATCTCTTTATCAGGGACTAGTCAATTATTATAAGTGCATAAGGGTGACCCCTAAGTAAAAAAAAAAAAGTGGGGGTGGGGCAAGAATGAATGTATGTTTGGGATCTAGCAACACCAGAGGAATAGCTATTAGAAAATGAGCTGCAGTTTCAGACTAAGGGATCACAACATCATGGTAGTATGACTTTGGTTTGGGGAATATTTACCAAAAACAATCATATGTTCCATTTAGCACTGAAGAGATCGTTTTAAGATTAAAGGATTCAAGTCTGGAGCTAAACCGCTAGGAGCTGGTTCACAATATCTTATCATCTTACTCAGCTTTCTTTCTGAGCCAATTATCTGGGACAACTTGGCTGGGATTCAGGCTGTGTTTGTGCAAAAATAAAATACATATATACTCGAGTCTTGGGATTAAACAAAAATAATATACAAAAGACTCAAATCTATAAAAACAAATGCGGACTTTTTCCCTCCCCTCAAACGAAAAGTCCCTAATGGCCTATCAGACCCAATCGCAACAACATTGTGATGGAGTGTGCTTGCCATTTTTACACCCATAAACACGTATCATCCCCTCATCTGCTTTTCCTAATTTCACAGGAAACAGGAGTCTATCTGCATGGCCCTTTCATGGCTCATAAAGGCGCAGCTGCTATAAATCAAAGAAGTGATGGCATTACTGAAGGGAGAGAGGGCTGCACGTAGCATTTTTCCTGACCTCTTTGTGAAAGAGTCAAGTCTACAGTTTAATGAAATGAAATCTCTTCCGAGGGAATATGAATGAGGTTGCCTCTGGAGCACTGTTCTGGGAAAATGATTTCAGCTGGCCTCTGAGAAGATTTACACCTAGGTCTCCAGTGTCAGAAGCTAAGGCAGGCTGCATTTACTACCTGGAGACCTTTGAAGAAAGTCACTCCTTATCTGAAAGCCAATAGCAGCCTGTGAAATTGCTTGAAGTAAAAACATTTCAGAGACAGAGAGAGATATAAACGAACTAAACAAGAGCCCAAGAAGACTGTGGCTCTCTGGAAATAAGAATGTTATCCTACATAGGAATTTCCTAAACATAATTTCCTAATTTCCTAAAGGGGGAGAGAGGATTAAAGTTATTATCCACACAATCAGGGCAGAGCAATACGATGAGTTAATTATTACTACTAATAATAATTAGTATTACCATAGTGCCTAAAAGCCCTTGCCAGATGCTGTACACATCCGGAACAACAAGATGGTCCCTGTCCCAAAGGGCTTACAATCGAAGTATAAGACAAGAGACAAACACTTGGATACAGACAGACGGGGCAGTACAAGGGAACAATATGACACTACTGGTCAGCATGATTGACAGAGGTCTCAGCACACCAGCAGCCTAATTGTAAATTTTTTTGCAGGCTTCATGGAAAAGGAAAGTTTTAATGAGTGATTCGAAGGAGGAGAATGAATCCCTTTTGCAGATGTTTGTGAGGAACTCCTCCCAAGTGTAAGGGGCAGCACAGGAGAAAGCACAAAAGTACTTGTTAAATTTTCAGACAAGTGGGTGATAGAGGCTGGCATCACCGGCCTATCAGAAGTGAGAATTAACATCTCAGCAATGAATGAGAGATGATAGGTAGAGTGAGGACTGGCCATGGAGAGCCTTGAAAGTGAAGGCAAGTAGCTTATACTTGATGCAGTAGAGAAGTAGGAGCCAGTGAAGGGATGAAAACGTGAAAGGTGACATGGTTGAAGCAACTGGCTAGGAAATGTATTGAGAGACATGGGTTCAAATCCTGCGTTAGGCCACAAATGAGACTGAATTTGGGGTTGTCTTTATCCCAGAGTTCTCAGCCTAGGAGTTGTGACCACTGCTCTCTCTGTATTGCTAAATGGAAGGGGGTCCAAGACAGATGGAAGAGTCCCTGCGTGGAAAAGGTTAAAAACCATTATTTGATCCTATTCTCTAATTTATATTTATCCTTAATACAATGCTGACTTAGCATTCTTAGTAGGGCGTCAGTGGAATAGTAAGGGGCACTTCAGGCCAGGACTGACGTATAGAGAGATCTGCATGGGGAAGCTAACACAATAGCCTGCCACACTGGCATGAGCACAATCTTGCACTGCAATATTTTATTGTTAGTAGCAACAACCTATGACCAGAAAAGAAAGCCATTAATCTTCCACAAGTAGAGATTACAGAGACCCAGAACACCATCATTGGGTGAATTTAAGACTGTCTTTAATTCCTGTTTAAATAGACTCTTACCACCTTGCTATATGCCCTCTAGTGGTCAGCCTGAAGAGTGGCTCTAAACCTGCACAACTAGCGCCACACCACCAAACGCTGTGATAGCAAACACCCAGAAGTATGTTAAAAATACAGCCGATCAAGTTATTTGTTGCAAATAATTTATCAGACAAATTTTGGTATTTTTCCCTCAAATTATTCACACCCAAAGAGTTCATTGTCCAAAAAGCTCCACAGATCAAATAAATTCAGCAAATAATTTATTCAACAAATGTACAACATCAATCAGCATAGAAATTACCCTCATTTTTCCCCCATTATTCAACTAGCCTTAATTAGAAACACAGAAAAACCAGGCTCAGGGGTACATTACTTCAATGCACAACAGCCCTTTCACCTTTGGACACCAAGCTTCAAGTTATTTCTTCAAATCTTTGTGCAAAGTAATTTAGCTAGATCTCTCTATTCCAGTTTCCTTATAGCTAGAGTTACATACACAAACATACACTTACATTATTATAAGCATTCATTTGGGTAGTAGCCTTAAAAATGTCAGTGTTTTAACAGTTAAATTGTAGCCCAAATCAAAATTTTACAACTGGGACACGTAAACCTCTGAATATAGGGATTTATAATGGAAATGCTGACAAGCCCCTGAACTATAATAGACTGAGAATCACCTATTCTTCTGTGGTACCGTAAATGTCCTGAATTTCTCATTGGAGAACATAGGCAGAAAGGTCAATAATTATGCAAAATGAATAATGGGTTTAGAGCAATCACTACATCCAGCTGCTGCAAAGTATTCTCTAAATCTGTCTGCCAGGTGTCTGCCTGTTTTCCCTGTGGATATAGCCAGCCCTTTCCAGAAAATAATGCAGTAAATGATATTCCTAGATATCCAGGAAAATGCTTAGCAACATGGGTGAAGTCCAAAGGGCCCTAGATACAGGTACTAGGAACTATGTTTACTTTGTATGGCTGGTTGGTTCAGTCAGTGAATAGGTTTTTGTATAAATAGAGCTGGATGAAAACCACACGAAAATCTTGCAAATAATTACTTGAAAAAGAGTAATAAAGAATTTGTTTGGGTCATGTTCTCCCCCCTTTTGTGTTCACTTGAACATTCAAATGTTCGAGTTTTACTGCCAAACATTTTTGGAAAGTGAATTCTATAGTCACATGCACAAATATTTACAGAGACCAAATTTTGAACTCTCAGTCACTCTAGAAATGCATTCACACTCTCCCAGTCAGAGAACAGAAATAATACCATGTGACTTACCTGACCAATAACAACACAGCATGAATATTGAATATTCAGTATTCCATTCACAATGCATCCATTGCTTAGAAAGCTCACCAGAAAAATATTCCATCGAAATACAAATATATCTGAGAAAACTGATCTATTCAGGGATATTCTGTGATCAGAAGAAGCTAATGCTAAGGTTATAGGCTAAATTACAGCTTTAGAGAAATTCCATCCCATGTAACCTCCAACCAGTGAACCGGGCAAATTAGATGTTATAAAAATTCTCCTTTTCTAGCAATTAACCATCCTCATAATTCTTCCCTTTTCATTGTGAATTATTGGCTTTATTCTATTAAAAAAAAGTGAGAGACCACAGGCAAAGCCAAACATATTGCAGACAGGTGTTGCTGTGGCAGATTCCCTCAGAGCTTTGTCAAAGCTCCTCAGCTCTAAACTGAAACATCACATCCTGATATTCAAAACTAAGGCTTCTTTCTAACAGTCCTCCTCAACTATGGCACATTATGTGGTGGGTTCTGTGATGTAGATTCTAGAAATATCACCAAACTGATGCTCAACTCTGTTCTGACCTTATCTGGAATTCAGCACTGATATTCAGAAATGAAATGAAGCAATTGGTAGAGCACAAAGCAACTGGATTGCACAGTCCTTTAACTGAGAGAAATAAAGCTGTGAAGGATGCATAGAAATATCACAGCAGGTTTGAATGGGAAGGGGTTGATTTATTGTATAAGAGTCACAGCTTTGTAAAAGTGTAAAATAAAATAGATGGGAGATGTCTATCCATCCATTCTCCCTGCACTTCCTCCCCCTGACTACAGAGATGCTGGTGAGGGTAAAAGTTGGTTAGTTCTCCTGCTGCCACTTGGACAGCATAGAGGCCACTGAATGCATTATATGCCTCCATGATGTTCTGTCCTGAGCCAAATCTGGTGCACTACAGAGTAGGATGCCTGTGAGGGACAAATGTCTGTTGACATCATCCAATGATCATGTTTTAAGTCTCCTGGGGGGGATCTTTTCCTTCCTGCTTTCACTGTGCCAAAGTCAAAGATAATTCTCACAGCGAAGTCAGAGCAGACTTTACAGACCATTGAGCAACCATTTGAGAGAGTAGGACCTGTTTAGGTAGTAAGTGGATCTCTTCATTTGACTTGAATTTGTAACATTAGAAGCTTTTGATCATTTGGAGATGCTTCATCTGAATCATGTCCTACTTCCTTTCCATGTTGACAGTGAGGGGCCCTGGTTCAGTTCTATAGGTCAGAACACTGACCACTGAAGCATAATATGTCCTCAAAACTTTGTTTCTCTACTTATCAGGGTATTTGGTTTGCAAAAGACTTTCTTGATGAGTTGCCCCATTACTGATGATACTTTGGCAATGAGGTCTTCAAGTTCTTTCTTGATGCCGCCCATGTTATCAACAGAGCCAAGGCAGGTGAAATCACTGACAAACTCGACTGTGTGGTTATTAGATGCTAGAATCTACAACTTGTTCAAAATCACTGACCAGAAGTATTTTGGTTTTACCTCAATTGATTTTCAGGCCAAGCTTTGCTGCTGAGTTCTCCAGAGCTTTAAGTGCCACACCGAGCTCATCCATTGAATTGACAACTAGCACTATGTCATTGGTAAAATGGATGTCAGTGAGGTTGAGGTCATCATCAAGATGAATGTTCTTATCAACACATATCAAAAGCCCCATTCACATTGCATTTGTGTCTATCAAGGCCATATTTGACTGTGTTGACAGGGGATCATTCTGGTTCATCTTGAAACTCGCAGGCCTCTCTTACAAGCTCTGTAGGATGTTCCATCTCAAGCTGAGTTCCTGTAAATGGGAAAAGAACCACCTTCTTCCAAATTAGGTCAGGCTTTTGACAAAGGATGCATTGCTACCCCAGAATACTTCAGTGGTGTGGAAGGCATCTAAGAAAACATCTCTCTGGGTTTGGGGGCAGGAGGTCTGAGAAATCCATTGCCTTTCGAATTATGGGCAAAAAAAGAAGAGATCAAAGATGACATATTGGGGGAATCAGGGTACAGAAGAGTAAACTAGGATGGTCCTGTTAAGAGTAAGGAAAGTGACCACCTTCCATGAAAAAAATTACTAGTAGTGTAACAGAAGGCTTACACATAAGCCTATGTACTATATTGAGGGATGCCTGGCTAACACACTGTATAGATACAAACATAGATAAGACCTATCTCTAAGCAGAAAAACATGCAACTTAGTGAATTTAAAATCCTTTCACTTAGAAGTCTGGGCTCATTCGTTTGGGTCACAAATGAAAGTGAGTTTCATGGAGTCATCTGTGTCCCTAATGGAAGTTTTCCTCCCAACACTCACAAAAAAATGATTTATCAGAACAGTACAAGTATCAGTCTTTGTTCAAGAACAAGAGAGGCCTTAGACTGCAGGAACATTCTTGTGAGTATTTAGGGGCACTAAAAGACCTTGCTGGGAACCTTGCAAAGCGCTTCTGTTTATTGCACTCTCTGTCGCAGGCCATTGCATTGACTCTCCACTTCTTTGAGTGCCAGATTAACCATGACCACTACTCACAAAAATTATCCTTAAAATGTTCATGAAATGGGAATTGGAGGAGCAGTGTTGAGGAGAAAAACTAAGCAAGGGTGACCTTGGCCTCTTTCCCTTATAAATAAAAAAGAACTACAAAAAATGCACTGCAATTACAACAGAAAACACACTCTGAGGTGACATTTTGGCTGTGTGGCTTTCCTCTGGCTTTGTGACAATGAGAATGAGCTTAGCGGCAGATGGTTTTATTTTTCCATAGCCAGAAAAAAGGTCTCACAGCTAAAATGTCACAACCTCTCTTATTTCAATTTCCAGTATGTATTCAAAAGCTAAGGCTGACATTTGGTCCTAAACTCTCATATCGGTATGGAAACAACAAAGAAAAAGCACAAAGGTATGAGGAGTTAAGGATGGAGTCTCTCTCAGACTTACCTCTGTTGTTCATGGATTTTGTCTGGTCATAACTGCTATTGGGCCTTGGACCACTCAGGACCTTAGGGTTTATGTTGTTCAGGCCGACTGCAGTCAGTTTCTTTGCAGCATCTTTTGGGAAGGAGCACTGCAGGTCCCTTGTCTTTGACCACATGCTTAGATGCCCTCTACAGCTGTGTCAGCCTCCTCTGAAGTCGATGCTAAATTTCCCTCCCCCAAGAGTCTCCTAAAGTGTGTGTGCGCCACACTAAACAGAGCCTGAGCTGTGCTCGATCAAGCTAAAAACAAGCGTACAAAGGTGGTTTACAGCCATCTAATCCTGACGCTCTTCTTAGCTAACTTTATTCCCTGGCATAAAACAGAGCAGCCTTAGGACTTTTTACTTACTCTTCTTACTACTACTATTTTGGCAGCTTAAAATTTTAATCCTATTTGGAAGATGGATTTTACTTTCTCCATAATTGCCACTTATGTCACTTACTAGTTGCCTTGATTTTGCAGAAAGAATATGGATACCATTTATTTAATTCCTATTTTATGTGCACGAGTCCGGTGAGATCACCTCATTTAGACACTGCTTTGGAAGCCTATGTGAGACTGGCCCCCTACTCAAGCTGAGCCTTATAATAGTATAATACAGATACAGTGCATATAGTAAATTAAATATCATCCATCTTACACATTGGTATTAAAATTAGTGAAAAGGCATATGATTTGGCAAGGGCCCTGACTAAACAAACACATTCTCAAATTGACTAAAGGTCCAGACTTGCTCCCATTTGGAGCAGGATTGTGCCCAATATGGAGTATTATCATAAATAATTATAATTATGTTTACGTTTCGTATACTTCTCCCTAACCAGGAGGGAAGTGGCTAGTGGAAATAGGTACAGTGGGATCAGTCCAGAGCAGTCCTTCTCTGCTATTGGGAATGAAAGGAAAAGAGAATGCAATCTTCATGCGTAAATTCAGACACCCAGAACAGTTTTTAAATATGGTGATCTCATCATACTCATGTATATTAACCAGGAAGGAAATAAACACAATTGACATATGGTCAGGTGGATTTTTCTTCAATATTAGAAGCATTCACTCAGAGACTGAGATGTTACAATCTGACAAACAGTTTATGGATGAGTTATAAATTATTGGAGATAAGGATTTAAGCAATGCTAAGACCAAATAATGCCACCAAAATAAACACCAGGTTTTTTAAATTGCAATCAGTTATATTGTGCATGCAATACCCCTGGATTCCCCACTCTCTTCCAGATTTACACCAATGTAAAATTAGTGTAACTGTGTAGAGAATTAGGCCTCACATTAGTATTTTATTTTATCTTTATTTAGTGTTATTCAAAATAAAAAAGGTTGAGTAAAGATCAAAAGTAATGAGGGACAGAAGTGAGAGGAGGGGGACATTAAAAATTCTGGTAAATCAGAATGTAAGTGCAAGGACAGAGAGAGACAGACCAGATAATTTCCCCCAGTGTGCTTGCACATCACAAGAAGTATGGTTTTAACCAGGCAATCTCACTACCTATTACTTTGTTTGTTGTCTCTCCCCCTCTTTCAATGGGGATTTGGTTTATTCCTGTTGTTGTTATATTACAGCCTCCCACTTCAAGATAGCACTTAAGTCTTACTGTCTAACCTTAGAATGCTACTGGGCACAGGGATGAGGGCCAGTAAAAGTGACACACACCACATGTCAGGCTTTTATCATGTTTTCCATTGTGCTTTGTTATGGAGAAAGGAACAGATTAAAAAAGGAAAGGAAAACTGCTGTCAAGGTCACTGGCATTTTTATATTGCAGGAGTGCCATAGGTGAAATTATTTTAATTTACAAATTTGCAGAGATAAAAAAATCCCACGCTGTGAAAACCACAATATTCACAGGAGCATGTGGCGCTGCTGAGTTCCACCATATTACAAAGCAAATTGAAATCTCACATTTGCTAGACCTTTTCTTAGGGGGGAGGGGGAAATCGTATAAAGAGTTATAATGTGGTTAATGGTATTGCAGGGCTGATCTCACTCATTTTACAATTCTGTTTTATCCACAGGTTATCATACTAATTAACTACAGCTGAATATTTATCATCTTAATGGAGGGCTTGTGTGTTTCCTTTTACTTCAGTTCTAAAGCTTCCAGTTTGGTGGTCTAAGACCGCAATAAGAATCAATCTCACAAAACAGATGAAACAAGATAATAAGATTTTAAATAAATTACCTTGATAGAAGCACAGCAACAAAAGAAAAAAAAAATAACGTTACTGAATTTTCCAGTTCAGTTCTCAGATCCACGGAAGTGGCAAAAAAAAAAAAAAAATCCAAAAAACGCCCCCAAGAGACAGAAGAATCACAGCATGTGCAAAATACTCTTTTTCGTTTTATTATTCTTGGGCCCTACACGATGTAACTAGACCAATATTTGTATGCTAGCTGGAACCACTGGAAAAGTTTAACATGATCAGTTTAATTAGCAGCAATGGGCCGTCAGCAGGAAAGGCTGAGAACTATCTCTCACTATTTGGTAGTGAGATATTCATGTGAAAAGCTGGAGATGAAAGGTGGATGAATCCTGCAAAAACATTTCTGCAAATATTTCTTTCATACATTTCTGTCATATTTTAACTGACTGTACTTTTACAGTGCTCAGTTTCCATTAATATTCTGGCAGATACATTTACTTGTGGATTCTTCACAGAAGGAACACAGAAGCAGATATGGCAGAACACTCATAAAAAGTTAATATCAAGCTCATAGTAGCAAGTATTTGCAATCAAAATATCATTAAAAATTACATTCAGCCAGTCAGGGGACAGAATCATACACGCGCCTCCGGTTGTGTCCAATCAAAAGAAACCAATTTTATATACTCGAATCGAGCTCCACATGAATAATCATCATAATATGAATTTATTTGCAAAAATGCCATAGTCATAGCGTTGCAGAGATTTCTGAATTCATTTCTATAGGCCCTGTAGCCTCTAGGGAAATTTCTATTTCAGGTTTTACACCCATCTTTCATTTGAGGGAAATTTTTCCACAAAAATTATTGTGATTTTTCAAAAGTTTTAAGAACTCAAACAGGTAACTGTTACTAAGCTAACTCTTCATTACTAATATTTCACCCTGCTCTATAAAGTGTATTCACTTTGCAGTTTTACTGAAAGAGAAGAACAGTGTAAAAGAAACCAAAGCATACCCACATGTGTGTACACGCACACACACACACACACACACAGCTAATGCTAGTCTTTTCAGCTGCTTAGTGAGCCAATGCTGGATTCTTTCACTTGATAGAAATATTATCAATTGAGTTGATAGCTTCATTCTTTACAGGTTTGAGAGATACCTGGAACAGCAAAAAAAGCTATATGGTGTATTGCAACCTAAAGCACATAAGCCACAGATTCATTCTCACCTCATGACATCTGCAATCTTTAAGGAAGGCAGCTTGTAAAGTGAGAGAAAACCGTGTAGGTCTGAAAGCCCTCTGCCCACTGCCACTTGCTCTTTGATCCATCTCTTTAAAAAAAAAATGTATGCAAGTGTTAGGAATAGTCTAGTAATAAAAAAAAGACAAATAATAGAAGCAGTGTACTAACAAAAAATCCCAAATGCTCTAGTTCAGCAGAAGGTTGGAACCATTCCCTAAAATTCTCGATTTTTACCATTTTGCAAAGGCCAAAAGCGGACTTACTTGAGGGTTAAACATACCTGATGTATTTTGAACTGCATTGCTTTTGCTAAACTCAGATTCTTTTTCTGGATTACATTTTCCAGGACAGGGAATGGGGTATTTTCAGGTGACTCTTTTTTCATTTGTTTTAATATAATCTATCTTTTGTAAAGGGAGGTGGTTTCAAGGTCAGTTGGACACTTTCAAAACTGCAGTAATCCAGTAATCGTAAAGATGAGAGGGAGGAGAAAGAAATTGCCTCATCAGGATGTTTAATAGGAACTTAGATCTCATTGGTCACTTTCAGTCAATCCCATCAATTCTTTCTGGAAGGAGCATCCAGTTGTATCCACATACACCAACAAAAAGGTAAACTTTCTTTAATATATGTGAACTGATCCCTTTTGGCTAATAGTCTGGATAAATATCAAAGAAATGTTTAACTCACTCAGAATGACACCTGGCCAATCAAGACCTTTAGGACTGGGGAAATCACATGATAGACATGGGACTGCCAGAGTACATGGCCTGATGAATTATGATGATGTATAAAACAACAAAAGCAAGGACAGGATGAGGGCAAAATCATAAACGCTTGCTTTGATTATTTAGAGTATAGATCCCTGGAAAGGATATAATGCATTATTGGATTTGGACAGTATTCACTTATCTGAAATCAGAGATAACATTTTCCACTTTGACCTATGGAATTATTTACTTGTATATAATTTCTTAGTTTTACATAACTACAAAGGGAAACCAATAAAAATAATGTTTTGTTGTAGATGTCAGCTAAGATTAGTCATCAAGCAAGCTCTTGTTGATTCTGGGGCCTTGCCATGGTCAGAGAGAAGTATATATATGTATTATGCCCATTATTTTGGATCCCTCAATGGGATTACCACATTACCTGCTGCTGTGGGGGTGGGGGTGGGGGGATGAAGCAAGTCAGAGCTAGTCTCCTTATGAGCACAGATGGGGTCTTCGTTAAGGAATATATGTGGAGGACATATACATATGGCAGATGCACTAGTGTGAAATGCAAGAGGAGTTTTGGGTTCCCCTCTCTTGCAGAAGATTTCTCCCAGTTTTAGGGAGATCATAAACTCAGAGTCATATAGAAAGGGACACATTTGGTAGTATCGATAAATCATGGTAGTGTAGACCAGCCCTCAGTATCAGGACAGAAGAATATTTGAACAACACATGCTTTGTATACTGTCATCATAGAGAAATTCAATGAAAGGATCTTAAAAGTGCACATTAATCTCTTTTTAGATTAAAGAGAAGAGGACCAAAAAAAGTTAGCTTGCTTTTCATTCAACAGGCTTAACCTTAGAAGATACTGAATGGTCTCATCTCCAATGGGGCTGGTTTAGCATGTTGCAGCATCAGGCTCTAATTGCCTGGTTACATTATTTAATTAACTCTGAGAAAACTCTTTTAGGGGATGCAGCAAGGGACATTTAACCAAACTTCCCTTGGCTGACATAAGATGAGAGGGAGGAGAAAGAAATTGCCTCATCAGAAATTGTACTGATGACATTATGCAATGTGATGGAGACTCAATGCAATATTTAATTTGCATACATTCTCTTTCAACCTATTTTTAGATATATTAAAAAAAATTGAACTACAACTTGTGTCCCTAGAAACCCACTTTTGAAAATGACTGTTTCCCATTCTTATTACACAGAAACCTCTGCTTTCTTTCCAACTATTTCTCATCAATTGCTGCCAACGAGGAAGAGGATGAGAGCTGACGGTGATGTGACACTGTAAATATTACCCAGGAAGGGGTCAATTTGATTCAAGTGTCTTCTCAGGAGAGTAGTAACAGACAGTTTAACCAGTAGAATTACATGTAGCTGGCTCTACAAATATGAAAATGAATGAGATGGTACGAAATTTAAGGTGATCCTACTTCTGAAACAGCACACAGGGAGGGAAAACAAAGAGCCACTGACAACCAAAATGCTCCTTCAAGTGAGCCTCAGAGCACAGAAGGATTTGGTACCATATATCAGGATTCTGTATATCATGCATATAGGATTTTCAGGCGGTGCTAAGTAATTGCATTAACTGTGAACATCAGTTAACACAAATTTAAACAGGTTCAGAACATCAAGTCTTTATGAAAACTCCACAAAATGCTGTTTTTGATTCGAAACTGGGGGGGGGGGGAGGGGGGGAGGGGAAAGTACTGCAGCAATGCCATTTACTATTTCACTGAGCAGCTTCACAATTCAGTCCAAACATTTAAAAATCATTTGGGTTGGCGGGGGGTGGAGGGAGTTTTTAGCCAACCGTGTAATGTTTTTGGCATATCAAGGCCTTGGAAATGGTTTATTACTTAGCTACCATAGGAAGTTAGACAAGTCCAGGGTGAATAGTTATCCTAGGCCTGGTCCACACTAACCTCCCACTTCGAGCAGGCAGGCTCCCCCGTCAACTCCGCGTACTCCTCTCGCAGAGCAGGAGTACCGGCGTCAATGGCGAGCACTTCCAGGATCGATCCCAGAAGATCGATTGCTTACCGCCGGACCCGGAGGTAAGTATAGACGTACCCCTACACTGAAATTCATGCAGGCATGAGAACCTGGGTAATCTGAAAGTTTGCATGGCTGCGGCTTTTTGGTAGCTCATAACACGTCTGCTAAATGTTAATATCCAACATATGGGTCTTGTTTGAAAGATTTTTTGATTACGACATTAAATAGAGTCATAACTGGCCAGGCCAACCAAGCAGGAAACACCCTTATCTCCCTTCTGAAAGTAGTAATACAACACAGCAGTATTTTACCACTTCCCTCATACAGACTTTGTCTCCCATTCTTCACTGTAGAATAGTAGTATCTATTCTAGGGGAGGACGGTATCCCACATACACAGGACACATTCATTGTCATCTTAGTTGAAAATGACACTCCCAAGTTCAATTCAGACATAGTCAGTTCTAGGTGGCAAGTCCCTGTGGACATGCAGAATGTCTTGAACAGCACTGCGCACACTATGAGTTCTATCCAATGTACCAGATATTCTGCAAACATTTATAAAAAAAAATTGAAAGCCCTTCCACTTGCAAAAACAAACTATTCCTCATCCAGCCACTCCAGACCCCCAGAAAAAGCCTGGAAAAAAACACAAGCCTCCCTACATGTTCTGAAGGTAACCAAATTCAGCCTTTGGCAAAGCAAGAAGGCGTGAATGTTACAAAGTTGAATACCACTCAGAACTGCCACCAGCCTTCTCTGCTTAACTCAAGAGGATGTTAGCTTGAGTGTCTCAGTTGTTCATTACTCCTATGATATCCCACAAGGAGAGTAGCTTTCACTCAGGTAGCCAAAACACAAAAAAAAAATATTTAGGATTTTAATCAGTGAAAATCAGTATCTTAAGCTTCAACTGGGAATCTTTTGGAAGCCATTTTTGATAGGTAGATGGGATCCAGCAGAAGAATGATCACATGGCAAAATGTATCTTTTCTTGCTAACGGTAGCATAACAGTCCTTTCTTTCACTGTTGGTCTTAGATGTTGCAATCATCCACAAGCAAACAAAGTGTTAAACGGCACCCCGGTCAGTGAGTCGCTGGATAGGTTTTGTCTTATATGTTTCTCTTGTGCAGCCAAAAGCAAAAAAAAAGCTATGATGCTACAAGAGACTGTGATTCTTCAGCCATGACTAGAGGCCAGATTTGACAAGTTTTGACAAATACAGTGTTCCAGAGGATAAAGCACGTCACTGAGATATACCAGTGCTGTACTAATCTCAAATTGTGTTCTGGACTCTTAGAAGCAGTTTAAATTAGAGCAGCCTGAGGGTTCCTCTACATTCTTCTGTGCAGACCAGCCATGCACACAATAACCTTAGAATCAGGGTGAGCTTTATGCCACCTTTGCATGCCTTTTCCTATCCTGCACTGTGTGCAGAGTAGCCAGACCCCATAGTTTGGCCCAGTAGTCCTAGAAATAGTGTTCTGTGGTGAAGAATGTGTTTTAATAATTTGGACAAAGACCTGCCAGTTTCTTCCCTTATTGTAAAATTTCTGGCAAGCCGTACTTCACAGGAAAAGTTTTTGTTATAAAACAAAATAGTAAAAGACTGTAGTGTAAATATAATTTCCTAAAGTGTTCTGTGATTTTGCTACCCTTATTTTTCTTTCTGGGTCTATTGTTTATTGGCCATTAGAACCAAATATGAAGGGTGGCCTTTATTACTTCACGCAAGAAGATATTTCAAGATGTGCAGTATAAATCCTCTGTTCCTTCTCTACTGCAGCTCAGTCATCTGAATGATAAATAAGCTTATGCTGGTATTAGGGTTTAGCTAGCAATGAATTTCACTTTATTGCAATATTTATGAAAGCTTTTGAAAACGTGGTTAAGTGAAACCCTTACAGTGGGCTACAGTCAATATTTCTTGCGCAGGACGACGTTAAAAGCTGTGGAGTTTAACCTTCTTTTTTTGATACCTCACCTTCCTCTGTCTTTTCTCTCTTCTGCTATTCCATAGAGTCCAGTTCTCTCTGTCATAACGATGGGGGGTGGGGGTTGTGTTTGCTTACTTGCTTTGCTTGCTTGCTTTCTTAGATTGTTAATCTTACAGTCAAAACTAAAACACCCAATCAGCTTCGGGAGCAGGGCCAAGAAACCTGAGTCAAGATAATTACCAATTCCAGGCCGCTGCTATGTCTTTCCCATTAAATCTGTATAGCAATTATTAGTAGTGTTTTACAATAGCTGTGAGAATTGCTATTTAACCCTATTTAATTGCAGTTCTGACTCATAAGAATGAGTTTGTAAACAATGTTGTCCTTGAAGACTGTTTTATGGGTTTGGTGCAGGGAGGGCTGTTTTCCTCAACCTTTTTCTGTCAAAATAAAACCTCTCAAATGTATGAAGGGAAGATGGGGATTGAAAAGAACAAGACCTCTGTTTGAATATTCACATATAAGCACAGGCTGATGCGTTTGGGTCTGATCCTATGAGCGTTTTCTGCAAGAACCTGAGTGTTCAATAGGAGTAGAGGGTGGCTCAAAATCTTCCAGGATTGGATTCATTTTTCTGGGGGAACAGTACTGATAATCTCCCTCTCGGGAGTGTAGACTATGACTTTAGGCACAGCCTGGAGCAAGGAATGGTGCATAAGCTGCACCTGGGAGCAGTCCTGGGAGGCTTTGAGAGTCAGACACAACCCTCTGTCTCATACTAGCCTAAGCCAAAAATGCTTTCATGATCTCTTTATTCCTGTGATGGCTCAGCTGTCCTGGCCAGAAAAAAAATGGGGGTGGAGCCCAGGGTCAGTCCATTCCCTGCCCACCTGAGAGAAAGTTAGCCGGCACATAGCCTGCTTACTCCTACATGCCTGGTTTCAAGGTACAGATAGCCCACGTACATCCATCCCACATCCTTACATGGGCAAGTAGCCCAATTCAAAATCTGGGCTCAAGTGCCGGTTACCTATTTAACTCAATCACAATGGAGCCTGGATTGCTTTAAACCCCACTCACTGAAACCAGGGTTTGTAGAAATTTAAATTCAACTTGCCAAGGACAAGTATAGCAGCTTGAAGAGATTAGTAAAGAAGTTGTTCTCTCAACTTCTTTCCAACTTGAGAGGATAATGGCGTCAGGATCAATAAAGTGTATGTGAGCCACCACCAGTATGAAGATGGAACTGCTGTCTGTGCTGAAACCCAGCAGGTATACAATTGGTAAATGCTTCTACATTGTCTTGAAGATACAGAGCACTACATAAGAGTCAAGTATCATCGTTATTGCTAGTCAGAAAATACAAACAAAAATAAGAAATGTGGATTTAGGAGAGTAGACAGAGGATAAGATATTAGTCTAGCTCCATTGTAGAAGAAACAGAAGAGAGCACAATGGATGGCAAAGAACTAGACACTCTTAAGCACTACAGTAATTATGTAAACATATTAGTCTTTCCTTATGTTGAATCAAGTCTTCCATTTTAATGTGTGATTGACACACACTCAAACAATTTTTCCAAAACTAAATTAATCCACTTGAAATTCCACAAGCATGATTTTGTGCCCAGGGAGAATTTTTCTGAAAAGTTTAAGCTGAATTGGCTGACATTTCTTGGAGGGAAGAAGAATCACTAACCAAAAGGGATCTTACTTCTTGGATACATTCCTAACACAAACATTTCATAAATCAACATTATCATATGTCCAAAAAGGCCTGGTTTAGAGCCTCCAAACTTGTTTAACCTGATGGCCTTGGTAAGGACTGGTGTTTTTGACTACCTTCACTGGAAGCGGAGATTGCAGAGGGAACCATTTGGTAACTATAAGTACACTATCAATCCCAAGTAGTGCCTAGCTCACGTGGATAAGAAACAAAAAGAAAAGATTGACATCTGCATGGCCATCGCAATGCAGACATGAGTGTGGATAGACCTGATATGAAAAGCCACAACAGGGTTAGTGGCAGGAAGCAAACAACATGGAGAGTGGGAAGTTCATCTGGGGAAAGGAAGAATGTGCTGGATATTGCATAGGGATCTAGTGTGGGGAAGGGAGGGAGTAAGTTGCATGAAAAGTGGAGAGAAGTTAGGGGAGGAGTATGGTCCATCTCCGTGAAACTGGGGAATTCCATAGGGACTTCTGACAAATTTAAAAAACTAAGGAATTCCAAAGCATGATTTTAATTAAGATGGATTTGAAGTTGTAAATATCTATTATTTAAGAAATCTATTGTTTATGGGGGAATACTGAAAAGAATATTATAACTTCCTCAGAAAGCACAAAGGTTAGAACACCTAGAAATTCAAAGTTAAGATTACACATTAATTAAAATCATCAAAAAGTTTTAAAATGCACAGGTATGATAACCCAAACCATCTTAACTCTTCCCTCAGCCCTTTATCATCACAAAACAACTGAAAAGCAGGAAATACTCTTATTCTCAAACAGCACACATCTTAATTGTATCAAGGACTCCAAAACAATAAATGTTCCAAGCGGACTGCTTAGCCCTGTGCTACATTGATTATGCATTACTGTAGCATTTAGCTACTGTGGTCCTTATGAGGCATAAGGAAGAATAGACTCCAGCTCACTCTTTCTTAGGTGAGTTGAATCTGCAGAACTAACAAAAGTAAACAGCATCCAGATAAAAAGTCAGAACTAGGATCAGATACAACCTGCCCTTCTGTTTTATACCCAAAGGCTTCCGGGAGCCTTAATGAAAATTAATACAATTATAAAATAAACAGACAAGGGGATATATTCTGAAATAGTTAATCACCAAATGTGGAGCAGCTAAAAAAAGAAAAAGAACCATTACAATCTGTGCTCCTACTCCTGCAGAACTTAAAAGATTAAAGCAGCTCTAAAATAAGGCAAGAACAAAAAGTATCTTTGATCTTGCCAGAAAGGGATCATGGTGGATTATCCAGGCAGATATAATTCTGGATGTACATGATCTTGTTGAAAAAGGCCCCGTCTCCCACTCTTCCGAAATTACATTTTGGGGCCTTCTTGAGGTCCAGTCATCACAATTTGTTGGGCAGCAGTCAGTAATGCCAACACACACCTTCACCTTGGAGAATTTCACTGCAGAGTGAGGCAGTAATGTGGTAGAACACATATGCACTTGTGCTATCTTATGCAAAAGCTAGCTGAGTGTGAGCAGTAAGTAATTTTCTGGACTATAAAACAGCATGAAACAAATAACTTACCACTACTACCGACGAGAACCGCCACCCCAGCTGATAACTGGGAGCAGACACCGAAACTAAAGTTTTGCCTACATTCTTCCATTCCCTAAACCTACAGAGATGAATGGCAGAAGGATGGAGGACATCTTGCTTACTACTATTAAAAACCCACAAAATAGTGATTTGATATATTTTAAAGGCTGTTCTACACCAAAAACCTACAACCCACAGTCTACATACACATTTAACCTTTGCTCTGAGCCATCAGCATAACCTATGCTTAAAAAGAGTTGATGGGGGAGGGCTCCCCTGTACATTGCACATTTGTTTTACCATTGACTTCAATGGGTTTCAGATCAGGCCCTTGCGGTTTCTAAAATTTGCTCTCTGATATAGCAGAGATACTCTTGACTGCTAGTGGCAGGCAAAGCTGTCTGTAGACACTGGGCATTTCTTATGCTGTGCTCTCTCAAATTCTTGAAAACTGACTCGAAATGCAAGCCAAAACCCATCTCAAGTGAAGTGCAATAAAAAGAGATACAAAGTAAAAATGGTTACATATTAATGAGCAGTGGAATCATTTGGGATGCAAGTGAGCATACAAGTATTACTGATAACAGTAAGAATGAGATAATTATATAGCTGAAAAGATAGTAACTATCTCATATTATGATATTATAAAGTGAAGCTTTTCTCTCTCTCTTTCTCTTTCCCCCAAAGGAATATAGAAAGTGGAACTCATCAGTTAAGGACCAAATAAAAAGCACGTGAAGTGACTAGCCTGCCATTTATTACATCTCCCTCTTGTGGTAATTAGAGTGACTTCATGTTCAGTGCAGTGGGTAACTGAAGTAAAATAGTAAGAGGGCACACTGTAAAAAACAAAACAAAAAAACATGGTTCATATGATTTTTTTATTAATTTCACTAATGATTTTTAACCATGTTCTTGACCTGGCCCTTTAGTAATGTATTCCTTACAATCAAATGACTATAACAATTGTTGTTCTCCACTCTCCCTTGGTGTCTTTTTTTTGTTTAATGATATTTGGCAATTACTGGGTTTTAAATAAAGGTGGTAGGTAGGGCAAGACTGAAAGAATAAAACATCTTGTTATTTAAGCTGCTTTCCAGCAGCTTGTTGTAGTACTCTGGAGTCCACTTAAAAAGCACCTGTTGAAGAAATAGCCCTGTTAAAACAATGAATTTCTCTGATCCAAACTAAAAAACATTCTGAAACACAACTGACTAGCCAATAAAGGAATAAGTATGTTAAAAGAGTAAATTGCCAATAAATCAGAAGCCATAGCAGAACAAAAAATTGAACTGTTAAATGAGTGTGGACCAAACACAATAGTATAAAATTCATAATATAGTAAACTAAGCTCAATAATCAACATTTGTTGAAACATACTTTTTATGAGCAGGAAGGTTACGTATTAACAGATTTGTATTGTACAAACAAGATACATAAATTATACTACCTTACATGGGAAGGTCTGCAGAAAACAATGCTCAAGGGGCACAGTGGATCTCGGTGTGCCTATTGAGAGTAAGAATGGTCTATTTAAATACTGGAAAAACGAAGATGCTCCATCTGAGAAAGACGTATTACAGCGATGGTCAAGACAATATTTCTTTAACAAGTTGCCTATGGAATGGAGGAGAGGCTGAGTGATTTGGAAGAATACTGTGGGCCACATATAATGTAAATTTTTAAGTCCAAGTAATGGCAGAAATGTAGGTTGCCAGCGTGAGAGGGCAACAGCATCGAGAACAATAGGATAAAGACAATGAATCAGCATGGATGGCAACAGCTGTAGGTGCAATAAGCACACATTTTCTCTTCAGTGGGGCCTAGAGGTTATTAGGCATTAAAGTGACTTATGCATATATTCTGTGCAGCTGTGAGGGCATAATGAGCATCCACAGCATTTTTGGCTGTATTGTTCATTTTCAAAATGCTGGCATCTTGTACATTTCAACAAACAAACCACAAATAATTTCCCATGCTAGCATTGGCTAAGCTCCTTATATAGCTGGGGAGAGGGTTAGTCGTGGGTAGGTCTGGCAGGAGGATGACAATTCCATTTCACATCTTGTGAGCTTTCAAAATCGGCTTTCATTGCTCACTGGAACAAAACCAAATGCTTTCCAACATTTTCACAGAATGGAATTGTGCTGGAATATCCATTTTGGGATTGGAAAGGTTAAGTTCTCCATGCAGGTTTCTCTCTGTGACCAGAGAGTCCACCCTGGACCTCAGCAACCTTCCCGTCAAACTTTGTCAAAATCTGTGCATCTCTGAGAAACATTTCAGCCTTGAAGAAACGGCATAGTTTGACACTGTTCATCAGCTCGAGTCCTGGGGCCTGAGGAGAAACAGGAATTCTGCTGCCTTTAGGCTAAAGCTAGAGCCAAGCACAGCTTGGAAGTTGGATTTAATGACAAAGAAGGGCAGCCACAGAGAGCCATTTGTGGCACTGTGATTCAGAGACACCTGGTGCCAGCGCAAGTGATGGCTGCCCTTGTGCAACCCTAAATGACAACAGTAGAGAATCACACCTAAGGCCCCTTCCTCATTAACCCACCTATGCCTATGGCCCTGACATACTCCTTCTTTCTCCTTACCCGGGCGAAGGGGTGGGCAGCTGGCCCAAGAGGCAGCAGAGCCATCTCCACCAGATTTACATCAGTGGAGAGTCCCACTGCACGGGGGAATTCTTCACCGGCCTTTTCTGTCCACCTTAAGGCCACTTTACACAGCTTACTAGGCACAAAATAGCCGTAGCAGGCTAGGGAACCCAGCCCTAAAACATCTGGGGCTTTGTCTGCTCAATGAATTTAGATTAGTTATCAGTTTTTATCTAGTTTATTTTGTGGTCCTTAACTAATATTTTCAGATATATTCTTACTAATAGTTGTGTTCTTTGGAGCTGATCATTTTCTGGAGCTTTTTCACAGGGAAGCTGACTACTATTCCCAGGATTTTTCATAGATGAGGGGAGTACATTTTCTCTCCATACACAAAACCTTTCGAAACAATAAATCTTAGGTGCCCACACTCTGCAATGCAATGCATTCCACATGCAATATAAGCAGTGCTGTTCAACTTTCAACTTTGGGCTGTTCAACTTTCACCTCATCATTTATATACATCTTTAGGGAGGCTCCCACTTTTCTCTTTAATCCATTAAATTCCAGCGCCTTCCATCTACCTGCCAACAACAGCTGGATGAAGTTCTCAGAAGTTCATCCTCTGTGCTGTTCCTGGATTAACCAGAAGGACTTTGCTACACAGCTACGCATCATACCTAAGGGAGGTCTGCCACTGCATGGGTCCAGAGAAGGAGGGATTCAGTCCCATACCAGAATCTCAAGAATGGCAGGTCCTTACCAATAGAGGCCTCATCCTGAATTTTTGTGTACCCAAAGTCAGAGGGAGTTTTGAGTTTGTAAGGATTGTACAACCAAGCCCCTTATCACCAGGCTGGCTTTTTTATTTAACTGGTATTCTTTAGTTCACTTAATCCAACTCTTTTGACATTGTTTTAATTATTATGGGGGAAATGATCCCATTTGATCCCACCTTGTATTATGTATCCATTTAATGTACTTTATAAAATAAGCATGAGAAGTTGAGTGATCTGATTAGCTAGTGCTGTAAAACAATTTAATTCATTGCTCAGAGCTTATGAGTCTCTTCATTTAACATTATGCAAATTCTTTGACAAAAAAGTAACATTTTATAATAAAATTGCATTAGCCAAGTCAGACATTCCACTGTTTGAATTATATTAGAGGATTTTCATTTAGGACAACCAGCTTTGATCATAAATACACACTTATTGAGGGCCTGCCATGTCTTATTGATTAAAAACTGGATATTTCCTCTCTCATTTGAATGACGTTGCAATTCAAAGGTTTTAGAAAAACATCCACTATAAAGAAATTGGCAAAACAAATGTTTAGTGCACTTCAGCCTCCAGAGAATTTCATGACTTCCTTCTTCTCAGGCTACTGTGGAAGGTTATTGTTTTAAAAAAGGAATGTGTACAGTATATACTGTAGTAGAATAATTAATATTTGAAAAAAATCTTCTGAAGACAAATACGTGCTCACTCAAATGCCATGAAAATAGCAGAAACACCCCCATCTGTTTGGGTTTTTTAAGCATATCATGTATTGTATCAGAGATCCACAACCTGCACCTCCCATGAAACAGCTTTGTCTTTGTCTCCTGATAACGTAATGCAGCAGTCACCAACCTAAGCAAGCAGTGACACACACACCCTCCCCAAAAAAGTAGAAAACTTGACTGAAATCATAGCCCTGCTAGATGTAGCAGGAATCTCTATGATCACCCTTCAATACTCATTTCAATAAAGAAATGTTCAGGGTTTTTTTAATGAAGGAAAAGACAAAAGGTGTTCAAGGTGAAGTTTATCAAGTTTGGATATTTTTCACTGACAGCTAATAAGTTACTCAGCAGCTTTCTGAAGTCTACAGTAATTACTACTCATATGGCAACTTTCATGCCAAAGACTTGAAGGCCAATGTTTTGAGAGCCTCAGATAGAATACCCTACATAGTAAATTAATGAAAAGACTTTGCACACGTACAGTGAACTCTGAAGAGCTGTAAGCATTTTGGAAAAAAATGTATTAATTCTCACAGCACCCCTTGTGAGATGAATAAGTGCAGAGGTTGGGAATGGGATGATCATCATTCCTGTTTTACAAATAGAGAAATCAAGAGAACTCTTAAGTGACTTGCCAAAGGCTACAGAAGAAGCTTGTTATAGAGGCAGGAGTGGATCCAGATCTTCTGACTCCTGGTCCTGAAGTTTAGCACAGAGTATTTCCAGAACATTGATCAGGGCAGCAGACTTAACATTCCCCTTGACTTCAATGGGCTTTGATCAGACTCTAGATTGAGTTAAAGATATCATGAGAGTTTTCATAAAATCTGGAGTGGATCTTCCCATTAGACTAAGCACCAAATCATTTGAAGGGTTTTCTGAGTCTTATTCAAACCTGAGATTGCAAAAATGAATGGCAAAAAGGTTCTTTGGAGCTTCCTGATACTTCTTGCTTCCAGGAATAATCTGAGAATAGCCCTCCTTTTGGCATTTTGGAATTACTTCACTCTGTCTGAGCTGGGACCAAGATACATATAGAGATCTCAAAAATGTGGGTGTCTTGTTTGTCCCAACTCCAGCAACTCAGGCTGCTGCTAGGAGTAGAGAATAGACAATTGCTTCAAAGATAAGGCACATGCAGTAAAGTATACATATTATTGCATTATCTTTGACTGTGAAGCAGAATTGTATTCTTGTCATCAACCACAGATGTATTCATATGTTTTATGTATGCTTGTTCCTTTAAAATGGTCACTGAAGAGTAATTTTTAAAAAGGGACTACAAAGTTTGAAAGGAGACAAGAGCAGTTAATTCCAGCATCGGCTCAGATCTGTTCTACACCATTCACTCTTGTTTTACCATATACATCCTGTCTTCTGCTCCCCAGCGCCAGCCAGCGCTACAACATTGAATGTGTTCCCCACTGATCTGAGCCCTGTTCAGAGCTAAGAGTGCCACCTACTGAGTCCCCGACACTATTAAGCATCTTGTGCAGTCAAAATGGATAAATAAAAAGCTCTCCTTATGAATGGTACCTGCATATCAACACCACAAACACCTGTTTCCCAAGTGAACATGTCTTCCACTGGAGGGGGGGGGAGGAAGGTCATTAAAAAAGTCTTAGCAATACATCTGAGTAATTTGTTTCTTTAAGGAAAAAAAAAAAGGTCAACCTTTCATGAAAAGCCAATGCCTCTATTAAAACAGCAGTTTGCTTGAAAAACAGTTCAGCTATAGTTCAGGCTAAGTTTCTCTCCTGACATAACCCATAGAGATATTTTTTCCATCATCCTCCTGACTGGTCATTATACTAATTAAATACTTTATTATGCCAGGGTACGTTAGATGTCATCTTGGAAACACTTCAAACAGTATTGAATAATATAAAAGCAGAATATAAGGCAGCCACATTATACGGTCAGATTACAGAGTGAACTAGCTTTTCCTTTTTGGCAACAAAATTGCAAAGAGAGTGCATATTTTAAAAATTGCTGGAATCTCTAGAAAGTGAAGAAAAATAATAGAGTTATAACAACACTGATGCTTTTTCCATTTTATTACTCTTGAGTATAAAGTGCATTTTTCTGGCATCCTAAGCAATGACAACATATTAGAAACTTGTATATTTTTAGAAGAGTTGTATTGTTGTTGACCTAGTACATATACTGAGTTTAATCATCTGAAGTCCTGTCCATGTCATATGCCTAATACAATAGACACAAGCTAGACAAATAGACCATTTCCTTAAACGTGCAGAAAAATCATCAGACAAGAGAATTATCAGAAATTCCATCAGTGTGTGCATACTTATCTCCTCAGTCCAGGGAACAAATGTGCATACCTCATTTTATCTTTCACTGAATTACTCCTTTGTTTCCCTCCCTTTTCTGAGCCACAGTGCAGTATTATTTACAGATGCTCCACAGCGGACTCAGAGTACAGTATCTCAATATGTCCAGATGACCTGGGAAAGCTGGCACACCATGGAGGTCATGCAGTATCAGAAGAAACACTGAACTAAATGAAACCAGCATAGCAGCAACAAAAACTTGAACTAACATTCTGAAATACACGTTTCAGGATCAGTCTCTCTTTGTCTCAGAGCATTTACGGGAGAGAAATAAACGAACGTGAAATCTGGCAGCATTATTGTAACTTCAGTGTAAACACTGCTTCCATGAAATGGAGGGGCGATGCTTTGAGGAAGATTTGGAGAAGATTTGTACACAACTATTGCACCCAAATGACTGCAGCATTGATTTGATAGCACTGCAGTAAGCAAGCATAATAGCAATCACAGAGTGCCAAGCTTGAAATATCAGGATAGAGGGGCAGATTCTCTTCTGCATCCAAATGGAGCTGAGCACAAGACAGAGGGGTATGTCTTCCTGAGTCTAGAGGTTACTGTGCCCCGCTATTTGCTGAACACCCTAGGTTCTGCTTTAGATTATGTTAACAATATATGGTCCAGACAATTGAGAATCTGGTTCAGGATATTTTGGGGGTGAAAAATGAAACAATGAACCTTGTCTAAATATGGTATGTTTACTGTTGATTGGGAGCCAAATTGTGCCAGGCTGTGCAGTGGTGCAAACAGGTGAGTGACTTTATGGCACACCCTCTCTGTGAACAAATCAGGCACCAACACACGCCTTGCACTGACAGTTCTGGGACTGTCAGGTCTGGGAAAGGCTAGTGCCCACCGGCCATCCTGCCTGCTCCATCCCCAAGCTAGCCAGCAAAGGAGGAGGGGAGAGGATGCTGCATTCCCCGTATGGTCCAGGGAGCATTGGAAGTTCCAGATCTGACAGAGCCATCATGCCTCCCAGAGCTCCCACTGGGCGGCATCCCTCTGCACCATACCACACAGAGCTTTAGGTTAAACCCGCAATGGAGCCATATGAGCCAAATCCAACCCTTTCATACACCCTTGAGCAACCACATGTCTGTCACTGAGGTTGCATGAGATGTATTTGTCCGTTTACATGTAAAAGGAAGAGGTGCCGATTCTGAAATTCCTACACAGTCAAAACTCCCAGCCATTTAAGTCATTCGCCCCAACTGAGATGTACTCAGCTTCAATGCTGCTATTCTGCAGAGTGCCATGTTTATCTTCCACACTTCAAGTTAACTGTTAACTGGGATCTTTTGTATAGTATTAATTTTCAGTGGGACTTAGAAAACAGAACATTGGTTTTAATGGGAGTTCTGTCTGAGTGACTGACATCATTTGTCATGTAAAGGGGTGGGAGATGACTAGAGTGTTCAAAGGATCCCCCTTGACATAGGAAAGCAGGACTCTGAATGCAAATCAGAGCAGAGAGCTGCCTGCTGCAGCCAGGCGCAGACTCTGGTGTGTATGGTGTTAGATGGACGTAAACTAAACTTAGTTGTTTCACACAAGCTCTCCTCGCGTGAGTGTGGAGACCACTACAGCTGGATCAGATCAAGAAATGGAGGAGTGTAGTACAGCTAGGCACTTTTGAAAATTCCCAGTTTGTGCCTGTCTGCCTCTTTAGGCACCTTTAAAAATCTGAGCCCATATATCTCCGCCAAACATGCCAAGGCTTTTATGGGCACTGAGTGTTTTAGGCACAGCAACATTTATTTCGGCTGCACAGGAGCATAAATTGCATACACTGCTGATGAATGCTTCCCTTCCTTCTGAACCAGCTCACTCTGAGCAGCAGCCACAGAGAGATGAAAATCACACCAGGTCAGGATCGAAAAAAGAGAAGAGAAACCCACAAACAAACAAAACAGCACATTTTAATTTAAAGGAAAGTCTTTTTAAGGTCTCAAGGCCTAAGCCACTGGTGGGATTGTTACAGAAGCTGGAAAGCTGCCAATGTATCAGGTTGCAACAAGCCATTAGGAAGAGTTGAATGTGGATAATCTTCCCTAAGGACCCAGCAGTCAGACAGCCTTGATATTTTTTTTAATTTAGATTAAAAATCCCTATAAGGGTTGTAGACTAATTGGAAAAAAGACTTTAAAGGGGCTTTAGGAAATTAGGTGAGACTAGTTTTTATTATTGTTGTAGGCAGTGGTTGCTGAAAACCTTTTCTTTAAGAGATGGAGACTCAGACACATGAAACTCTTATCAGGGTAGAAAAAACAAGTATTGCCTTTATGGGTTTTCATGATCTGGAGGATTGTATTACTGCTGCTTTTTTATTTAATCCAAAATTTAGAAGCAACCAAACTAAATAATATCAGAACGGCATGGCTGATTTCTCAACAACCTGTAAATGTGCAAGATCTTATTAAAAATAAATTGCATTGACATATGGTTAAATTAAGTGAGCAGTCACTGTAGAATTAAGACCAACATTTCTGATCAACAGAAATATCAATAGAACTTTTTTCCATTAAAAAAAAATCACAGAAAAGAGCTTCTAATTTGATTTAAGCATTCCCCTGCAATATTGTGATATGAATCTAAACATCAGTAATCTATTGCTCTTCGTCACTCATGATTAGTACCAACTACAGCACTGTTTTCAACTCAGGCATTCAGAGTTCAAGTAAAGCACTAGAGGTTCCAACCAACCATTAATTCCAAGTGTGGAGCATAAACATAATGGTCTTATTTATGTAACAGTAGCAGTGGTGTGCTAATGCATAAAAACCAGAATGTGAAATTGACTAGAAACCAAAGGGAATCTGACCTGTCTAGTTTCCTTGCATAAGGTGAGGAGCAAAACATAAATGAAATGCATAAATGTGAAAAATAAGAGACTTTTAATTGTTGGTTTTAACAATCTGCAGTGTTACTAACAACGTAAGTAAGGGCTTTTTAATAAACATACACATTTTATTTTGACAGTGTCCTTACAATCACTGCCAGTCTCAAGGATTTACAGCTATTGGCTCCAAATCTATATGTCACTATCCATTTACACAATCATTAATAGCCCTATTACAGATTTACAGGGGTAGCCATAGCATCCATCTGATTAGTTTCATTCAGACATTAAATTGATTCTCTTAGTTTTCTGGGAAATATTTTTTTTGAGAAGCTGCGAGGGTAGAGTCCTACAGTGACCTTTCTCCACTGGACATTTTTGGCCAGATTTTCAAGTGCTCAGCACCTACAATTGGGATCAGATTTTCATAAATGCTCAGCACCCAGGAACTCCCATTGTGATACCAATGGACAGATTTTCACATCAACTGTACCAGGGCTCTAACTTTTTTGCCGCCCCAGGCAAAAAAGAGCACCGCCCAGCCACAACAACCCCCTCCCAGCGCCGTGCCACGCCGCCAACCCCCCCCTGCCCCCAGCATCGCGCCGCCGAAACCCCCGCCCCCAGCGCTGCGCCACCCCGCCCAAA
>NW_020699373.1:1363259-1392176 GCF_002925995.2 Terrapene triunguis
CCCCCCCCCAGCCCCACGCCGCCGAAACACCCTCTACGCTGCCCGACCAAAACAAAAAAACCCCAAAAAACACCGCGAGCACCCCCCGCCACTGGCCGCCCCTTCTAAGGTGCCGCCCCAAGCACGTGCTTGGTTGGCTGGTGCCTGGAGCCGGCCCTGAACTGTACATAGCTAAGCTTTTCTAAAAATCTGGCCCAGTTGTGGGTGCTGAGCCCTTCTGAGCATTCCAGCTTTATTACTGCCCCTTTATGTAATAAAATTGCTATTTGGTACCTTCTTCAAAGATTCTCCAGACTATCTTTTCAAGCCAATAGGCTCATATATTCCTTATTTTTATTGTGTGGCACAGGGGATCAAAAGCTATCACCTCTTCATTCACAAAGAACACCCGTTGTGAATGGGAGCCAGAGCCTAGGCAGAGGAAGGCTAAGAGGTAAACAAAGCTCCATGCATGAATCACGACTGAATCTGAAATAAAAGGCTATAGAGACCGACTAAGGGAACTGGACTAAGAAAGGCAAATTCTTTAAACTCACTGGCCTACCCGAGTGACTTGGTACCTGACCCAAGATAGCTATTTACCATTCTAGAGCCCTTGCTGGAGGTGAGTGAGTCCAGGCAGAAGCTGCTTAGAGCATCCTTATAGCTGGGCATGTAGTCTCCTCTTCTAACAAATGAGCAAGTGTTCACAAATCTGGAGCATATGTTCAAATAGACCCTGGGTGGCTTTAAATTAAGCTACCCTCATGTAACACATACTGTACATAGCTGGAGGAAATTCTTGTTTTGTGACCAATATCCAGCAGTCCCTTTAAACTTCACTCAGCACTCAGGCCATTTTATATCATGTACTCACAAAGGAAAATAACAATCACATTCTATGATTATTTACAGTGCAAACAGAAAAAATATTCAATTTAAATACTGAATATTTAAATATAAATGATTTTAAATACATTTTTTTCCCCAGCTTTTTCGGTTTAACGGTTCATTTTCCCTCATTGATTCTCCAAGGAAAAGGCTAAATCCAGGAAACATCTTAGCTTCTTTATTCCATAATACCATCATCATGATCATGCAGGAGAGGGGGAAATTGTTGCTAGGCAGATTAATTTAAGAAAGTGCAGACAGTATAAATACAGGGAGGTCACTGTGGTCTGTGAGCCCTGAATAACAATAGCCTGCATTGGCAGTGTAATGGGGCCTTAAAATGAGTATACATTAGTGTAACTGAGAATTAGGCCCAGTGAGTCTCCCACCCCACCACCCCCCATGTGGAATATCTTAGGGCTGGAATTGTCTGTATATCAACCTAAGTTTAGGTACATAAAGGGAAAAAATGCTATAAATGAAAACCGAGAGGATGAGGGTGAAACGCTCTATAGTTATAAACGATACATTGTTAGCTATTAATAGCTCAGAGCCCTGTACTCAGCTCCAACATCTGGTCGGGTGGAGAGCAAAGAAGCAGGAATTAGTGCACAGAGGTGCCCTGAACACATCAAAGTAAGGAGTCAATGCAGCGTTCTCCCTTCTTTCCCCTTATTGACATGAGTATGTATATTTTGGGCGTCTGAGCCTCCAAGAAGAGGCAAAGTTGAGGGCAGTTAAGAGCCTGGGATTAGCCACTACTTGTGGTATTTAACCCCAGCCCCTTAGGACTCACCGATTTCTACGTAGAAATCTTTGGAATTAAATATTGTACTGACAAAAGGAGCATTCCCTCCAGCAGAGCCCCCTCAATGGCTTCTATTGCACAGCTGAGATGCTGGGAGGGCTAGCCACAGCAGTCCAGCTTCTAAGGGAGTACTGCCACCACCAAAACAGAGAGGGAGCCCACAGAGCAGCCTGAAGGGGCAGAGGCTCCAAGGTCCATGGACATTGCCCTTGATGATTTGCAGGGTCTGGGGAATACTCTCAGCTCTTTTGAAAAGCCAGATCCCTTTTCTCCCTTTGGCTGGACTAGCTCCCAATATTGCAGCTTTGAAGTGGCAGTTATTTTAACTTAGTTTTTCCCTCCCCCGGTTTCTGCACAAGAGAGTAGCATGGTGCCCTGAGTACACTGCAACACAAAAAAAACCAAACAGAAAATTAGAATGTTGTATGGTAGCTGCTTACATTCTCCATTGCAGAGGATTCAGAAATCTGTTCTACATAAAGAGATTCCTTCCCACAAGATAGGAACTCAAGTGTAATTTGTATTCACATACATGCACAGATAAATGGGGGAGGAGGGAAACAAAACGTGGTCCTCTCATTCCTGATTTTAAGCAGCGTTCCAGAGTGACCTTATTTGGATGAACTGTGCATGGACCCTTCTCGGAGTGAGAGGAAAAGCCACGCGTTACTGTAACGTAAGAAAATAGGGTACTTGTGATTAGAAATTATCTTATATTTCACTTATTTCTATAGTGCTCATTACCATAGTACCTAAGTATCAAACAAAAATTAAATGTTTTACCCAAGAGGTCAAACAAAAAGTTTGTGGCAAAACTGGGAAAGAAATCCACATTTCCTCATACTCACTTATCTGCCATAACCCTAAGGCCACCTTCCTCCCAAATTGCTAATGTTCCCTGGCACCAACATGACTCCGAACCAATGGATTTAGAGATATTATTGTAAGCATAGGTGGATGGAACAGGCAAGTAGAAAAAGTATCCTTCCGATTTGATTCTTGTGGTAAGAGAAGTCTCAGCTTCAGTCTCTCTCCCTCCATTAACGTAAAGTGCTATTCTGCCTTTGGCTGTCACTATTGTTTGTTTGTGCTGCCAGTCCTTGACTCTCCACAGTCTAAATCCTCATCTCTATAGTTCAGCAGAAGGAAGCAAAACAGGGGAGACTGAAATGGAAGTAAATTCCCTATTCCAATGGTATTTTTTCCTCCTTCCTATAGATAGAATGACACACTGTAAATTCTGAAGGTAAGATCTATCTGATAACACGGAAAGGACTCCCATTCATTCACCATACTTGAAACACTCTCTCTTTTGCACGTTTACCAAGACAAAAATCACACTCTCAACTAGCCGACCGGACAGAATCACATATTTAGAGTCATTTCCAAAAGGTAGCATGGGGAGGGGAGTAAGGAACAGCTTTTATTACACATGTTCATAGTCAACTTGATTTGAACGGAGGGTAAGATTTAACGGCACAGACAAAGCCAGTTTAAAAAAAAAACACCACAACAGAAGTCCCTTTGCATGAGCAAAACTGGACTGGGTGAAATTTTTCAGCTGAAGTTTCACCATAGCGTCAGGCAAAAAAAAAAATTTTTTTTACGACTGAGAAAAAAAAAGAGGCCAACATTACAAGTCTTAGCCCAGTGTTTAGGGAACTCACTCAGGATGTGGGAGACCTAGGTTCAACTCCCTCTTCTGCCTGATGTGGAGAAAGGATTTGAATTTGGGTGCTCTAGATTTCAGGAGAGTGCCCTAACCACTGGACAATGGGATAGTCTGTTGTGGGGCTTGCTCAGTCTCCTCTGTTGATATGCAAACTAGATACAATCAATTTAGGATTGAATAAGGACTGGGAATGGCTGAGCCATTACAAACATTGAACCTATCTCCCCTTGTAAGTATTCTCACGCTTCTTATCAAACTGTCTGTACTGGGCTATCTTGATTATCACTTCAAAAGTTTTTTTTTTCCTCTTACTTAATTGGCCTCTCAGAGTTGGTAAGACAACTCCCACCTGTTCATGCTCTCTGTATGTGTGTATATATATCTCCTCAATATATGTTCCATTCTATATGCATCCGAAGAAGTGGGCTGTAGCCCACGAAAGCTTATGCTCTAATAAATTTGTTAGTCTCTAAGGTGCCACAAGTACTCCTGTTCTTTCTGTTGAAACTGTTCCATTCTGTGTAAATAATTAAATACTCATTGGGCCAGGGAGGGAGAGTGAGAATGGCTATTGCCTGGTGGCTAGGGCAGTCTTCTGCAACATGGAAGACTCAAAAGTGACTGGCCCCAAACCAAAACTTTGTAGAGTTGTTCAATTTGCCAACATTATTCAAGATTTTCTAATTTGGTTTGGTCCAAGCCAAAATTTTTCAGAACTGCCAGTGAACCAAAAAAACAGTTATTCACCCTGCTCTGATGCACAATGGTGCCCTTATTTTTGCATATGGATTTACTGTCATAGTATGCGCAATCAGACAATGAAATGCCCAAAGGGTATATAGTAAGCTTGGGCCACACATCAGCTAACATTGCTCAATCTAGAACTTTAGTTACACATACAAATGTAGGACCATACACTAATAACTGTATCATAATTGCATGTGCAAACAAATGCAGGCACTTCCTTGAACGTTTCATTCTAATCCCATTGCCTCTCCTGACTCAATGAATGACCTTGAGCATTACACTTGCCTTCTGTCTGCCTCAGTCTGCCCCATCTATAAAGTAGATTTACAGTAGGTTAACTGCCTCATATGGGTGAGGATTCATTACATAATGTCTAAGAAGCATTTTGAGATTGCTAACTAGAAGATAGACAGTAAAGGAAATGTATCATTAATACAAATAAATCATCATAATCAATCCTTATTATTCACTTGTTTTTTAAAAAGAACAGTCAACCGTCTTATTTTTTTTAAATCTTTCGGAACTTGACAGTTGCTGCAAAATTCCATTCAGAAAGAAATACAGTGTATTTTAGCCTGGGTTCCCTACTTTGATGCTCACACTCTTATTACGGGGGGGGGGGGAGGGAGGCAGGCAGAGGTGAGAGAGGAAGAGGGGGTGGGGAAGGAGAGAGAGAGACAGACTTCACATTTGAGTGCTCTCGATGACATTTGCTGCACATGCACATAGGAGCATTTCCAGCCACTGATTCAGTGCTCTAAATATCTGCCCAGCCTTGTTAGCTCCTCTTTCAGCCTCTGTGGTATTCCGGATGCTCAGTAAATGACTGCCTTCAATTGCCTGACTTGACAACTGAGCTCTATAAACCAACCGCCAGGAAAACTCAAGTTGAATCAAGGGGCTGCTTGAATAATTTATATGATTGTTACTTTTACAACTTCAACACATTTAGGTCTAAATCCAATACACATGAACTACTGCGCAACAGTCTATTCACTGCAAATTGGGCCAAAGAGGAACCTACACTTTCCTGGGAGGGGGGAAAAAAGCACCCAGAAAGGGCAGCAATTGAATTTCACTGGAGCTCATTCTACATTGTGTGCTGGAGTGCAGTTTGTAACAGGAAAATAAAAAATAGCTCATCATCAGTGCAGTAACTCCCGTCTTATTCAAGTGCCAGGTTTAACCAGCCTTCTTATAGAGACTCTTCATCACATGGGTTGTCTACACTAAAAAATTACATCATGTTAGAACATGTATTAACTAACACAATGTTAAACATGGCCTACTACTCAGTGTAACAAGGAGCTCTGTGTCTAACCTTGTGTCAGCTAGCCAGGTGGGCAGGCCTAGTGTATACTGAGTGTATGGGCTGGTCTACACTACCCGCCTGATTCGGCGGGTAGAGATCGATCTTCTGGGATCGATTTATCGCGTCTCATCTGGACGCGATAGATCGATCCCAGAAGCGCTCCCCCGTCGACTGCGGAACTCCTGCTCGCCGAGAGGAGGAAGCGCTGTCGACGGGGGAGCCTGCCTGCGCCGCGTGGACCCGAAGTAAGTAAATTTAGTTCGATCTAGGAAACGTCGACTTCAGCTACGCTATTCTCATAGCTGAAGTTGCGTTTCCTAGATCGATCCCCCGCCCCAGTGTGGACCTGCCCTATGACATCAGGTTCGTTAACGCATGAACTAACTGTAATTTTCCACTGTAGACAAGTCCTTAAAGGCAGTCTCTTAGTTATACACTGGTTAAAGAAACGTGGCCAATCCCCAGCTGGTGTAAATTGGCATCACTCCACTGGATTCAATCAATTTATATCAACTGAGGATCCGGCCCATGATGTCAATCTCACACGTGCATTCACATAATAGTTAAAGCAGCACATATTTTAGCATCCCTGTCTTTCTGGATAATTATCAGTGACTATCAGCAAACCTATCCTGTTAGCTGCTGAAGTGGAGAATGCCGCCTTCAGATCTAGATGATGATTTCCAGGCCACATCCCCACCCACTCTGACCCCTGCCACACACTGAATAGAGGCAAGACCTAGCTCTATAATACATACAAGCCCTTTACAGCCTCTCTTTCTCCCTCCACTACCCCCAGAAAACTGCTTTAGCTAATTCGACAATGTGGTGACCAAACATTTTTCCCCTTAAATGATTCCATTGCCCACAAAAACGGTTTATTTTTAGTTGCTGCTGTTCTTATTTGTTCAAGGGAAGGGATAACTGCTGTTCTTTAATGAGACTATTCTGCAGACACAGTAGTCTCTTTCTATAATGGCTGGTTGGGTGCCAGGCATCCATCGCCAATCACAAATTTCTATTGTGAACTCCCTGTAGCAGTGGAGTGGGAATATAGGAGCAAAATGGTTGTGGACTAATGTGATACAATATTCATGGCTGCATACTGTACGAGCAACTTTCCAGTTCGATACGTTACGGTTTATTTCCTAGCTATAAAACAAACAGCACTCATTTCCTCAACAGCCTTCTAGTCAGAGTGCTTTTCAGCATTATTAACCCCATAATCAAAGAAGATGGGGGAAGTCTAAAAAAAGAGGGAGCCGTCCACCATTCTGGTTAGCAAAACATTCTGTACAAAGAGAATACAATGTACAAGCACTCCTAACCCATTTGGTCTTTGCCCAGAACGTCAACCCCATCATTGTTCTGACTTTGCTGTGAGCTGAAAGAACATTCTGGGGACCGATGTGCAACTGAGCTGCTCACCAAACACTCCATTTCACTTCAGAATTCCGTTTTTCCCCAGTGCTGCCACAGCAAGTGGGGTTCCTTCCTCCCTCCCCCCTTTTCAAGCAGGTACAGGATTTACACAGGCAAGGCATGTAACTGTGCTAATTGTTTCACACTGCTGGAGTTCATCTGGTAATCCACAATAAATTGGCCTAATGGAAGTAAAGCTTATGAACGTCAGGTACACCCTACATGGGGTGAGGGGTGGGGGGGACAAAAAACACAGCAAACAACAAAAAGAACCTAGGGGGGAGGGATAGCTCAGTGGTTTGAGCATTGGCCTGCTAAACCCAGGGTTGTGAGTTCAATCCTTGAGGGGGCCATTTGGGGATTTAGTTGGGGATTGATCCTGCTTTGAGCAGGGGGTTGGACTAGATGATCTCCTGAGGTCCCTTCCAACCCTAATAATCTATGATTCATTTCTGCTGCATGCTCTGCTAGCCAAAACTATGGAAGTCTTGACCCACTTTAAAATCTCCATTCCTTTTCTACACCAAAATCTGCTCTCAGTTACAGCTGTGCAGCCTATTTTAATGACATCAGTGAGGTGACATAGTTGTATAGGAGAGCAGAATTTGACCCTTTAGAAAGTTTACTATAATGGAAATATGTCAGTTTAAGCTAAAAGTTCAAATCATATCTGCCAGCCTATTGCATACCTGACTCTGGTACTCGTTGGAAATGCATGTTGCTCCAGTCATGGTTGTCATTCACTTGTGTCCATATATTTGCTGAATACCCATGTGATTTAGAATTTTAGATGGTATGTGGCTTAAGTGTAGGTTTGAAGTTTTGGCCAGTCTATGCAGCTGTTAGGGTTTTTACAACACAGTGATGATCAGTGAATCTGGAGAGCTCCATTTGCGGGGGATGCCATCGTACCAATAGAGCCAAAATTTGGTGTTGAAGCCTGTGCCCAACTCTGAGACACATAAATACTGCCAAATGTGGAGATCCACAGTACAGATGTAGCAAACTGTGGCTCTATACAGACACCATCGTTGTCAGTGGGGAATGAATGTCAGACCTAGAGCACAAAGCACAATCCTTAATGTAATATTTTGGCATCATTTAATATTTTGTTTGGTCACAGGCTATATAGCATCTAGGCAGCTGCTGTACCTAGGAATTATTTTTAGTCCAAGAAAGAGAGACTACGGCACGGCAGATTCAGGTAACGAATAGCCTTTACCACAATATGCTTATCATTGAAAAACAACTGCATCACAGCTGGCGTATTCCCCAACATCTAACTCCTATACATTTAGATAAACAGAACTTCTAACACTATAGGTATATCTACACCGCACACTCCTTCAGCAGCATGTAGAGTACATACACTATGCGCCTCCCCATCACAGGTATATATAGCAGCGTAGATGGTGAGGCACTGCTTACACGAGTAAAGATACGCATGAACCCTGTGTGTGTGTACACTCAGGTACCCTGCTAGAGTCTTTCCCCACTGCAGTGAAAGGATCCAGCAGCTCCCTGTGACTGGGAAAGACTTCAGCAGTGGGTAAAGCTCTGGCAGGGAGGAGGTAGTGATAAAAGACTCCATCAGCTCCCTGCTGCAGGAGCCTTTCCCCGCTGTCTTCCTGCTACCAGAGCCTTTCACTGACATGTAGCTACACATCACAGTGCGGACAAATACACTACACAGCATGCCTCTTGTGGTGCATAGATGAGGCCTATATGTCACCGCACCTTCCGGTGACCCCAAATAATATTTCATCTACCACTTAAGCTAGGGGAATACCTCCATTAGCTATTAGTATTAGTAATTAAGCTCTTACTGGGTTTCCGCATGGTCCCATACACTAAGGTAAGATGTTACACAGATCTGATGGCCCACAGTTCATGGACAATCTTTCAAAACTACCAAAAATCCAGGACTAAAACCCTGAAAGGTGGGGAGCACCTGCAACTCCCACAAAACCAGTGCTTGGTATTTTTCAGGCTTTGTTGCCTATGGGGACAGTGACAGCTAGCCCACAGCAGCTTTAATGTATGCATGATACATAAAAATCAACCAGCAGCACATTATACTTTCAAATCCTGTGCATTTATTTAGTAATGGTATACTTCAAATGGCAGACCCTGCATTACATTGTACAGGCACCTACTTCTCTCTTAGAAGCATTCAGTGAAAACATTAACTTCACCCACATTTTTCCTCTGCCTAATATATTGAGGAGCTTGGAAATATAAACCATCCCCCCCAAAATCTTATTGATAATTGCTCCTGATTAATGCATGAGCATCAATAAAAGAAAGATGGGACACTTTTTATTAATTAACATAATCAAGTCAAGGAAAATAGGCTACATTACTGATAGCTTGTGTAAAAATAATTGACTCATTAATCTTAACCATAAAAACATGTTCACATTAGCAAGGTCAGCTACTAGAAAGGATGCAAACCCTAGAAGCACATGCACACAGGTATGATTCTGCATTTATTCCATTTGCAGTGGAGTGCAATAAAGGTTTTAGGAAGGCCAAATATTCAATGGCAAAGCCAGAGGAACTCTCTGAGAATATCATGCCACATAGATTGTAAATTCTTTGGGGCAGGCTGTGAGTGTGAGTGAGAGAGTTTTAGCACAATGAGACTCAGATTCCTGATTGGGGCCTCTAACAATACAAATAATAAAATACACATATGCCCTAATCTTAAATGCACAGGCATCTCACTCTCTCTCTGGTGCTGCAAGGATTGAGGATTGTGGACCAAATTCAGCGCTGGTGGAAAGGTTCAACAAAGTTAAATTTGGGCTCATAAAGGTTACATGTTAAGCCAGCATTGGTGCATTGCTGCCTAGGAGCAATAGATATATTCAGGAAGTGAAAAGAAGGTCAAGGCAGCAAAGGATTTTCCACATCTTTCGGATGAAAGGGAGCCATCATAAAAATCACTCAGCATTTAAAGATGAAGTCAGGCATCAACCTGTAAATTCCATGTTATAGGACTTAAACTTTTCATTATTCATATTATACAGTGGATTGGAGGGCAAGGAAGGTAATGTGTGTGTTATGAGACAATGTTGCATGTATCATGTATCACGTAGAGATGTCTTTTCTTTTTCCATTCCTGATACCCCACAATTATCATGGAAACTTAAACAGGAAGTCTCAGTGTCTGACCTTGAGCTGCCACAGCCTTCACATAATGAGGATGTACTCAGCAGTCCATGGTGTTACATGAACAGAAGATATTTTCTACAGCATGAAAACGTTGGCTGCTGTAATTGTAATATACTGTAAAGTAATAAAATGTGATGTGGATGAATAGTTGGGATCCACCCAAGATACTGTGGGCCAGAATCTCAGATGGTGTAAATTAGCTTAGTTCTGACTGAGGGTCTGACCTGGTATGTTCACTTTACAGATGCCCTCTCACCCTAGCTGTCCAGAATTCTGCAAAACTGCTGTAACTCAGTGTGAAACTCTTCCTTTGTATCTTCCCTTGGAGTTCGCAGAGATTGTAGCAGGAAGGTCCCTCTACTCCCTCCCGGCCTCCTGTGTAAAGTGAGTCACCTTGTCTCTGCTTCTCTCTTCTTCCCCCACCCCTCTCCAGAACTCATGGTCACCATCTCTTCCCCCCCTCCCCATGCCCCCAATTTTAATTGTTTTTGTTCAGAGATCATGTTGGGTTTTTTTAACCCTATAGTGTTGTCTTAATGACTTTGTTACCTGCTAGTCCATAATGACTGACAATAGTGGATGTTTATTTAAAAAGATATGCTCTAGGAACTATTTTGGAAAAGTTCTACAGCCTGCGTTATGCAGGGGGTCCGACTAGATGAGCACAATGATCCCTTCTGGCCTGGGAATTTATGACTCCAAAAGAAGTACTGACGAATATTAAGGAAATATTAAACGGATGGAACAAGTCTTTTCTCAGTTATTTCAGGGTCTCATCTACAACAATGTAAATCTGGAGTAACTGAAAGGATGTGAATGGAATTATTCCAACTTTACGTGAGTGTAAATAAAAACCCAGAATTTGGCTCATGTCATTCACTCAATAGTAAATATTATGTATTTTGATTAGTGCTGTTGATTAATCGCAGTTAACTCATGTGATTAACTCAAAAAAAGTAATCGCGATTAAAAATATTAATCACAATTAATCGCAGTTTTAATTGCACTATTAAACAATAGAATACCAATTGACATTTAACAACTATTTTTGGATTTTTTCTACATTTTCAAATATATTGATTTCAATTACAACACAGAATACAAAGTGTACTGTGCTCACTATCATTTTTACAGTGCAAATAGATATTTATTTGTAATCAAAAGTAATATAAACAAAAGAAACAGTAATTTTCAATTCACCTCATATAAGTACTGTAATGAAATCTCTTTATTGTGAAAGTACAATTTACAAATGTAGATTTTTTTTTGTTACATAAACGCACTCAACCAAACAATGTAAAACTGTAGAGCCTACAAGTCCACTCAGTCCTACTTCTTGTTCAGCCAGTCGCTAAGAGAAAAAAGTTTCTTTAAATTTACGGGAGATAATGCTGCCCACTACTTATTTACAATGTCACCTGAAAGTGAGAAAAGGCATTCGCATGGCACTTTTGTAGCTGGCATTGCAAGGTATTTACGTGCCAGATATGCTAAACATTCATGTGTCTCTTCATGCTTCGACCACCATTCCAGAGGACATGCTTCCATGCTGATGATCTTTGTTTAAAAAAATGCATTAATTAAATTTATGACTTAAGTACTTGGAGGAAAATTGTATGTCTCCTGCTCCATGGTTTTACCCGCATTCTGCCATATATTTTGTGTTATCATAGTCTCAGATGACGACCCAGCATATATGTTGTTTGATTTAAGAACATTTTCACTGCAGATTTGACAAAACACAAAGAAGGTTCCAGTATCAGATTTCTAAAGATAGCTACAGCACTCGACCCAAGATTTAAGAATCTGAAATGCCTTCCAAAATCTGAGAGGGACAAGGTGTGGGGCATGCTTTCAGAAGTCTTAAAAGAGCAACACTCTGATGCAGAAACCACAGAACCTGAACCACCAAAAAAGAAAATCTGTTGGTATTATCTGACTTAGATTATAAAAATGAACATGCGTCGTTCCGCACTGCTTTGGATTGTTATCGAGCAGAATCCGTCATCAGCCTGGATGCATGTCCTCTGGAATGGTGGTTGAAGCATGAAGGGACATATGAATCTTTACCACATCTGGCACGTAAATACCTTGCGACACTGGCTACAAAAGTGCCATGCAAATGCCTTTTCTCACTTTCAGATGACATTGTAAACAAGAAGCGGGCAGCATTATCTCCTGCAAATGTAAACAAACTTGTTTGTCTGAGTGATTGGCTGAACAAGAAGTAAGACTGAGTGGAATTGTACGTTCTAAAGTTTTACACTGTTTTATTTTTGAATGCAGTTATTTTTTGTACATAATTCTACATTTGTAAGTTCAACTTTCATGATAAAGAGATTGCACTACTGGATTTGTATTGGGTGAATTGAAATACTATTTCTTTTGTTTTTTACAGTGCAAATATTTGTAATCAAAAATAAATATAAAGTGAGCACTGTTTACTTTGTATTCTGTATTGTAATTCAAATCAATATACTTGAAAATGTAGAAAACATCCAAAATATTTAAATAAATGATATTCTATTATTGTTTAATTGCACGATTAATTTTTTTAATTGCTTGACAGCCCTAATTTTGATACAAAAAAAGACAATAGGGTAAACATTCAAAGAGGTGAACAGGGATTTATCTGTATTAATTACTACAAAACCTGCTGTAAACATTTAGGAGTAGCCATTATGAAACCATTTTTCTCTCTTTATATTTAATCATTTTTGTCACTTCACATTTAGGTGAAGTATTTTTAAGGAGCCTATCACCATGGAATCCAATTACCAGGACCCATGCAAGTGCTGTACATATTTGGAGCTGTGTCCAGAGTAGGTGTTGAGAATCTTATCACACCACTGACAATGCGGGATTTAAAAATAAGTAACTATGCTTCTTCCCTCCCAAATTAAGAGAAGTAACTACTCTGTAATTTTAAGTGGTCCGCAGCCATTATTGACTAATCAATCACCTGCAAAGCTTTATATGGAAATAGATAAAGTTAACTTTTGAGATATTGGGCTGAACGAAAAGCAGAGCCACAAAACTAATTTGTGGGGAACACAGTCATAACTCAAATGCAACTATCAAACACAGCAAAAATGAGATTATCTTTGAAGTTTCATTTAAAAAGCAGGGAGGGGTTGCAATCGACCTTAGACCAAAAAGCAGCACATTTGCCCATGTCTGAGAGATCTCTAGTATGAGGCTGTCTTATTTGATCTAAAGAAGATCTGCAAAGGATTTTCACTGTGTTTGGCAATATGTGCAGAATCTGACCATACTAAGGAGAATAACCTTTAAAGATAGACACATTCCAGTTATATTAGGATTGTTGGTATTTTTGTGTTTAAAGAGGACAGTGGGCAAAGTACACAAGAGGATTTATTTATTTAAAGAATCCTTATTACAAATAGCTTAGTTGTTTGAAAATGAAAGGATTTTCCAAAAAATCATGTTCTTTACACCATTCATTCAGTTTTTTCACTTTTGCACTGTACTCAGCTTTCACTATAGTTTTCTCCCCCACACTTTTGTTCTAGCAAGTGTCATTTTACCTCTGTTCTTCCATTGATATATTCCAGCTCTTTGGTTGGGTTAAAAAAATGCTGTACATGGGATGGCAGTGTCCCTTTAAAGAAAGATATAGAAAGAACCTTGAGATTGACAGAGGCATTGATCTAACAAAATAAATCTGATGTGCGGTTTCTGGAAGCGGATGTTTTAACTAAAAAGCTAAATAAGTCAAAATCAATAGTTCTTGAATCTTATGATCGCACCACCACAATCTCCCACCATTTCCTCTTCTGTGAAGACACAATTGTGCTGCTGCAAAAGCAGGGTGAATGAAGTCATAGAATCATAGAATATCAGGGTTGGAAGGGACCTCAGGAGATCATCTAGTCCAACCCCCTGCTCAAAGCAGGACCAATCCCCAGACAGATTGTTATCCCAGTTCCCTAAATGGCCCCCTCAAGGATTGAAAGGTCTAAAAAAAAAAAAGACATGGGTCACTTTGTCTTTTGGTCACTGGGAGTGGCTGGCTCATTACAAAAGCAATTTTCTCTCTCTAGATATTGACACCTCCTCATCAATGGTTGCTAGTGGACCACATCCACCCTGATTGAATTGGCCTTGCCAGCGCTGGTTCTCCACTTTTAACGAAGTGGGTATTCACCCACAAAAGCTTATGCTCCAATACATCTGTTAGTCTTTAAGGTGCCACAGGACTCTTTGTTGCTTTTTACAGATCCAGACTAACACAGCTACCCGTCTGATACTTGTCACTTGTAAGGTAACTCCCTTCTCTTCACGTGCCAGTATATTTATGCCTGCATCTGTAATTTTCACTCCATGCATCTGAAGAAGTGGGTTTTTTACCCATGAAAGCTTAGGCCCAAATAAATCTGTTAGTCTTTAAGTTGCCACCAGACTCCTTGTTGTTTTTGTGGATACAGACTAACACGGCTACCCCCTGATATGCTATATGGTAGCAGCAGGCTCTGCACATCTATTTCTGGAGAACAGACAAAGTGGTTACTGGTTTGTTATTTTCTGTTTGCTTATTTCGGGCAAGGGAAGTAGGGACAGAAAAGGAAGCAAAATAAGTAAGAAGGAAGATCAGAAGAAACTAAAACTGCACAGGGTGCAAATTGCCCAGAAAAGCTGAACGCTGGGCACTGTGAAAGTCTCTGTTAACTAAGAAGCCCCTGAGCTGAGTGCATCTCAGTTTCAGTGAACTGCAGATGGGTGTGGCCCAACCTCTGTCTGTGCTGAAGCTGACTGGAGTGTCTAACTTAGCAAGACAGGAGTGGAGAGGTGCCTGTTCTGGCAGGAGGGGGTTCTCTGTGGTATCCCAGCTCATCAAGTGATGGTCTCAGGAGGAGGGTGTGACGTTGTGCAGTCTATATGGTTTTATAAAAACATGATAATAAGTGAATATAATGTAACTGGAATATGCTTCATGCAAAAGGTCTCTTGTAAGGTATCATTACAAGCTTATAATCTACTGAGTGTGATCATCCTAGTTGTATAAATGTACCACTCTTGTATCTGAAACTAGAAATATGAAATATAACCCTGAGGGCCTATTGTAATTATGCAAAGTGTGGGCCATTAATGGTGGTTTGGAATCTTGATGACTCCCATTGTCTGCAAATAGCTGTGTTTACCTGTGAGTCTTCCTGTATATGTGTGTGCTGGCAAGTGGGCAATGAAGTCTTGCAGTGACATGTGATCATGTCACCTGAACTGGAATCCATCTTTAACCTGGTGTTTTTCCAGTGAGGGGGGGTGGAAACCCAGAGGGACAAAGGGTTCCCGCCTTATGCAAAAGATATATAAAAGGGGTGGAAGAGAACAGAGGAGAGAGGAGCCATCATGAAGAATCCCCTAGCTATCACCTGAGCTGGAACAAGAGCTGTACCAGGGGAAAGAATTGTGCCCAGGCCTGGCAGGCGTCCAGTCTGAGAAAAAACTTACTGAAGCATCTCTGAGGGTGAGATTATCTGTATTCAGTTTGATTAGACATAGATTTGCGCATTTTATTTTATTTTGCTTGGTGACTTACTTTGTTCTGTCTGTTACTACTTGGAACCACTTAAATCCTACTTTCTGTATTTAATAAAATCACTTTCTACTTAGTAATTAACTCAGAGTATATATTAATACCTGGGGGAGCAAACAACTGTGCATATCTCTCTATCAGTGTTATAGAGGGCGAACAATTTATGAGTTTACCCTGTATAAGCTTTATACAGGGTAAAACGGATTTATTTGGGTTTAGACCCCATTGGGAGTTGGGCATCTGAGTGCTAAAGACAAGCACACTTCTGTGAGCTGTTTTCAGGTAAATCTGCAGCTTTGGGGCAAGTAATTCAGACCCTGGGTCTGTGTTGGAGCAGACGGGTGTGTCTGGCTCAGCAAGACAGGGTGCTGGAGTCCTGAGCTGGCAGGGAAAACAGGAATAGAAGTAGTCTTGGTACATTAGGTGGCAGCTCCCAAGGGGATTTCTGTGATCCAACCCATCACAGGCCCCCTGAGGGGCTATGTCACCAAAGCTCCCAAAGATATAGTGGTTTCCTAAGACTCTGGTCATTTGTTCCAGACTCTTTATGAAAATAAAACATTTCTGAGGGTATTTTTCCCCCAAAGCCGATTCTCATTGTTAAGTGAACTTGAATCACATCCAATGCAGAGAACAAGAAAACCCAACCCTGCTTTCATTTGTCTACCTAGGCTTTCACACCACACTCATCCCTATTCTTCTCTGTCCAAATTCCATCCCATGATGCCCCACTTTATAAAGACCCACTCTCTCACATGACATCCTCTGCCTTTATTCCTGCCTTCTCTCAGGTATGGATGGCTAGACTTGTGGGAGCAACATAGGCTTGAAGTTATTCTGGTTCCCAAAGCCAGAAACAAAGAAATTCCAACTCACCAGAATGAAATAAAAATGTTTTCCCTTTGCTCTGTATCAAGGTTGATTTTACCCAACATCCCTCAGACCTGGGCATTCCATTAATATAACATAATAAAGTAATAACACTTTTCCTTAATATGGTAACTGTCATTTAACAATCTTATCTCACATTATTGCCCAAATGTTAATTAGACCCACCGCACCTCTTTGAGATAGGAAATATTAACTCAGTATTACCAACCCTAGCACTCACAAATAATCAGGCCCCCCAAAATCATGAGATTGGTTTCAAATTTCAAGGTTTTTAAGCTAATCAAAAGATTTGGTGTTCTTTTTATTGGCTTTCTGCTTTATGAGCCTTTAGGCTTCACATTTTCAAGTTTTTCTCTGCAGCTATGAGGGCCAGAAACTTCCTTGTTTAAATGAAAGCGGAGACTGACACAGTCACATAGCATCAGAAGGGGAGGCTCTAAGGGAAACACCAAATGTCATGAGACTCATGATAAAAACATGAGTTAGTAACCTTTAATTATCCCTATTTTACAGGCTGCAAAATTAAGAGGCTATTGACCTTCCCAATGCAGACAAGAAATAAGTGGCAGAGTCAGGAATAGACCAATTCTCCACTGCCTGGTTCACCTACACTTGTGCAGAGGAGGTGTAAAATACTACCAGATCCGAATGTTGTAGCAGACATGCAAGGCAGTGAGGCATTAGGTCCAACACCTCCAAATCAAATACAACAACAGTATTTCTTAACAACATTCAGCCTTCCTCTTTACCTATAACCCATAAGGACCAGCTGGGCATTTCAAAGAGACCAGCTGGTACTTCTCCATTATCCACCCCTCTTTCTACAGTTGGCTGATACCAGAAATGCTGATTTAGGAAGATGTAGTTTTGGGGGCATGCATTGTTTTAGATTTGAAGCCTGTTCTTTCATAGTTGTGCCAGGGCTTTAAAGCAGTGGCCACCTTTCCTTGTCGCTACTTGGTCTTCTCTGACTCAGGCATATATAAGAGAGCAAAAGCTTTCTAGCTCTTGAAGGCTTCTCTGCTGGAACAACAATGACCGAGGCCTAAACAGGAGAGATGGATTAGAATGAGGAGCACTGAGTGTCTTTGTACGAGCCTTCTCCCATCCTCTGAATCTTACCACCACTCCTGCTAGAATTTTAAATGTGATCAGTGAAGAGACTATACAATTATTAGTTTCTCTCTCTCTCTATCTCTCTCTCTCTCTTTCGCTCATGTGCACACATACACAAGGAGGAGAAATGCCTTGGGAAATTTCTGCAAATGTGAAAGGATTTTCCATAGTTATGTTTTGAAAGGGATTTTTTTTTCCCATTAACCAGATGTTGCATGGATTTATTTTCAGATGCAGAATTTTGAGATCAGATAATTGATACAGAATACTCTAGTTTTCACAAAAAAACAAAACAAAAAAAACCCAGCATGCTGCTAAACTGAGCAATCATTGTGGCAATGCACAAAACAAAAAACTATATATTTATATAACTAGCACCAGGCTATTTTATTGCCTTTAAAGCTTTTGTTGAAAAAATTTCAAAAAAAAAATTTGAAAAAATAAAATTGCACAGATTTTTAATGAAAAATTAACTTTTTTGGGGGGGGGCGGTAAAATTTCCACGAAAATATTTGTCATTTTAAAAATTCCTGCTAGGCTTTGACACAATATATTATAGGTAGACTCATAGGATACATTCCCTATACACAAATAAGGCCCAGTAATTTTTTGAGAACGAGAGAAAAAAAAAACAAAATATGGCCAGATATGCCAGAGACAATTCCAAAAATACTACGAAGGGGACTGGGCCTGATATGTCATTGCTTTCTGTAGCCACTGACACATGTAAAACAGGTGCAAATTGCTACCGAATCAGATTTTTCTCTTTCTTCTATCCTTTTTGTGTAAAGGCCGCCTACTCTTCTAGAATAGGAGAGGCCGAGATTCTGCAAACATTTCTGCACACACTTAAATGTTAACTACATGACTAGACCCTGTGAAGTCACCAGGACTAATCATGTGCTTAAAGTCACCGACAGGCATAAGTGTTTACAAAACCAGTTCCCCAATTTTTTAAAATACACAGTGTGCCGTTAACATGCAAATCTAAGATTCTACTTTGTAGGCAACTGAATTACCATCTGAACAATTGCAAAAGCAAAACTTTGAAAAGCAAAATAAGTTCTTAGTTTGAAAGTCACTCCTACACTGCTGTGAGATTCTTTAAACCCCAGTCTTTGCAACAGATTGCAGCAAACGGGAATGAAAGAACAACAGATCCTTACTATCAATGCTTCTGGCAATGAGCCCTGCCTCCCAGTAAGTTTTCAGTCAGTGAAGATTATTTTAGGATCATAGTGACTGAGATTGTCTATTTTGGGCCGCCACAATAATTAGCTTGAAACCATTATTAATGTATAGGAAAGCACTGCTATTGTATTTTCTAAAATAATCTGCACCGGTTTCAGAAAGTCCCGTAGGCTGGTGGATAATTTACTGATTGTAAATGGTTAAAGATTTGAGATTAGTTTAAGGTAATTCTTGCCTATCAAGTTTATTAATGCTGTGAAGAACAACAAAAGCGTTGTGTCACTTTGGGGGTTCACCCAGACGAGGACAGTGGTGATACAACCCTTTACTGTAACCCTGGGTTCATCTGCACTCTGCAGCTTTGGCTTATAGTCCTGACACCAGCAGCCGGCCTACTGCACAATGGTCTCACCCTAGCTTCCACCAGCCTGGTAACTCCTTGCAGGGTGATGTCAACAGCCGTTCCAGTCCTGAGTCTCCCCAAAACCATCTCCCCTGCAGTGTCCAGTCCTCTCACTGGACACTCGCAGAAGTTAAGTTCATTGCCTCCAAAGCCACACAGAACGCACTCCAGTGTGGTAGCTTAGCTGAGGACTTCACATTTCAGTTTAATACACAGCACTGAGGGGGGTTTGTAATGACTCAAAAGTAAGTTTATTAACAAGAGCAGTGTAACAGGGTGCTGGCCAAAAAGGTTCTGGCCAGGCCCCTGTTAGCCCAGCTCCCATTAAGGGGTATTAATTGGTACTAGCTGGGTGTGGCTCGCCAAAGGGCCTAAGGAAAAACACCTGCGGGCCTTGTTAGCCAGGAGGCTATATAAAGCTGGCTGGAAGGAAGCGGGGGGGCAGGAAAGGGAGGAGCCTGTGGCTGTAGTTCCCAGCTGGCTGAAGGAGCTAGCTGTCTCCCAGGGAGCTGGCTGGAATGGACTGTATATAAATGGTGGTGAGAACTGACACAAGGAATAAAAGGGCACTGGTGCTTGCATATTAAGCGGTGTCCGACTGATTTTTGGGACGAGCAGTGAAGCGCTCGGTTACAAGCAGATATTTAAGTGGTAATAAGTTGAAATAAAAGACAAGCAAGATTACAGATCAAACAAAACACACTCTCCAATGACAAACTTAATTTCAGCAAGTTATAATCTTTACTTAAACAGGTTTCTCACTTGCATAAAGTTTTCATCAACTCTTGCCTTCCAGGCTAAGAGGACCCCAGCTTTCAAAGGGTGCTGTATCCTACTATCCCCTCAGTGTGTATACCCAAATGGCTTTTTGCATTGTTTTATATTTCCCAAACACTATAATCTGCTTCAAGAGCTGGGGTGCAGGCTTCATCCCCAGTTTTGATCGTCAAGTGGCCTTACCCCCTTCTCCTTTATCTTGATGGCTTTGTTTACCTTATATGTAGATGTACTTGTCATCGTCCTCTGAGGTGTTACCTCACACCATTTACATAGGAAAACAGGCAAAACAACATTCCTTTGCCAGCGTTATGTACTGATTGCAAAATGCCTTTTAAGAACATATTTCCAGCACACATCTATGATTCTTTATACACAACCCTTACTTGCATCATGCAATAACATTAACAACCAGTATGTTACCAGTTTGCATGACACCTTTCAGACACAGATTATGACAACACTGTGTTAGGGGCACCGAATGTGTCAGGCCTGATATGACTTATGGTATGTCGTGCCCTCTGCCAGCTGGCACCAAGGGACTCCCTAGGTTATAGGAGTAGCCCATTTGTTTAACAGAATAAGGGTGTTTGACAATGGTGTGTTTGTTTATATTTTCTTGTTGAACTTAGAGAGCTGGACATGGAAATACATTAAAGTAGAAGAACTGTTCACGGTCACAAGTATTGTAAACTGTCAAATAGCTTGTTTTTCCCTAAAGTAAACAGTCATTCTAACAGACTGGCAGTGTTGGCAGGAAACACGAAGCCCTGTTAGAAGGCAAAGATTCTGCTTAAAAGTGTTAAATGTGTTTTGCTAATTCTGTTGTAAATTCCAAGAGGAGGAACCAGCCAAGCCATCTGTGACAGATACTGCAATTTCCTGCAGTATCCTTGGGAGACCTTATTGAATTAAGTTTGGAATCCATTGTATAAATGAATGATTTTATGTATTGTTGTGATTGTACTTAACCTCTTGAGAAGGGAGATGTGACAAATGTGTGACCTGGGGGTTTCAAAGGACTATATTGAAGAGGCAAGGCTGGACTTTTGGAATGAAAAATGTTAAGTGGTTTTCCTGGGGAATATCTACGGAGAGGTGAATATTAATTCCCTAGCTCTGGTTATGCAAAAAGTCAATCTTTTGAAGCTATGCCCTGAGGAGTAAGACATTGTCCTGTTACATGAGGCCAAGATCAAGGCCCAAGCTGTATCAAGGAAAGACTGAACTATTCATAGTTGTTCTGGTTCTGAATCTGAGACAATTATGAACTTGGAATGATGGGGAAAACCTAGTTGTGGGTTTTGAAGGACTGGTAAGCTTTTCAGCATGTGTGTAGGTTCTTTTGTTTTTATTACATTTTCTCTGCAATATTTTTACCTTAAATATATATATATGCTTGCTTATAAAAAGAGCTGCATGTTAACTTATAACTGTGGGCAACTATGCTATTCATAACCTCTGGAAAGAAAGCAAAGTACGGATGCTGGCCTGTTTAGGCTGTCTGGCTTGCTGGGAGTATTACAGTGGAGGCAGAGAATTGTGCAGCCTGGAAACCCTGGTCAGGAGGGAGAGAGAAAACAGGTCTCTATCCAAGAGAGGTGAATGCTGAGGAGCCAGAAGCCTAGAGTGGGTGCCCTTGAGGGACCACAAAGGGGGAATCCACGTACTGTTGGCCAGAACTGTGACAGCATCCTCTTAAAAAAGCTGAAGTAAAAGTAAAAGCCTTTATTCCTGGCAGGTCTCCTTACTGGTGCTGGTCCCTGGCCATACAATGCCACCTTCTCTACCTTACTGGATGGCCACATAGGAACTGGAATCCAGGGACATTTAGGATTTAACCTCTCCAAATAAACAATCATGAGCCATCGGCAAGTCCAGCAATTAAGACATTGGAGCCAAGAATACTTCTAGCTAAAACTTCTCAACTACAACTTCTTGAAACTGAGTGAAACCACAAGCATCACAACCACCATCATGCATAAGTACCAGACTTTTTAGTTTTGTTTTCTTTTGCAATTTTTATTCATAGAGGCATGATTCTACCATAGACTTCATGCACTTGTTTTTAATTCCATTAAATGGTTGGAAATGTGAGTGATTGTGTGAGTGTGAGTGAGAACATCACCCGTGAAACTTTTGAGAACAGCACCTAGAGAATAGGTCCTCAAATAGCTAAAACAACCCTAGTTTAAACAACCTTGTTGTCTGAAACATCACACATGCAGTCTCAACTTTGGCTTCAACCTGGAAGTCATTCAACCCTCCCTCTATCAGTCATTCAGCTGACATAAATATATGTAAATTAGCATTAAGATTGCTCCCCTCTCAAATTATTAAATAAAACTTAAGAATTTTTGGTTTATCAGCCTGATAACTAAATTAATTTGTTACGTTTAGTATTAACTGACATTCAGATTTGTTTATGTGTACTTATTTTAGCTATTTTACTTAGTTATCTAGTTTAGTTAAATTATATGCAATTAGAAATCTGTGTGGTTTAGATGCTCCTTCCCTATATGTCAGGGTTCCAGACTTGAGGAGTCTTGGGGTAAATAATCAACTCTGTGACCTAACCAGTGGTGGTCCATAGAACTGCCCCCATAAGTCTTCACATAATTTGTGACCAAACGGTTTGTTAGCTTTTAGAGGAACGCTGACTTCCATATTTATCATTTCTTTAAATAAGCTATTGGGTTCTAGAACCTTTGAGATTTTGGGGAGGATACCATATGTCAACTTAAATACTGGCCAGTTGTTCAAAGTAAACCTATACTCCTAACAGTTCCAGTCTGGGCTTTAATGCTGTCAGCTGTACTTCTCACCATGACCACACTTCGACTTGATCTTTATTTTGGTTTGAATGGTCCATTATCACGCAATCCTGCTAGGATTAGGTCAAGTTACTCTTGCAACTCATCTTCTCTATTCTCCTCCCCTCTTGCTTCTTCCCCTATTAATTCTTTTCTTTACGATCCTAGAGTGATTTCTGTATGCATTTCTCGCCCCGCTTCCCACTGTGCTCACTATCTCACAGTATACTGGAGTTTACACTACTGCAGGATCCTGTTCCACAGCCAGAGCTTCCTAGTTCGGTGTCCTTGGAAGACCTTGGTCTAAACAGCAGATTATTAATGACCTTGTGTGCTATCATTTCAGATGTTGATGACTAAAATTTGCTTTGAGATGTTAAGGGGCTATGCAATCATTTGAGCCATCAGGCTTGAGGTGCAACTACAGCAGTGAAGCATGTGAAACTAGCAGCTGCTTACTGAGCAGCAGCTGCAGAAGCAATAGATATGGAAGGAGCCAGTCAAGCTGCAAAAGGAGCTTCTGTTGTCTTAGCAGAAAGCTTATACTTTCCTGTTTCAGGCTGTTTATGACATAAGTGAGTTGAGGATACAGAACAAATATAAAACAGAGCCTGGAGAAGAAAGCTCTTACAAAGTTCATTTAGCAAAAGTATATCAATGAGGTCTTTCTTGTCCAATATTTGTATATTAGCAAGAAACTGCCCTTAAGAGTCAGAATCCAAGTTATTGTTTCTCCTTCTGGACCGAGTAAACATTGCATTTCTGGCCTAGAAAATACATGCATTGCCCAGAGACACAAGTCAGCTGAGATTGTGGTAAAATAATGGAACAATCTTCAGGCATATTGTCCTTTCTTTAAAAATAAATAAGGACTTGAAAATTAGACTGGAAGGATTACTAACCAGTTCTGAAGCATGATTAAAGTATCTCTATTGCTTTAGAACAGGGGTAGGCAACCTATGGCACACGTGCCGAAGGCGGCACGCGAGCTGATTTTCAGTGGCACTCACACTGCCCGGGTCCTGGCCACCAGTCTGGGGGGCTCTGCATTTTAATTTAATTTTAAATGAAGCTTCTTAAACATTTTAAAAACCTTATTTACTTTACATACAACAATAGTTTAGTTATATATTATAGACTTATAGAAAGAGACCTTCTAAAAACATTTAAATGTATTACTGGCACGCAAAACCTTAAATCAGAGTGAATAAATGAAGACTCGGCACACCACTTCTGAAAGGTTGCCGACCCCTGCTTTAGAACATATTTTTCCCCATTAAAAAAATGTAGTCCTTTGTTGCAAGGAAATTTACCATTTCAAAGTTTTGTTTATTTGTTTTTTAAAGTCTGTTTAATTTCAGTGAACAAAGTCAGAGCCAGGTAGCAAATAGTTCTTTAAGAAGGGATTTTATATGATTTCAGTTTAGCCACCAAAGAAAGACCAACTTTGCAGGAGGCAACTCAGTTTATGGTCATTCTTAAAGATTTATTTCTGCCTGCTGAGATGGATTAGATGTGTTGGTTTTGCATAGAGATTGCTGTAGAGTGAATTATCTGTGGATTTTCACTATCCATGAATAATTCAAGTCTCTAATTTACCCAAACACACAGTCCACCAGTAGTTTGTCTCACTCCCCCAGTAACATGTTTACTTTGTTTTTAATTTTACTTTTCTTTAAGGAAGAGAGAAAATGTTCTAACAGAAAAAAAAATACATTTCAGGCATAACACATTCTGTTCAAACTAGCCAGACAACACAACCTAGTATGTCAGTAATTTAGGAGAAAATGAAATCTGTTGAATTAGATACCCAGTGGCAATTCAGAGTGTAAGGATCTCATCCAAATTTATTGCTCTGGATGGGAAAAAGAGCAGATGACTGAGCACAGTCAGGATACACCAAGGGCGACATTTTTATATGTGGATGGGCAATTTAATTTGTCTCTGCTTTTTATGAATTGCAGGCATAGATGTATTTGCACAAAAATACATAGGCATTTTGAAAGCAATTAATTAAGCATGCAACTTATATGAAAACAATTTACTGTTGGACATTATCTAGGCACCCAAAATACACATGCAATTTCCACACCTTCCAATTTGTGGACATAATTTATTTTGATTGTGTAATTAGGAAAGTAGACTCTTATTAATTTCTGTCTTACTAAGAGAACCAAGACAAATTCAGCAGCCAAGATGTCAAACCTATGAAGGAAAAGGAAAGTGCAGCTTTTGGCACTGGTTAGAAAAGCTTCAGGCAAAGCTTATATATGGAAAAGTAGAGAAAATAAGAATCCTGAGTTTATGAGGCAAAAGCTAAGCTAATATGTGCCACTTAAAAACTCTCTCTGTGAGACAAAATACAGTTAATGCCAAACCTTAAAAACACAAGTGGGTTGAGCTGGGAGAAAAGATCATCCAGCTCAAACCTGCCTAATGGTTGTCATTGCTTCAGATATATTTTATTTGGTTCTCACTAAAGCTCCCCAGAACATTTTGACAACAATGAAATATGCGGTGTCATTGAAGCCAAAATGTTTTGCAGAGACTATTTGGACAGGAAGGTTTCTGAGGTCCAGGTGGATTCTGGTCACTTCTCACCAGACATACCTGAATCAGAAACGTGACCTTTTCAAATCCAAAAACAGACCATTCATTTCACAAAAACGTTCAAAAGATTTTGCTTTCATTCCAATGCAGAATGAAAAAGTTTCAAAACTACAAAAGTTGTCACAAAACACAATTGTTGTCCTCTGGCCAGTTCTAGTTTTTACCCCTCATTCTTTCCTTTGTCATAAAATGATAGTGTTCTCCATCAACTCATCTCCACCCTGTTGCCAACCAGTGTTGTGTGGCCTCCTCCACTTCCTGCAGTGTTACTAAGCTGCTAATTTCTGCTGTGCTCTAGAGGGGTCTGATTCGGAGTAGTGCTCTGCACCCAAAACTCCCATTCTGCTTGGCTGCAGCATTAAAATCTCAGTTGTGCCAGTTGTCCAGGACAGCTAGTTCAAAATCAGGGTGGTGCAAATTATATCCAAGGATGCCCTTATTCCACAGCCTAAGGCCCTAATTCAGCAAGAGCTTAAGCATATGCTTCAACAAGATTAACCTTGGGGCTGTGAAACAGAAGTAGAGCTAACTGGCTCTGCTAAGGTTTATTCAGCCAAGACTTAGAGGGACTATCAGGACATTTTGAATCCTCTGAAGAAGAAAAAAAAAGTGACCATCCAGCACACAGGAGCTACAGGTATTTGACAATTGTCCCATCTTTTACCTTGAATGATTAAGTATAGAGCATCCAAGAACTCCACAGCAGACATATTTGATTTTAATCACCATGAGCAGTATGGAAGGCTGGCTTCCTTCCTTCACTTCCATCCCCCCAGTGTTTCTCAGCCAAGGACTTTTCCTTCGCGTGTCCCTGGAAATTCTTCTCCTTCAAAGCCCCTACCCATTTCATCTCCCCAAGAGCATAACAGCCATACTACATCAAAGCAATGGCCCTCTAGCCCAGTATCCTGTCCAGGGCTGGCTCCAGGCACCAGCCCACCAAGCGTGTGCTTGGGGCGGCGCCTGGAGGGGGGCAGCGCAGCGGGGCGCTCTGGCCTGAGAGCGGGGCCGCGACTGGGCTCGCCGCCCTCCCCCCGGCGCTCCGGCCGGTCGGGGAGAGCGGGGCCCCGGCTGGGCTCGCTGTCCTCCCCCCGGTGCTCTGGCCACCGGGGGCTCTCCGCCCTCCCCCCGGCGCTCTGGCGGGACGAGGAAGTTACAATTACTTTCCCCAGGCTGCTCCCAGGCAGCACAACTCCTCTCTGTCCCTTGCTAAGGGCAGATCGCTAACTCATGATCTAGCCCTAAATTAGTCCTCCTGAAACCTGCCGCACTCATCACTGAAGTACCTCAGTGTTTGTTTCAGTGATTGGCAGTCTTCTCTCTGAGTCAGCACTGAACTAAAACCTCAGCCTGGAGCTAGGGGAGGTGGAGGAGTCTTGTGCTGTTGGAGATGCTATATTTCACATGCAGACATAAAAGCAGTGTCCTGATCCCTAGTGGCCATTACAGATCCCATTGCAATCTTCACAATAGGGGGTTTAAAACCCAATGCCCCGGTCTACATGCCAATTTGAGTAATTTCATTCTGCCTATCTAAATTACCTCTGTAGTTTAATATGGGTGTGGAATATGTCTTCATTCCCTGTGTAGTGTCATTGTTTAATAGCATACAATCACCATGTTCTTCTTTGGGATCGTTGCAAAACAATTCCTGTATGCTGAATCTGTTCTCAGACGTTCTGGATCCTTCAGGATGAAAGGCACTGTATCAATATAAAGTTGTAGATCTTTTCTGGAAAGGCTAGCACTCAACTTCTTCTTGTTGTGTGTATTGGAGAAGCACACAGAGTGGGTCCCTCTTGTGCTAAGCACTGTTCAAGTGCATAGGAAGAAATGGTCTCTGCATGAGGAATTTACAGTTTAAGAAAGAGTTTACAATCTAAAGCCCAGATGCTGCAGTGAAATCAGATCTATTCAGGTTGCAAGAAGGTCTACCGCATGGAGTTCATTGCAGATGGGGCCTTTAGAATGTAATTGTGCTTGAAAAACAATAGGTTTTAAGGTCCTTAATCATGTTAATCAGTGGGGATGGGTTTATCTTTTGACATGTGACATGTGTGTGGCCAGTGTTTTAAATCTGTCTTCATGTTCCAATGGCATATACCCCATACTCTACTCCAAAAGTTTCAAATCCTCCTGAAACTTTTAGTGACATTATATTCTCCTCCTTCTTGTTGCATTGGTACTTAGTAACAAGAAGAATCCGTTTCTCCAGGAGCAGAATGGTAATATTATTTTGTATTATCTACAGAATAATGCATTTTAATTAATAATGTACTAGTTTAAAAAAAGAGAGGTTTTATTTTTGGTCTGAGATTTTTCCATGCCAGATCATTAAAGTAAAAAAAAAAAAAGCCATTTATAAAATAGATTCTAACATAATAGAACTAACAAGAATACCATTATCATGACATCAATATTTTGGCATCTAAAATAAATTAATTTATATTTCATCACTTCAGGTGATTTTTTATAATTTGCATATGCATATTTATCTTTAGATGCAATATTTTAAATGAAACCACTACACTGAATGTTATGAACTCCTGATCTGAATTTAAAGGCACTGAAGTCAACGGTCAGCATTTCTCAAAATAAATATCTATTTTTAATCTTAATTTGTAAGTGAAGTCACACACATGCCCTTTCAAACAAATCGAAAACGCTTTACAGAAATGTATTTCTATTTAGATTTTAAAGGTTCTTCATATGGTTTTTCTAAGTTGGTGTTCACCGAAGACTTCTGAAGGAACTCAAATATGAAATTGAAGAACTACTGATTGCAGAATGTGCTTTATTGCTTTAATCAGCCTCCATTCCAGATGACTGGAGAATGGCTAATATAACTTAGACTTTTTTAAAAAATGTTTTCAGAGGCAATCCTGGCAATTACAGGCTCATAACCCTAACTTCAGTAGCAGGCAAACTGGTTGAAACTATAGTAAAGAACAGAATTATCAGAAATGTAGGAGAACACAATATGTTGGGGAAGAGCCAACGTGGGTTTCGTAAAGGGAAATCATGCCTCAACAATCTATTAGAATATTCTGAGGTTGTCCACAAGCATGTGGACAAGGGTGATCCAATGAATACAGTGTACTTGGACTTTCAGAAAGCCTTTGCCAAAGGCTCTTAAGCAAACTAAGCAGTCATGGGATAAGAGGAAAGGTCCCCTTGGGGACAAGTAACTGATTAAAAGATAGGAAACCAAAGGTAGGAATAAATGGCCAGTTTCCACAATGGAGAGAATTAAATAGCAGGGCCCACTAAGGATCTATACTGGGACCTGTGTGGTTCAACATATTCACAAATGACCTGGAAAAGGGGGTGTAGATGTCCGGGGTGGGGCTCGTCCCTCGCAGGGGCGACTGGGAGCCAGGCCACCTCACTACACGAGGCTGGGGAACAGATCAGTCTCGCAGGTCCAAGCCTTAAGTCAGGGCGGGGCCGCGAGCAACCAGTAGTCCCAGGCTCAGGCCCTCAGGCAGGGGCTGAGCAAACAAACAGTCGTTCAGGGGCTCAGGCTCTCAGGCAGGGGCTGAGCAAACAAA
>NW_020699373.1:1392186-1419892 GCF_002925995.2 Terrapene triunguis
GCTCAGGCCCTCAGGCAGGGGCTGAGCAAACAAACAGTCGTTCAGGGCTCAGGCTAAGGGAGGAGGAGAGACTGCCACCCGGCGTGGGGTGGCAGGGGGGGACACAGGCCCACCCACTCCACTGTGTCCCAGCCCGGGGTCCTGTCAGCAGCAAGCCGTCTGCTGCTAGGTCAGTGGGGATCCTGACCACAACACACTGACATGGGTTCGGGGTCTGCTATCCCCAGGCCACTTCCCATCTCCTCCTCCGTGGGTACCTGCATGTCCTTAGCCTCGTCCGCCGTGTCCCAGATCATGGGCTCCTCAGGGCAGCGAGCGCTGGGTAGGTTGGGCGGCTCCTCCGGACCCTCGGTGAGGGGAAGTTCAGTCCGCTCCTCAGGATACCGGGCTCAGGGCAGGCTCGGCCAGTCCTCCTCAGGATACCGGGCTCGGGGCAGGCTCGGTCCAGCAGGAGCTCGGGCACCAGCGTCTGTCCTCCCCCACGGTCAGACGGCAACTGAGCGCTGGGGCCGGGCCTTTATACTTCCTGTCCCGCCCCTTGACTTCCGGGGGGCGGGGACAGGTGGTGGTGGCTCCGCCCACTCTGGTGGCTGTTCTGGCTCGTCCCTCGCAGTTTACTGTTGCAGTTTAGCTGTATTCTCTGTCTCAGTCTCTACAATATGTTTTAGTTTAGGAAATGTGTTACTATACAGCATCCTGCAGGAGGCGTAACTGCTACTTGCTGAACCTTACTACTTTATAGTACAAGCACACTTGGCTAAAGTACTGTAGGGTTCAGTTCTCTCATCCAAGTATTAGTTTGTGAAATCTGGCAAAATCCTACCTGCATTGGGATGGCTAAAACAAAAACAAACAAAAAAAAGTTATCATTTGAACCTGCAAACTGAGAACTAATGTACTGGCCCCAAATCAAAACACCAGGCTTGCTCCAGCAGCTTGTGTATGCAAATGAGGGAAAGGGGAGGGATTCTACAGAAAATGCCCAAAGAAAATAAAAGCCATGCTCATATTAAGCAAGAAACAACTCTGTCAAAGAGGAAAGAAAATTTCAGTGCATTATAAAGTGTCTCATTGTTGAAGGAAGGAAGAAGGAATAGAGGTGAATAAGCTTAAGAAGCAGAACATGTGGCATAGCATAGCCATGGAAATCAAAGCTGAAAGCAAAGAAAGGGACAAAAAGGAGCCAAAGATAGGGCACAAGAAGAAGAGCCATAATAAAAACACAGAGTGAAGAAGGAGGAAATGTAATTGTACCAGTGGAGGAAATCTACCATTGAGAGAACAGTTAAATTGAAAGAGGGAAACTCCACATCTCATACATACAACTGGTGCATGAATTGTAGAGTGGCACTCAGGACTGGCAAAAAGATGGTCCGCTATAACTGCACCTAGTGAATATTGACATTAAAAAGGGGGGGGGAAGCAATTTGTGAAAAATTAAATTAAAACAACACATCTGTAATGATAAAAGGAATTATTTGAATGAGACTTTTTAAAGTTAGTTGTTAAGTGCACCGAGTTAAATTGCTCTTAGCCTAAAAGTTTGACCTTTTTCTACAATATCTATGGGCCAGATTGTTCCCCCACTTCCATATTCTCAGCAAGCCTGAGTAACCTGCCTTAGTTCAGGAGTAGGGGGACTCCACAAGGGCTGACAGAAAGGAGGTCTCTTTCCCAGACTGTGGAGTCAGAATTATCAAAGGGGGCTTCTGCAGCCCTGAGTCCGCTGCTCTACCGTGTGGGCAAATTTGTGGTTACATGGAGCATCAGATCTACCAAATCTTGCCCATCTGGCCTTGCTCCAGTAACTATAGATCCTGCTATACGGGCAGGGTCTGTGGCAGCTCTATGAGGCATGGAAAGGTTATGGACCCCCTACATGGTCTTCCTAAATCGTGCACTAGTTCTGCTGCAGGCAGGGGTTTCCACTGCCACAGAAGAAGAATCAGATTTTACCCCAATGTATCATAATAAGAACATTACAGCTGGATAGAAAATGGAGAAAGCTCTATGATGAGGCATATTAACAATACCCTCCACATTCTCCATGGAGACAGAGTCCTATAGAAGCCTCTGATGGAGTACAGCCAACATCCATCGAGAGAGAGAGAGAGAGAGAGAGAGTCTGCAGAGAAGGAAAGGTAAAACAATAGCTGAGGATTAAAAATAAACTCTCGTGCCAATAGCATTGTCACAAGAAGACAGGGTTCTGAAGCACTTAGTGAATCCCATAATATCCCTTGATGTGCTATATGTACTAATGGAATCTGTCTAGTGTTCCCTTATGTTAAAATAAATGCAGACAAAAATAGCCATTTCCAAAGACCTAAGGGTGTGAAGACTTATCTAGGCCCCTATAACATTGAGAGCTAAAAGCAGCACATTACCTTTGCCCAGGGCAAAGGTACACTATCCTTGTACAAGCTCTCTGGAGGCATTGTGCCAATGCTTTAGGGAGTGTAGGGCGAGTCATAGTTGTAGTGCCACCATTGGATAGGGCACAGCATCAGCTGTCCTCTGCACTTGAACTGCTTAACTAGAGAGGTCAATGGTCCCAACTATCTCTGGTCCCTATGCAGGGCCGGCTCCAGGCACCAGCCTGGCAAGCAGGTGCTTGGGGCGGCCACTCCGGAGAGGGGCGGCACATCCAGCTATTCGGCGGCAATTCAGCGGACGGTCCCTCACTCCCGCTCGGAGCAAAGGACCTCCCACCGAATTGCCGCCGCAGATCGGGTTTTTTTTTTTTTTTTGGCTGCTTGGGGCAGCCAAAACCCTGGAGCCAGCCCTGTCCCTATGGGCAGGCTAATGACAGCTCTAGGTCTGTAGAGTCCTGGCAACCCTCAGCACGACTCCCATCATGCTCAGTCCCTGCTCCTTGCACATTCCCCTCTCTTTGCATACACTCACAGTGACCAGGCACTATTTAGGTATGTGGGCTTAGAGCCAGTACCATCACGTATAGCTGGAATGAATTCTTTGATCTTTCATTACCACAGTAAATTACTTATTTGTGGGAAGGCTTTTTACAAAGTCTCCTTTAAAAAATATACAACCACTATAAAATATATTTAGCATGAAATATATCCCATGATCAAATATGTGCATAAAATATACTTCACCGATTGTAAACCGGCTAACTACAAATGATGGCAAACAAACACCATAAAGCTTTTTAAAATCTCCTTTCCTCACACAATTTTTTGTGTGTTTCCTGCAGAAGAGGAGCTCCAGACGTACCAACAATGCTCCAAAAAATTAATACATAAATAAATAAATAAATAAATTAAATAAAGACTATCCTATAGTTTTAGAGATGGATGTAAAAACCTAATAAATCAGAGGTATGGCAAAGCAACCAAGGCCACTATAGTTCTATGTAGGCTGTGAGTGGAAGGAACCAAGTACCATCTGGTGTCCTTATACTTCAGAGCAGGAAAGTCTTAAAAAAAAATATCGATCTACTGTAATGCAGAAGTGCTATCCTCTATAAGGGAAGGCATAAACAGAGGTGAAGAATTGAACAGTCATGCAGTACAATATCTTGTTTTATGGAGAAAGATCAGTGGGACATTTTGCAGTGAAGTATTAGAGAACAGCAATGTGATAGTAAAATCCCACTTAAGGATGCATGTTGCCCTCTGCTGGAGTGGAATACAAATGTGGTGATTCCACAGAAAAAGCGTGTAAAGTTGGTGGAGAAGCTAAGGAACGTGTGTTATCCTGGAAAACACACTTCTCAAACCCCAAACATTACTTTGGTTAAGTGTTTCTCTTCCACAACTTTATTAGACAAAGGACCAAACTGAACCCTCCAGTCTGGGTTCAGATACAAATTTACAACTCTACCCTATCACTAAATAAGCCAAGTGCTGACATCAAAGTTGCAACACTGCAACTTTTGAGAAAGTCCACATTTTGAGCCTTCTCTGCTAAGCTTCGATCTGAGGTTTTGTTCTAGCCCATTTTATTATAAATAAGGCTGCAAGTCTGTCATGGAGGTCACGGATTCAGTCACTTTCCGGGACCTCCATGACTTCTGCAGCTGGCAGGTGCAACTGACCCCAGAGGCAGCCGCACTGCCCCCCCACAACAGCGGCGGTCCTGGGCCATCTCCCACTAGCAGTGGTGGGAGTCCCGCGCCGCCGCCTGCCAGCAGCAGCATGGCGGTTCCAGGCCGATGGGGCTGCCCTCTACCAGCAGCGGCTGCTGCGGTCCTGGTAGGGTGACCAGGTGTCCGATTTTTGACCGGAACACCTGGTCAAAAAGGGATCCTGGCAGCTCCAGTCAGCACCGCTGACCAGGCCATTGACTGTCCAGTTGGCGGTGCCATGCAGCAGGGCTGGCAGGCTCCCTGCTAGCCTCCGTGCTGCGCGGCTCCCGGGAAGCAGCTGGCATGTCCCTCGTCCGGTTCCTACGTGTAGGGGCGGTCAGATGACTCTGCACACTGCCCCTGCCCCAAGCGCTGCCCCCGGACAGGGCAGCGCACAGAGCTGCCTGGCCGCACCTCTGTGTAGGAGCCAGAGAAGGGACATAACGCTGCTTCTGGGAGCTGCTTGAGGTAAGCGCTGCCTGCAGCCTGCACCCCTGAGCCCTCCCTCACGCCCCAACCCCAGCCCTGATCCCCCTCCCGCCCTCTGAACCCCTTTATCCCAGCCTGGAGCACCCTCCTACATCCCATATCCCTCATCCCCAGCCCTACCCTAGAGTCTGCACCCTCAGTCGGAGCCCTCACACTGCCCCATCCCCCTGCCCCGGCCCAGAGCCCCCTCCTTAACTCCGAACCCCTCAGCCCCAGCCTGGAGCCTCCTCCTGCACCCCAAATCCCTCATCCCCAACCCCACATTAGAGCCCGCACCCCCAGCCGGAGCCCTCACCCCCTCTCGCATCCCAACCCACTGCCTCAGCCTGGAGTCCCCTCCCACACCCCAAACTCCTCATTTCTGGCCCCACCCCAGCCCCCACACCCCAGCCCCCTGAGTCCCCACCCCAGCCCCCTGAGCCAGCCCGGTGAAAATCAGCGAGTGAGTGAGGGTGGGGAGAGTGAGTGACAGAGGGAGGGGGATGGAGTGAGCGGGGGCTGGGGCCTTGGAAAAGGGGCAGGCATGGGCGGGGCCTCGGCGGAGGGGCGGGGCAAGGTGTTGTGTTTTGTGAGAGTGAAAAGTTGGCAGCCCTAGGTCGCGGGCCAGCGGGGCCGTCCCCCACCAGCAGCAGCAGCTGCCACTTTCCCAGGCCGCCCTTCTCCCACAAGCACCAGCAGGCACCCCGGAACCCCCACGCTGAGCACCAGCAGGCTCCATAGCACTAGCCCCCTTCATAGTAGCAGTTGCGTTCCCTGAGCCCTCCCAGAACACCAAAGATTTAGTCAGGGGTATTTACAGTAAAAGTCACGGACAGGTCACAGGGCAATGAATTTTTGTTTATTGCCAGTGACCTTTCCATGACGTTTACTTATATAAGAGGCCATGGAAAATTTAAGAGTATATTCAAAATGATTAAATTGCTGTCCTACTAAAAAGAATATAGTTCTTCTAAGACTATTGTTTCTCTCAGCCTGTTTTTATTTAATTTATTGCTTTAGATTTTAAATAAAGAAGTAAATTATGGTACATGATCTATGACTCGTTAACACTAAATTTCTACGCTTACAAAGGATAGTGCAGTTGATATTTGCAGTTGATATTGATGCTGCCCACAAATAGCTTTCCCCACATCCCTGCCGGCCTTTTTTTCCATCACTCAGTTATGCAGCATATTATATAAAATATACTGTGCATGCAAATTAGAAATAGAGGCATCTGAATAGTGGATCCTAAACATGGAACTCTCCTAAACTACCACAAAAGGATGTTTCAAAACATTACTGTCATGTCTGAAGAACCAGCCATTTAGGTTGTGCTTTGCTGAATATCAGTGTTATTGTATTTGTACATGATTGGCTGCAATAATTCACATATTCAGGATATTAGAGGGACTTGGCATCACACTGCATCCTTAAAAGTGAACATTGTTCAATTAGATTCTGATTTTACAGATAGGAAACTGAAGCAGAGAGGTTAAGTGACTTGCCCCCACACACACACACGACCTCCCCCCCACAAAAAAAATCACACAGTCTGTGGCAGAGCAAAGAATTGAACCCAGATCTGGGGCATTCCAGTCTAACATGAAGTAGTTAAATATTATCGACCTCATTTTACAAATGGGGAAGCTGTGGCTCAGATACTTATTAGGGCCATATATAGTGGAGTAATTTTGACCTCACATCTTGGGATGGGGGAAGCAAGAAGCTAGCTCACCAATTGCTCTTGGTCCCAGGGATGCTGGAACAATTTGTATAGTGGGGGTGCTGAGAGTCATTGAACCAAAACTGTAAACCCTGGATATGATGGAAACCACTTCAAGCCAACGTGTGCTGCAGAACCCTAGCACCTCTAATTCCATCCCCTATGCTTGGCCCTTGCTGTCCTCACAAGAGCCTGTCCACACTACAAATCCTTCCACCCTCCTTCTGGGGCTCCTTAGCAGCCCTCCAGATCCAGTCTCTTGTAATCAAATCCATCATCTCCCACTCCTCCATCCTTTCAAAATCTCTACCCAGTCTAGCTGTCCTGTTTCCCACTCAAGTCACTTCTGTTCCCTCCGCACTCGCTTCCTCTTCACTCACTCGGCCACCCCTGCCCAGAAATATGTGGCAGGAGCAGAGAGCCAGAATCCCAGACCTTCTCAGCCTGTTATAGGAAACCAGCCTTTTCTGTGCCGTGTCCCTTGCTGACCATCTGCCTTTCTGTGAGACTGAGGAGCTCAATAACAGGAATGATATGGTAGGAGACTGAGCACTGCTGCAGAACGTAGTGGTGACACTGCTGACCTTCCCTCCCTCAGATGCCTTCTTCCCAATTCCCCTCTACAGAGCTGGAATTTGAGGAGGTGTAGGAGCAGGTATCGACACACTGTCTGGAAGCTGTGAGGTAGTTAATTCATTATGAAATAGAAAGTGCTATAGAAGTGCAAATTAATATAATCAAAGCTGGTGCTTAATATTTGTGACATCATTCATTTAAACCTACATTTTCTAGGGCTTTTCAGGGACAAATTCTGGGTGACAGTGAGAAGAACAGCCTAAAATGCAGCCATACTCTAGGGGTACCTCTTGGTTCCGTGAGAATTGTGGCTCATCATTGTCCTAACTGTGTTTATTAGAGACTGCAAGGAGCAGAATTAGGGTATCTTCGTAGGTGGCCTAAGTGCAAACGGAAGATAGATAGATGTTGAACAAAAACGAATGATGAGACCAAGGCAGCACAATCCCAAGCAAAACTAAAGTGTTTTCTGCTTTATAGGCTCAGTAGCAGAAAGCAGCCCTGAGGCACACTGCAGGAACTGTGACTTTATTCCTCAGGACAAGGCCCTTCCAGATAGTTACAATTCTCCTTTTTTCTTTCTCAGCAGGCTACTGGTTCCCTTGTATATACGCTCCTCTACCCTCACCCATAAAAAAGGGTAAAGATGCATCAGGCCTCTCCCTATATGTCCTGCATATGACCATGGCTAGTGCACAAAATCTGTCTTCAGTCCTCCATACCATACTCTACAATCCAAAAAATCAAGGAGGTATCTTGTTCAAGACAAACTCCTGTAAATCTCTCCCCCTCCACAATCTTTGCCCAAGTGAAAGGATCTCTCTCACTTGGTTACTGAGTGGTCAGTTTTGACTGACAGAAGTTCATGTAAACCCCTCTTTTTGGGGGAGAGCAGTTGCTCCCCCTTGGTCTGGCTTTGTGTTAAGTTCAAACTGCATTAAAAACAAAGTGAAATTTAGCTGGAAGCTATAGGTTCAGGCTGGTTTAAGATGGAAACTATGTGTTTGTACTTCACAAACCATTAATCAACCCACTATATTCAGCTATTTTTGACTGATACAAGTTTTCTTCAGGAAAGTTTGCCCAGGCCTGAATATTGTTATAGTGGGAGTCACCAGTTGGCATAGTTACTCACAGTATTCTATTTCTTAGAATGTGAACAGTGCACAGTCTTTGAAGAAATGCTGCATTGTTTTGTAATAGAACTGCTTTGGGGAAGGGCTATTGCCAACAGCCTGCATCTTTTAACTAGTCAGTTTTTGGTGCAGAGTTGCTTCCTGGGAATCAGACACTAGTTTGGATTGATATTCCTGAAAGCATGGATTGCCTGCATGCTGTCTATGACCACTTTTGTTCTAAGACTGGTGTATATAGTGAAAACACACAAGAAAATTCCCTGATTCCACATCACTGATGTCTCCTCCATTAGGAAACCAACTTGCATGGCCCCAAAATCTGCTACCCGCTGGCAGAAGGGAAACAAACAATTTTCCCTACATTCCCATCGATTTGTTCTTCTACTAGTAAATTTAGAAGTCTATCAGTTCCATTCCCAGTTACTCATAGACTTTAAGGCCAATAGGGACCATCATGATCAACTAGTCTGACCTTCTTCACATTGCAGCCACAGAACCTCACCCACCCACTCCTGTAATAGACCCATAACCTCTCTGGCGAGTTACTGAAGTCTTCAAATCATGATTTAAAAACGTCAAGTTACAGAGAATTCATCATTTACAATAGTTTAAACCTGCGATGCCCCATGCTGCAGAGGAAGGTGAACCCCCCCCCCCCGGGTCTATGCCAATCTGACCCAGCAGGAAATTCCTTCCTGGCCCCAAATATGGCAGTCAGTTGGATCTTGAGCATTTCAGCAAGACCCACCAGCCTGACACCTGGGAAAGAATTCACTGTAGTAACTCAGAACCCTCCCTATCTAGCATCCTAACACTGGCTGTTGGGGGATATTTGCTACTAGCAGTAACAGATCGGCTACATGCCATGGTAGGCAGTCTCATCATACCATCCCCTCCATAAACTTAACAATCTGTCTTGAAACCAATTATGTTTTTTGCCCCACTGCTCCCCTTGGATGGCTATTCCAGAACTTCTGTCTTCTGATGGTTAGAAATCTTCATGTAATTTCAAGCCTAAACTTATTAATGGCCAGTTTATGTGTACTTGTTCTTGTATGAACATTGGCCTTTATCTTAAATAACTCCTCTCCCTCCCTGGTGTTTACCCCTCTGATGTATATAGAGAGTGCAATCATATCTCCCTCCGCCTTCATTTGGTTAGGATAAACAAACCAAGCTCCTTGAGTCTCCTCTCATATGATAGGTTTTTCATTCCTCTGACCATCCTAGTAGCCCTTCTCTGTACCTGTTTCAGTTTGAATTCACCTTTCTTAAACATGGGAGACCAGAACTGCAAACAGTATTCCCGACGAGGTCTCACCAGCGTCTTGTGTAATGGCAACAACTCTTTCCTGTCGCTACTGGAAATACCTCTCCTGATGCAGCCTAGAATTGCATTAGCCTTTTTCTTGGCCGCATCACATTAGCAGCTCATAGTTATCAATCTTTCTCCTCCTTTGTCACTTCCAACTGATAAGTCCCCAGCTTATAGCAAAAATTCTTGTTGTTAGTCCCCAAGTGCATGACTTCGTATTTTACACTACTACATTTCATCCCATTTCTATTACTCCAGTTTTCAAGGTCATCCAGATCTTCTTGTATATTCTGGTCCTCCTCCGTATGGGCAATACCTCCCAACTTTGTGTCATCTGTAAGTTTTATTAGCACTCCCCCTCTTTTTTGTGCCAAGGTCATTAATAAAAATGTTAAATGAGACTGGTCCCAAGACCAATCCCTGACAGTTATCTCCCCCCAGTCTGACAGTTCACTTTTCAGTATGATCCCTTGTAGTCTCCCCTTTAACCAGTTCCTTATCCATCTTTCAGTTCTCGTATTAATTGACATTGTCTCTAATTTAACTAATAATTTTCCATATGGAACCATATCAAATGCCTTAATAAAATCCAGGTAGATTAGAGCTACTGCATTTCCTTGGGGGGTGGGGAGGAAACCCACAGTTATCCTCTCAAAGAAAGATCATGCTGGTCTGGCAGGCTCTACCTTTTGTAAAACCATGTTGTATTTTATTCCAATTACCGTTTACCTCTATGCCCTTAACTACTTTCTCTTTCAAAGTTTGTTACAAAACCTTGCATACAATTGAAGTCAAACTAACAGGGGGTCTGTAGTTTCCTGGATCACATTTCCCCCCGCCCCACGTCTTAAAAATAGGTACTATGTTCGCAATTCTCCAGTCATAGGGTACAATCCTTGAGTTTACAGATTCATTAAAAATCCTTGTTATTGGGCTTTCAATGTCATGTGCCAGTTCCTTTAATATTCTTGGATGGAGATTATCTACTCCCCTCTTCCCCAATTTATTCCCATTAAACTGTTTAAGTTTGACTTCCACCTCAGATGTGGCAATTGCTACTTCCATATACTCATTTCCATTAGCCACCATATTACTACCCTTTAGCGCCTCATTACCCTTATTAAAACTCATGCAAAGTATTTGTTTAGGTGTTGGGCCATCCCTAGATTATCTTTAATCTTCACCCCATCCTCAAGTGCTTGGCGGTCCCACCTCTTCTTTCCTGGTTTCCATTGTGTAAAGAAATTCAGCTTCAATTTAATAGAATTATATAGTTACCTCATACTCAAATTAAGCACTAACTCTCTCTATCCTTCCTTAGGGGTTGAAAGTCTTGTGTCTCTGTCAGGGTTCCAACCATCCTTCTCCCATCCTTCCAGTTGACGATGACAGGATGGGGCTAGTCAGCAGAAATGGTCACTTTGAGCAATGTGAGAAACTCCCTTCAACCAGAGACTGAATTTGTTGTCGCCAAAACAGTCCAAGCCCTTTCTGGCCTGGCAAGTGATGGAGATAGGGGGCTTGGCTTTGGCTAGCAGTGCAGAACAGAAACACTATGCTCTCCCACAGCAATAACTATTTTTAACCTTTGCTCGGAAGTAATCTCTCTTTTTTAGGGTCCTCTATACAATATTTCTAGAATATTCCTTACAGTTTCCTTTTATTCTAATCTGTGTATCAGAGGCCAAGTCTGGCTGACCTTTATAATTAATATATCAAACTCTGATTTATGTTGACCTTTCATCTTCCATAATGTCCTTCCTAAAATATAGCCCCTAAAAAACTGTACACATTGTAATGTTCCAACTACTGTCCCAGTCCCATTAACGCCCTGCATAGTAACAGACTAACATTTACCAATTTATATTCCCAGACTCTTTGAGCCTGCCTTTTCACTGCTGCCAAATAACTTACAAACAGTTTTAGTGTATTATTTATGATCACCCTTCCAACCCAAGTTTTTTCCAGTTCTGTGTAATATTTTGTGCTTCCATTTGAGGCTTCATGCATGGTTAGCTTTTGGTCTCTAATCTTATTACTTTTGCTTCTCTGCTTTCAGTTATGTGGACCACATACATCTCATCTAAATCAATCTGAATTTGGGTTTTTGTTATTCCTGTGTCTTTGCTAACATTTTCTGTTAGCATAAGTTACTTTTCTCCTCCTCCCCGGAGCGCTGCTTTACTGCGTTATATCCGAATTCGTGTTATATCGGGTCGTGTTATATAGGGGTAGAGGTGTATAATATATGACACCTACATTTTCTGGTGATAAGAATAATCAAATCCATTCTGCAGCACATGACAAATGTGATTTTCAAAGGCCTATAACTCAATGAAGTTACAAAATTAAATGCCACCGAAATACTCAGATGATACTTCCATGCCAAATTTCAGCTCCCACCCACTTTGGCTTCAAGGCTGCTCAAAAAAATGTGTTACTTTAAAAATATGCATGCGCACACACACACGGGAAGTGTATTTGTCCCCCAATCTCCAAATACTTGGAAGCAACTGAACTGTTTTAACTCAAATTTCCAAAATAAATTGGGCTCCAACTAGCCAACCATGAACAATTTCAGCCCATTAGGAACAAATTTCAGAATCTAAGGCAACTGAAAAAAGCGGTTAAAATAGAAATGATTAGGCATCATTAAATATACCTTCTACCACTTTTGCTTCTGAAATAATATATACACAAAAAAACAAAATACACGCACAAAATATTTTTAGATCTCTGAAACCCCCACATAGTAGCCAGTGGGTACTAGGCAAACCACTAAACAAATATAGGAATAAATAAGTACCTTCCACTTTTCTATATGATCTCATCATTAAAAGCTGGGCAGTTTTATCATAAAGGACTATTATAATTCCTCTTGCTGACCTCAAAAAGATCCAGTGAAGGCAGCAGCAATGCAAGCTTCCTTGCCACGCCCCTTTTATATGCTTCATTCCTAATTTGAAGGGGCTACTTTCCAGAGCGAGAAGGGAAGTTCAAGTTACTTGCTCCTTTAGTCCTTAAACTCTTTGCTGAAAATGTAATATAAGGTGCCAATAAACAACTGTGGTGATGTTGTTGACACCTGGTCCACTAAGAACTGGACTTAAGCAACTATAGTTTTGAATTACAAATCTTATAAACTGATGCAATTAAAAAGAAAGGTTTACAGCAGTCTATCCCCATGGCATTTCACACAACCCCTGATCATAGCAAAAAGAAGAGCATCTCATAACTGAGCTTCACTTGCTTGTGCTAGGCACTGCCTGTCACATCAAAGAAGGCCATTCCCCATATTCACATACACAGTTTAATACAAGGACGTGAAAGAAAGCCAGTGGAAATGCACTGGTATAGACCATTGTTAAACATTTAGCACTCAAGCATTGATGGGCTATTACACTACTTAGGAGGCTCATGGAGCACTTGTAACTGTCAGGGTGTGAAATGATGCTATTAGGAACTGAAAAGAATCCCCCTGAACTGAAGGGTTCAGAAAGTGACTTTGTTGAGTGCCCAAGCCAGGTGTTTTCTGCTTTAGGCACTTGTGTGACCCAGTTTTTTCCAGGCGCTTTAAGTTTCTATATCTTGTAGAGCCCATTGGTGCTCATTTAAATTATCTTGACAGCAAACTATATAGCACTGTTTCTGAGGATGGATCAAAAGAGCGTATGCTATGTAATCTTTATCTCTAAATGATTTATAAAAGAAAGTATCATCGTCAATTAAAATAATTAACGGTCTCTCTTGCCTTTATCATAACAGTGAGATAAAGAGCAGACTAGAGATTGTCTCTGGATACAAACTCTAAGAAAGCCTGGAGTGGTCAGGTTCAGGGATTTTAGTAAAAAAATTAAGACAGAACTACTGTCTTTTCAAAGAATTTGAAGTGTGGGGCTAGTTGGAGCCCAATTTATTTTGGAAATTTGAGTTAACACAGTTCAGTTGCTGCCAAGTATTTGGAGACTGGGGGACAAATACACCGTGTGTGTGTGTGTGTGTGTGTGTGTGTGTGCGTGCACACACATAATATTTTTAAAGCAACACATTTTTTTGAGCAGCCTTGAAGCCAGAGTGGGTGGGAGTAGCCACATTTCAAAATACAACACAACAGTCTATCCCCATGGCATTTCACATTTAAAGAAAACAATCTATTCTGAGAACCTAAACAACTTAATTATTCTTTTGATTATTCTTTCAGTATATTATTATTTCAGGACAATGCCTGTCAGCCAAGCATCCAATAGACACCCAATTTTCCTGTGTCTGCTAAAATTCTAGAAAGCACAAGTGTTGTGGAACTGTGCCTTTAAGAGACCTAGTAGTGGTACACACCAGGAAGTGAACTGGCTGCATCCAGTTGTGACTTCTGGCAAGCAATGGGATCTCCAGAAACTACAGTGGCCTGTTCCATCCTCCCTTCTTGTAAGAATGTCGTCGGCTGCTCCCTCCCTTCCCCTACCCATAGCATTCTCTTGGCTCCTGAGAACTGAGGATTAAGACTTTGCCTGCCTTCTGCAGCAGCCACAATTGGCTTCTCTTCCCAGGAGGCAGGCAAATGGGGAAGGCAGCCAATCAAAGGGAGTTTCCCTCCCGCTGATCTTTCCTGCTATAAGGCTGAAATTTGGGGCGGGCTGGAGCATCTGGTGTCATTACCAGGCTGGCAGCAGCTGAAATTGTGAGAATTGACAACACTGGGAAAACAGAATCCACCCTGGACTTTAATTTATAAACCAGAAGTCTTTAAAGAACTAAGCAGGGGGAAGTGTATATGCCTTTGGAATAGATGACATAGGTAGGGATTAGCTGAACATTCAACAACTTAAAAAAAAATCAAAACAGCTGGAATTTTCACAAAAGATTCCAAAAAGAGTCAAGTTCCCGTTGTTTTTCCTTTATGTAGGAAACATTCTTTACAGCCTCCAGATATATCTTGTGCCCTGCTCAGATATGATCTGGGCAGCTAAACATGTTGGGCTAAGTATCAGAGTTCAGGGTAAGAAAATAAACTCCTTTGCTATATGCACTGCCTTGCTGGCTGCCTGGATCTTTGGGGAGCATCGATTAACACGTGAGGAACTGAATGGCAACCTGATGGCCTACTGTCCCTATTCTGAACTGCGATGCAGGTGACAGACTGGATTTCCATTCCAAAGCTATTAACTCCCTGGAAAACAGGGACTGAGTTTTTCGAATGCAGTGGATGCAACCCATGGAAATGGAGTACCTCATCTCTCAGCAGTGACTCCTATGGCTTACCAAGGAGCAGCATCAACAAGGCTCTAGAGCAGTGGTTCCCAAACTTGTTCCGCTGCTTGTGCAGGGAAAGCCCCTGGCTGGCCGGGCCGGTTTGTGTACCTGCCATGTCCGCAGGTTTGGCCGATCGCGGCTCCCACTGGCCGCGGTTCGCTGCTCCAGGCCAATGGGAGCTGCTGGAAACGGCGCGGGCCGCGGGACGTACTGGCTGCCGCTTCCAGCAGCAGGGCTGTCCAGAAGATTCAGGGGGCCTGGGGCAAAGCAATTTCAGGGGCCCCTTCCGTTAAAAAAAAGTTGCAATACTATATTCTCGTGGTGGCCCCTGCAGGGCCCAGGGCCTGGGGCAAATTGCCCCACTTGCCCTCCCCCCTCTGGGCGGCCCTGTCCAGCAGCTCCCATTGGCCTGGAGCAGCGATCCGCGGCCAGTGGGAGCCATGATCATCCGAACCTGAGGACGCGGCAGGTACACAAACCGGCCCGGCCCGCCAGGGGCTTTCTCTGCACAAGCGGCGGAACAAGTTTGGGAACCACTGCTCTAGAGAGTCCTGAGTGCCCAGCCATCCTTTGCAAGGTAGATGGTGGCAAAGATGTAAGGGGATTGAGAAGACAGGGCATAAAGCACAGGAATTTAGAATGATTGTAAGAATTGCAACAGGGACATGGACTGCTGAGGGATTGAGTTGGGCTGGTTAAGAGTTAGGTGAAGGAAGAGAGAAGGAATGGGTTGGACACTTTTTTGAAAGAACTTCAGAAAGCATAACAAGAATTCATGCTTACCAACTGGCAGATAGGAAGATAAAGCAAGGGGTAGCCAGCTGCAAAATGGCCACTTTAAGGCCTGTGCTATTTGGCTCTTGCAAATTTAAAGGGTCAGCCCCAGAAAGGCATGCTGGGAAATATGTTTGAAAAAGAGGCAGCCCTGCAGTAGAGAGGAGGAAAGAGCTGCTTCTCTATCTTGCAGACCACCCCCATGTCATAAAGACATGTTCCCCAAAGCTCTGTGAAAGGAGTAAATAGCTTTTAGAGCAGACTTGCTAAACTTATGAAATTTTGCCAGCCCAGACACAAAAATTTACCAACTTCTGGTTTACCGTAAGAGCAATTGCAATGGAGATGGCTGTGAAGCAGATGATGGTGTATTGAGTAACAAAAGAATTCTTCATCTCTGGCAAGTAGAGGATAGACATTTTTGTAAGGCTTTTTCATACATCTTTTTGATTATATCATAAATGTGGGTTTATTTTGAGCACATGGGAAAGACAAATTTGAGACTAGTTTGGTTTTTTTCCTATTCTGCTTTTCCAAGTACTATCTTTAAATATAACACAGCCTCAGAAAATATCTCCCCATTTGTCCCCAAAACACTGTAAAAACAACAACAAGATTGTGTTCGTTGACAATACACTAACATCCAACTCACTGCTGTTTCTGTTGCCTGTTTTAGGAACACCACCTACTTCTCATAAAAAGGGAGAATTCTTTAAAATTTGCAGTGCTGTGCAACACATCCCATTGTGTCAAGTCACATCAGGTTTAATCATATCTTGTGATGCATACAGAGTAACCTGACACAACCTAATGCAATGTAACATGTCCGTTGTGATGCAGTGTACATTGGGGGGGCGAGGAGAGAGAGAAGGCATTTTTGAAATGCAGGATGAAGTTAGTATTTGAGTAAAAAATTCATAAGCTTGCATGTTCCACAAATGTAGTTTTTAGGGGACTCAAGAATCTCTCTCTTGTTCTACGTAGTGTCCTGAAGACTTCATTATACATTGACAAAAGGAAGAAACCCTGAAGACCAAAGCCAGCTTCTCTCTTCTCTTGCAGCTACTATAGCAACCCAGTAATTTAAACATTAGAGGGAACCTTTAAAAGAAAGAAATAATTTGTTTTCTTTTTTTAAATAAGCTGCTGATCCAAGTCTATATTCCTCACAACATCAAATACATCAATGTTATTTGTAACCTTCAGTTAAAGAACTACCAAGGACATATTCAAAGCATTTATATGGAGATATGGTGGGCTGTTAGGTTTTTGTTTGTAAAATAGAAAGTCTCTTGAGGGAAGAAGAAAGAGAGGTGTATCTTAGAGAAACCAAATAAAGCACACAGACTATGTGTCTGCAGAGACCACCTTGTTTTCCTCCAGAATTGTTAACTGCTAATTTCATAGCCATGGGAGTAGTTCTGGTGGAAAAGGGAGTTACACTACATCAGACTTGCAGTCTTCAGAGCTTTTGAAAGAGGAAAGAAGCCTGAAGGAACAAAAATACTGTGGGCCAGATTCTGATCTCACACTGATGCAACTCCCATTGACTTCAGTGGAGCTACAAATCAGGGCCCACATTCATCCCTGGAAAAAGAATACCAAGTTCAGAATTTTAAATGGCAATTCCTAAGATTCTTAAATAAAGTGGCCTGATTTTCAGAGACAGACGAGTATATGCATCTCTCACTGAAGTCAATAAGCCTGATTTCACCTCTCACTTGCACTGGAGTTTATACCAGTGTAATTCAATTAAGTTACTCCTGATTTACACCAGTTTACGTCAGAGGCAAATCATGCCCATTGATTTCACTCACTGATCTACTTCAAAAAGTCAGGCCACCTATTGAGGCGCTTAAATATGGATTTGGGATCCTAATTCTTGGCACCTAGGTTATACCATTTACACCTATATCCTTATGGAGAAAGTGGAATGACATTGTAATTTCCATGTTTTTGAAGCCCACTACTTATACAGAATAACTGACCCTATCTGTACAATACAACACCAGAAAGCCTAAGACAAAGTGTTTGGTATTTCTATAGCTTTGCCTACAACATCTAAAGCTCTTTCTATTTACCTGTTAAGGAGAAGAGACCAGAGATGACAATGAACACATCTCCAAAGCATATCTTGTAATTTAGGCACACATTCTACTTGGTGTGGAGGTGAGGGACAGTGGAGAAAAGTGGTAAAGTAAAGCTTGATCCCTGCATTAAAAGAGCCTCAGGCATTAGATCTGTGCATCTGGTTAAGAGAAAATATCAACCTGTCTATTATGTTCTGCTGTTTGCACTCAGGACAGCCTTCCTTCAAGTCCTGCTGTGATGCTCAGGAATTTCTTGGCTGCAGAGGTATATTAAACATTGCTTATCTGACAAACGAATGACCCCGATAGAAATTCTTCTCTGACATGGTCACTGGTATTTTCATTATTGTCAAAGTGAAATAAAGCAGCACTGCAAAAAACAGAGCACAGAGAGGTCAGATTTCCATTGGAAGAAATGTCTATAATGCCCTCATTTAGGATTGTAAAGTAAATTACAGATTTTTATCTGTGCTCTTCTGTCACTTTAAATAAGAGATATTGAGGGCCACACGGTCAGACACAGGTGCCTCAGATGCACCAGTAACTGTAAGCAAAGTATTCATTTGTAAATGCATATTTTTTCTTGTACAAATGTATACCTTGTGCAATTGACTACTTATTTGCGCCTGGACTCAAATATTGTAGGTGCAACTTAGTTGCCTATGTTTCAAAAATGTAGCTCTATGTTGTAAATCACCATAGATTTCCATTTAAGTTTCCATATCACTGTCTTCAAAGATAGATAGCTATGTAGCCTCCCTCCATTTTAACAGCACTTTCAAGCCCCAAGTCTTTAAAGCAACTTATCCCAATTAAAACCCCCTCTTTTTTTCCCCTCTAGCATTTACAAGTAAAAATAATCAAATTAATTAGAATGCCTTCATTTGTTTGGGGTGATTAATAATGCACAAGGAAATCAGCTTTTACATAATTCATCAATCTGACGCAATCTGGCACTCTCCAGTTCCACCAAGTAGAAACCCAGCTACTCTGTGACACTTGAAAAAAATCAGCCATGAATTGATGCACTGAATCCTTTTGCCACTGGACTTAAAGTCATACAAATTCAGCTTGCCACTTGCTAATGAACTTTCCAAGAGTGAGGGCAACAAGAAACCAACTTAAGAATTATTTTTAAGGTGGTAAAGATGTTAAATACCTAAAAGTGAAATTCTAGCAATAAAAGATGGAACAGACCTACTAAATAATCACTCTATCCTCAGGCTGTCACAGGATTGTTCCCTGCAGTACATTTCATTTACTAGTGCATTGTTCACAGTGCTGGATTAAGGCAAGCCAGAACTCTATGTGCATCATGACACAAGGCCCCCCATAGCCCTGTCCCCACACCATGACCCTGATTAGGGTGACCAGACAGCAAGTATGAAAAATCAGGATGGGGTAGGGGGTTAATAGGAGTCTATATAAGAAAAAGACCCCAAAGTCAGGACTGTCCCTATAAAATCTGGACATCTGGTCACCCTAACCCTGACCCACCTCAGATGGGCAATGGAAGGGGGCCCCCTTCACTCCCAGATAGGCAGAGACAGCTGAGGTCATAAACACAGGTCAATAGTGGCTAGACAAGATTATCCATTATAGTTTTAAATGCTCCAAGTGACAGGGCTTCCACCACTTCATTTGGGAGACTCTCCCACTAACTAAGGCCCTGCAAGGTACTCCACGTGCGCATACCCCTGCACCCATACAAGAGCAGATTCCAGGATCACGGCCTACTGTGTTTCAGCGTTAGAAAGTCTCCCCTGGTAGTCAGCCTAAGTGCCCTTGTCTTAATTTCATTCCAATACTTCTAGTTGCACCCCTGTATCTCACTAAATAAATCTTCTCCATCCTTGATGTTTACAATCTTCAAATATTTGTAGACTTACCAGGTTTCCCTTTTCTGTTGTTGTTGTCTCCTAGCCAAGCTATGCATATTTACCTCTTATAATCTTTCCTCATTAGCCAGTCCTTCCAGCCCTCCGATCATTTGTGTGGCTTTTCTCCAATTCTTTCCAGTTTGGCCCACCTCTCTAGGCGTTCTAGGTCCCTTCATATTATTTCTGTTTTCTTACTGGGGTTTGAAACATCTCACAGTTCAGCAACATTTGCCAAAATCATTATGTGCTGCTTTCCCTGCTCTTCCAGATCATTATATGATAAATAAGATGATACCTAACAACTTACCTCCTTAATTTGATGCCGTGCTGTTTACCTATTATTCTTCCTATATGGTCATTCAACCAGTTTGCATTCCACAAAGCAGGATCCATATCAAAGCCAATTGATTTAGCTTTGAAAGAAAGATTGAGAGAGACTATCAAATGCCTTACTAAAAACTATTTACATGACATAAAATTAGTGACAAACTTGTCTGATAAGATTTCTTCTTTATAAAATATCCCACTTACTGTTCTTGGCTCAGTTATCCCCTAGGTGCTCTTATTTTCTTTACAAAATATTAGTTCCATTATTTTTCTAGGAATAGAAATTGCATTTACTGGATGGTAATTGCCAGAATCTTTCTTCCAGCTTTATTTGAATATTGGAACCACGTTTACATTTCCTTCATTCTTCCAATACCAATTGCCCATATCTTTAAAAGGTAAAATTTGTTAACTAACTAGTTCTCTTAATATTAGAGGGTGCTTCTAATCTTTACATTCTTCCTTTTACGGCACAGAGAGCTTGTATCGAATACTTACATTGTATTCATTTAAGTATTGCATAACTCTGAATCAACAGAATTTGGTGTTGACTGCATCTCCTTATCCTCCACAGTCACGCTTTCCAGAATGGGGGGGGTGACCCACTGCTCTCTGCAGCCATGTGCACATCCTTCCATAATAGGGATAGGGCTTGTCTACACTGGCAATTAGCATATGGCAAGCCATGGAGTGAACCTACAGCACACTAATCAGCCATGTGACCCCTGCTACCATGCGCTAAAATTCAGTTTCAAATTGGAGTACATCACAGCAACTGTGGAACTTTTGGTGTACGTTAGCAAGGTCTATAGTGCCGGTAAGTGTGTGGCAAGCTAGTGCGCTGTACATTTACACTCTGGTTTGCTGCACACCGGGTCATGCACTAACTAGTGCTGTAGACAAGCCCACAGATTCTGCACACAATCCTGACCCCTTCTTTGAATATACTTGTTTTCCAAGTGGTCCCTTATGCGTGATTGTGCTTGTCCCCAAGTCTTCTTTTTATTTTTCGAGTGAAAGTCAAATGTTAGACGTGAATTCCGTATCTCAGTTCTGAGGCATTAATTTCATCCTCTTTATTAATGGTTCTAATTTTTACTCTCTGGGATGGCATTTCTCAAATGTTTTAATATCGTGGCCCACTTTTTCAGGCAGACATCCTCTCAGAGACCTCTCCCCTATGTAGCCTCCCAAGCATAGATTACTCGTTTTCCTTCCAGCAACTACACTGCTTAGTTACACGAGAAAATAAGATTAGGCTAGCATTAAGGAAATGAAATTGAAGTGTATTCACATGATTGTAATTGGTGCGGACATGAAGTAGCTGCAAAGGCTGCAGGAAGGTAACTATGGGGATTTTTTTGTTTACTTGGTCGAAAATTTGTTGGAAATCCTTAAAACAAAATCCTGGGCTATACTACAATAGGATAAAGCATCACTGTTCAAAGTCCAACAGCCACCATTATCATTAGGACAAATAGCTCAGCAGACTATATGGAACACTTCTAGGACTATCAATGGTCCAGAGACCACTAATCTCGTATTTCAGCCCTCCCAACCCGCATGTTTGTTTCGAAACAATAAGAAATACACTTCTTATCCTCTAGCTAGTATTAACTTATTCCATTTTATGTTTCCCTTGTTTCTCCACACAAAGAGCTTAAGACTCTGGACATTCTCGTTTGCCTGTGTAAATCCATTGCCTTCCATGGAGTTTACTCTAGAGTGACTCCAGTTTAAGTGACAGAAGATTCAGGCCCAATGAGTCCACATCTAGTACAATGCGTGCATTCATATCTTTGGTCTTTGCCATGTCCACTAGAAACTGAATCCACCCACTCATTCCATATAGGTCAGACAACACAGAGGGTTTTCTTTACCCTTCCCTCCCCTCACCCCTCCATCTTTAAGCTGATGGTTACTAGTTTTTTTTAATTCTAGTGCATATGTCTTTCACGCAGTGCCTTCAGCTGCTCTATTAAATATTGACTTCTGAAGACATGTTGTCTGTCTTTATTTAAGACTTTGTGCAGCAAATAATCCATATTTGCCCTAAGGAAATCTTAAGGCAGCTCTGAAAAAACAGAATACAACAAACCTTGTGTCAAACAGCTACTGAAAAACAAGCTCCCCTGCTCTCTTAAATAAATGGCCATGGCTGGATCCCATAGTGAAAAGGAACATAATTTACTGAGCCCCGTTTCACTGCCCGGTTGGATTCCTCCAGAGACTGGAAGCATTTATTTTTTATTTCTAAAACAATTAAGAGAAATTTTCTATTTATAGGCTATTACCAGCTGGCTTTCAGAAAATATTCAGAGATTATAAGGCCAGAAGGGACTATCTATTGTGATCATTTAGTCTGACCTAAATACGGGACTGCTCCAGGCAAATGTTGGCCTCTAGGCAACTAGAGCCTTTTTAAGATAAAGATTAGGAAGGAAACCAAAATGTCAGCATTTGGCTAACAATTTAGCTCTTCCATTTTCATTGATTTAGTCCCACAATCATCCTGCTTCTAATTTTCTGAAAATTCAAATTGGTGAAATTAAAAGACCACACTGGGCAAAGGAACAACTTGCCTGCAAATGCTTTAAAAACTTCATCTGACATTTACCAAAAGCTGAGCACTTCTCTCCGAATCCTGGTTCTTGCCATAAGTCCACATACCGCCTAAGGATACCGAGCATGAAGCTTATTGCACTTCTCAAGTTAGAGTGGCAGAAACTACTTCTAATCCTCCATCATCCTCAAATTGACTTGTGTCTGACACTGTCAATCCTGAGCACCAGGTGTACTTGCAAACACCAGAGACTGAAAAACGATTTCATTCTAATCCTAAATAAGTATATCTAGAATTGCACACATACTGACGGTTTCTTCTTGGGCATGGGGGTGGGGGGGAAGGTTATCTAAAAATGTGTACCGGATTGTAAAAAGGGGAGAAGCCTGCTCAGTATACCAATGTGCTATGCATTTTAAAGCTTAAATTTTGTGTGTGGGAAATGGTACCTGTACTATACACCAATACGCACCAACGTTAAATCTCTGTTAAGCAAACACAGTCCATAGGATTCAAAGTAATACAGCTGGGTCCAAGCCAGAACTCTGGATCCAAGCATAAACAATGCTCTATGCAATCATTCACAGCACCAGATTTTAAATACAAAACAAGGAAAAAAGCCAATTTTGCCTTCCGAAGCAAAGATCATATCCTGCCTTGGTGCCCATGTTAACCATTACAGTTTTCTATGAGCCAGGCCCAGAGGTCTGCCGCCCATTCCTTAATTCTTCAAAGGGGTGCTGGCTTTGAATTGAACTGTGCATGGGATTCTGGGAGGTTTAGTTCCAGTGGGCAGCACTGGCGGTGAGCAGTAAACTGTTCTGCTCCGCATATATTTGAGGATCAGCATAGCTACCAGCTAACCTGACAGCTTTGTTTGATGATACAGCATGGGGAGCAGCCAGCAAACACCCCTGGAGAGCACAAATCAAAAAGTTATCTTTAAAATTATGAGATTTTATTTTAATTTTTTTTGTTTACCTTCTAGTGTTTGAACCTTTCAGGTACACTCAGGTCATATTTTCAAGTTTTTCTCTGCAAACAGGAGGACTAGAAACTTATTTTTTAAAAATGGAAGCTGAGATTCTAGTGTAATAAAAAAAAATCACAAGAAATTGGAAGCTGAGGCTTTAAAGTAAAACATCAAATAGCATGAGACTCACAATAAAGTTATGAGAGTTGGCAACACTTAAAAAGATTACAAGATTAGAAATGAGTAGAGGTCAGTGGACATACTTCCCAGAAGGCAATAGTGAGTGGGGATTTTGGAGGAAAGAAGCAGAAATCATAGAAAGTTCCTGAGAAGAACTGCTCATGCTAGATTTCCACAGTTTTGTTTCAGATGCCAGATCCAAATTTGGATCCAGCCCGTTGCTTCGTTTCAGAGAGATGTAAGTTTTCAAAAGAGCCTTTGCAACCTCCACTTATGAAGATGCACATGTAAATGCACTTGAGGTTGCCAGGCACAAGCACTTGCTCATGCACATTCTCAAGTGTTAGAATTTGAACATACAAGATCCATCGGATCTGTGGAAGCAGAGAAAGAACTGACAGGAAGGGGATGCAATGCATGACAGTTCGTTAGCAAGAGTCAGGCTAACTGTAACCCTAATAACGTGAGATTTGTAGAAGCGAGAATTGTGTGAGGCGAGTGGGAAAGAACTGTGTGAGAAGTTGTTGCGACCTTGTGTAGATAATGTGTAGAAAATATTGTATGTAGACTAGAGTCAAAACAAGTGAGAAAAATAAGGTATCAAGATGGCCTATGTATAAACAAAATGCAGCTGTTGCTTATTATTGTCTGTAATGAAAGGTATAAAGGTTTGCTGAAATTGTTTACCTGTAGAGAGACCTGGATCTGACTTGCTGTACCCAAACAAAAAGTGAGAACTCTGTTATTCTCCGACAGGTCCAGTGCGGAATTAGAGGATTGCCTTAAATGAAACATCATGGATTGAGTCAGGATGGGCGAACAATAATAAAAATCCTCTAGCTCCTTTGCACAAAACTCAAACTGAAGATAAAACTTTGAGCCTCAAAAACCTTGGGATTATTCCCATGTACTTCCTGTTCACACTAGAGGTAAATAAAAAGTAACAAAAGAAAGCGTACTCATGTCATACATCTGGCACAGGAAAACTAATAAATATTGGGGATTTCCTCTGAGACTTCCAAGTGAAGGAAGTTTGGATTGTGTCAGTTAAACATGAAAAAGATCTATAAAATAATTGAGTCCGCCCTCCTGCTAGGACATAATATAGCCTATACCCCTCTCCCTTAGCAGAGGACAAATATTAAACTGATACAAGAGACTTGAAGTTTCCGCATCAGATTGCACCTCATTTACCCATTCCCCTTTACAAAGCTGGTTTTGTAGCACATCAAAACAATGAGAGGAAAGGAACAGCCAAGCCTGTACACTGGGAAATCACCAGAAGGGATTACCTTAATGGTTGTATTGGGAAATTGCTCACTAAATAGAAAGAGAAAGCAGCTTCTTATTTACTTCTCTAACCTGCATGTCACCTGCTTGTATTTAAGGTGTTACATGCTTCACATGTGGAAACAAAATGGGCTGCAGAATGGAATAGTAATGTTACAATTTGCATTGTAACCAGCCAAATGATTGCAGAAAAGGAATCAAAAAAGGATAAAAGGGATAATCCCATCAATCACCTTTTCAGAAAGTAATATCCAGGCAATAATAATATCACAATGCAGTGGCTGCTTACATTACTCTCTTAACTCTCTGCATTCTCAGCCAATAAATACTCATTGCTGTCTTTACACCTGCTTCCTAAATTAGAGCAAAGGCTCTACAGAGCACTTAGAAGACTGCTTAAAGTTAAAGTTGCAGAAACCTCTCTTGCTAAATCAATTCTCTAAGTCTTTCCAATGTGCTAGGATGGATGTAAGTTATGGTCTAACATCATAGTACTCAATCATTTATTGTTTGACAGCTTTTTTGTAAACTTTTTAATATTACTTTTACAGTGGAAACACGGTTGAATGAGTGGATGTATCAAGAAATAGGAAGAGAGAGCTAATGGGACAGGGAGTTTATCATCTCAGAGCCATGGTTCAAGTTCAATCCCAGATGCTAATTACCAAAAACTTCAACAACTGATGGCTATTCTATAGTCTACATCAGGGGTTCTCAACCTTTTACTTTCTGAGCTCCTCCCCTTCCTCCTCTCCCCCCCACCTGTGCCACAAGAACTTTGTTCTGCATATAAAAGCCAGAACCAGCATTAGGGAGTAGCACGCAGGGCTATTGCCCTGGGCCCCACACCACAGGGGGCCTCACAAAGCTAAGTTGCTCAGGCTTTGACTTCAGACCCAAGTGGCAGGGTTCAGGGCTCTGGTCTTCAGCCCCGCATGACAGGGCTTCGGCTTTCTGCCATGGGCCCCAGTGAGTCTAACACTGGCCCTGCTTGGCGGACCCCCTGAAACCTGCTTGTGGCCCCCCAGGGGTCCCCGGACACCTGGTTGACAACCACTGGCAGGGGTGAAAGTAAGCTGGTACGGGCCGGGCCGGCAAGAGCCAGTACACCATGCCAGACTGGACCGGCTTCTCCAGCGGTGACTTAAAGGGCCCAGGGCTCCAGCTGCTGTGGGGACCCCCGGGTCCCTTAAATCACCGCCCGAGCCCTGCCGCCCCGGGGTAGTGGTGGCAGGGCTCCTGCGGTGATTTAAAGTGCCCAGAGCTCCGCGGTGGCCGGAGCACAAGGCCCTTTAATTCGCCCCTGAGCCGCGGGGCTCCTAGCCGCCTCTGCAGCTGGGAGCTCTGGGAAGATTTAAAGTCCCTGGGGCTCCCAGCCACAGCCAGAGCCCCAGGGCCTTTAAATCTTGAAAGACCCCACCTCTTCCAGTTGAGGCCACGCCTCTTCCGGTTGAGGCCACACCCCCGCCCCCCGCTCAGGACTCTGGCGTACCAGTAAGTCCTTTAAGTTACTTTCACCCCAACCACTGGCCTACATGACTTGGTCGGCTCAGTTCCTAACAGACAGTTGTCTATTCACACACAACTCCCTCTCCCCCAGTCACAATCTTCCATCCTGGTCAGTAGTCTCAGCCAAGAGGATATGCACTGAAGGAGCAGAGAGACTGACACTTAGGGGATCCCTCCCAATCAGGTGTGAAAACTCATTGCTTTTTACTGGAAGCTTTTACTCCCCATACAGTATGTGTTCTATGGATAAATAAAGGACTCCTGGCAGCACTAATTTTGCTAAAACAGGACTTGCAAAAGAATCTAGCAAAATTCCTCCAACTTTGGAAAACGCACTCAGTGCCTCTATTCCCCAGGATCTGAGGCGAAATAAACAGGGAGTATACTAGATGTGGAAAAGGAAACAAAGTAATTATTTCATACAGTCTTCATACTGAGACGCAGTAATGGTGTTATCAAAACTACTATCCCAACCAGCACGACTACATTCCAGCTTTGGAGGAGTAATGGATAATACTTAATGAACCTACCTTAATAGGGTCAAGTATGTTGCAACACAGTTTCAAAGCTGTGTTCTGCAAAGGCAAGTCATGCTGTTTACAAGTATTAGAGCAGACAGGGCTTTAAGATTATACGACCAAACTGATCCCTGGTGTATGGCCATTGAAATCAATAGAAGTTTTCTAATATTTGTGAAATCACTGCCAAGGCAACCTATGTGCAAATAATAAAAACTACTGGTAACTGCTTCAGTAAATACAAGATCTGGTGAAAGATTCTGCCAAACTGGACTGAATCTTGGTATCCAAGTGGACTGTGTGCATCTGCTCTGAAGAGAATATGTATTTTTCTTCCTAGTATTATAAGAACATAAGAATGGCCATACTGGACAAAGGTCCATCTAGCTCAGTATCCTGTCTTCCAACAGTGGCCAATGCCAGGTACCCCAGAGGGAATGAACAGAACAGGTAATCATCAAGTGATCCATCTCCTGTCGCTCATGAATTTATCTAGTTCTTTTTTGAACCCTGGTATAGCCTTGCCCTTCACAACATCCTCTGGCAAAGAGTTCCACAGGTTGACTGTGCGTTGTGTGAAGAAACACTTCCTTTTATTTGTTTTAAACCTGCTGCCTATTAATTTCATTTGGTGACCCCTAGTTCTTGTGTTACGAGAAGGAGTAAATAACACTTCCTTACTTACTTTCTCCACACCAGTCATGATTTTATAGACCTCAATCATATCCCCGTTAGTCATCTCTTTCCCAAGCTGAAAAGTCCCAGTCTGATTAATCTCTCCTCATACAGAAGTCGTTCCATACCCCTAATCATTTTTGTTGCCATTTTCTGAACCTTTTCCAATTCCAATATACACCTCTACCCCAATATAATGCTGTCCTCGGGAGCCAAAAAATCTTACCGCGTTATATCGAACTTGCTTTGATTCACCGGAGCGTGCAGCCCCCCCCCGGAGCACTGCTTTACCGCATTATATCCGAATTCGTGTTATATCGGGTCCTGTTATATCGGGGTAGAGGTGTATCTTTTTTGAGATGGGGC